>NC_062561.1:137270125-137577625 GCF_022837055.1 Prionailurus viverrinus | reverse complement strand
TTACAAGTGGGAGAGAGTGGAAGAAAGTAATTGGGTTCCTTTTTCTTCTAATCTATTTTATGGCCTAGCTGAAAGAAGTAGAAAGTACCATAGACGGTGTGGATGAAGGCCTGGCTACCTGGAGAACAGCTAAGGAAAAACAGCAACACCAACGTGGGCACCAGCTAAGGGAGAGACTACAACCGGAAAGTTGTTTCTTCAACGAGGTAGATTTTAGAATGCTACAAATGGAAGAGGAAAAAAAAAAAAAGAAAAGGCACCGCTAGCGAAGGGCTATATATTACCTGTCAGGGGAGCCAACTCCAACTGTCAGCAAAAACAGAGATCCACATCTATCTAGTACTTTCCCGTTTACAGATCACTTTCCTCTGGTTTGCGCATTTAAAACTTGATGATGGTGTTTCAGGCCTATGAACCGGGTTGTCTGGGCCAGGGCAAGGTGGGAGGTCCCAGTGCCCTGTTCCCCAAACGAAACCTGCTGCAAAGAAAAATACGTATGCTCCTCATGCACAAGAAAGAAATGCCTTCTGCCTTTAAAATCCAAGGAGTCCAGCAGCCAAGGAGAGAGCCTGTGACAAGAACTTGTCACTCCTATGGCATAAGAAATCAGAATTTCCTCATCTCACAGAACTGGAAGCGGGGGGGGGGGGGGGGTGCCTGAAGGAGCTCTGGTGACAATTCCATGCCCCCCACTATCTTCAAAGATGAAAAAGACAAGCCTCAGGGGTGAACTGTGGCCTGATCATAGGTGAGTGACTACTGCATTTGTATGGCTGCCAAAGGTAATTCCTATGCCTGCCCCAGACAGTTCTATTTGGGAATAGGTGCTAAAATACTAAGAGCACTACCTTTCATTTGTGATGCACTGCATGGTTTATAAAACCTTTTTTTTTTCATGTTTGTTTATTTTTGAGAGAGAAAGAGTGCAGCAGGGGAGAGACAGAGAGGGGGGACAGAGGATCCAAGCGGGCTCCACGCGGACAGTAGCAAGCCCACTGTAGGGCTTGAACCCACCAACCCACGAGATCATGACCTGAGCCAAAGTCGGATGCTCACCCGACTGAGCCACCCAAGCGCCCCTATAAAATCTTTTGACTTGCATGTTACTTCGGTGTATCACAAAGATTGTTATTATCATTCTTTCTTTACAAACACAGAAATTGAAGTTCGTGGGGCAGGCTGTTTTAGTAAGAGCTACCTGCCTTGTCCAGCAACACAGGAATAAAATAAGCTATAAAACTAGGTGTTAAATCTAGCTCATTTGACTCCTGATCCCCACTCTTGTCATTGCCCCTCAATGCTTCTCAGATTGTCTTAGGAGTTTAATTTTTTAAAAATAAGATTTGCCTGGGGTGCCTGGGTGGCACAGTTGGTGAAGCGTCCGACTCGGTTTCGGCTCAGGTCGTGATCGCATAGCTCATGAGTGTGGCCCCTGCATGGGGCTCTGGGCTGACAGTGCAGAGCCTGCTTGGGATTCTGTCTCCCTCTCTCTCTGCCCCTCCCCTGCTCTCTCTCTCTCTAAAATAGACATTTAAAAATTAAAAAATAATATTAAGATGTGTTTGAGATACATTTGCCTTAGGATATTATAGAATACTCCCTGCATTTGGGATATAGGTTTGGGAATTTTTTGTTTTGAGGGACACCTGCCCTGTGCCAGATACCCTGCCAACTGTTCGGTTAAACCATGAGATTGCCAATCTCAACCTCGCGTCAACTCAAAAATGGCACTTTCCTATGGTTCGACAATTAGACCTCACCTTCTTGAGATCAAAGTAGGTTTCAGAGAATGTTTTTTAATCTTACCGGGCTTCTCCTGGCCTTTGTAAGAGATGCTATATTCCCTATTTACTAAGACAATGTGAATTCGTTGGAGGACACAGTTTTCTAGAGTTCACTTTGGGCAAGTTAGTGCTACCTTCATAAACTAGCATTGAGATTAAAACATGGGTGGGATGCTAGCCCTAGCCTGAAGGGAAGATAGTTTAATGGGGACACTTGGAGTTTTGACAGTGTCTCCTTTGGGAAGTAGAAGTCAGAAGTAGTGTCTCATACACAGCAGGAGCTCAATCAATATTTGATAAAGGAATGAATAATAAAAATGGCTAAGATATATTGCATACCTGCCCTGGGTCAGACACTGACCTAAGTTCTTTACGTTGGGTTATTGCACTAAATCTGTACACTAATCCTATGAGGAAGGCCCTATTCTCGTTTTATTGATGAGGAAAATGAGGCATTGGGCAGTTCAGCAACAGCCCACGGGAATACACAGTGAAACTAGGATGGAAACCCGGTGGTCGGTGTCCAGACCCAGGCTCTTAGCTAAGAAGACATTTTAAATTTTTTTTTTTCAACGTTTATTTATTTTTGGGACAGAGAGAGATAGAGCATGAATGGGGGAGGGGCAGAGAGAGAGGGAGACACAGAATCGGAAACAGGCTCCAGGCTCTGAGCCATCAGCCCAGAGCCTGACGCGGGGCTCAAACTCACGGACCGCGAGATCGTGACCTGGCTGAAGTCGGGCACTTAACCGACTGCGCCACCCAGGCGCCCCAGCTAAGAAGACATTTTAAAGGGAGGACAGAAGACAAATGACAATAAGTCTGACTTGGGGCCCTCTGGGTTTGAAGTTCCTATGGGAGTTCCCAGTGGTTCTGTCCAACAAGCAGGCAGAAATGTGGATGTGAGGCTGAGGCAATAGGTTGGACCAGATCTGGGGGGCATCAGTGTATTTTTAGGTTGGTGCTCTTAGAGAATGCTGAGAGCCTTTTGCTGCAAAAAGTCTTAGGAAACACCACTATACAAAGGGCAGATAAAAAGCAGCAAAAAACCCGTGAAGGTGATGGAGCACAAGGAAAGTGATGGTACCACTGCCTTCTCTCCTCCCCTTCACCCCCAGCCCCGGACGTGACCTATACCTGCAATGCCATCTTGATTTGCAAACTTAATCCACCTCCGCAGAGAGGAGAGGAGACACAGAATATTCCAAAGACCTTAAAGAAGCCAGTAACATCTCGTAGGCGCTTTTCAAACGCAAAACATACCAAGACCTGCATAGCCACAGCAGCATCACATCGCTTAACCGGCGGGCATGGCTTTTTCTTCTGTCTGGGACACATCCGCCTGGTGGGGCAAAGACTGTACAGTTCTCAGAGTGTAATATGTCCCAGGATGCTCTGAGGAACGCAATAAAAATGTGGATCTGCATGGCCCACTCTCAGACAGTCTGGGTCAGAAGGCAGGGGTGGGGCCGGGGACTCTGCATTTCTGCAATCTTTCAGAGAATTCTGATCATTCTGCGGCCCCTTCTTTGAGAAACAAGTCAGTGTTATACACTATTGATCAAAGAATACGCTATTGATCAACAACAACGTAGTAAGTGATCTTATTTAAAGTCATCCTCACACTGCTTTTAATGAATTCCTATCCTAATGTCTGAACATAGTGCTAGAATTATTTCCCTTGGGAGCAAATGTGATCATTAGAAGCTCAAACTTTTCCCAGTAAGTATTGATTCTAGGAATCATCTTACAGTTTTATCTGACATTTAATTTGCCATCCAACTCCTGCCATTTATCAAATCCAGGGAAACCGCCGACCTTTCACCCTCATCGGTTACTATTTAGAACCAAATCTTCACACTATTCACCCTCAAAGCCAGATACCTTAAAACCAAAAATCAAATTAGTCCTTTTGGTCCTGGCTATTGAAAAGGAAACAGAAAAAGAAAACTATAAATGGCTGACATAACAAATATCACACGTAGTATCGAACCCCTTGGATACACTCTAAGCTCTAGGCCAAGGAGAAACAGCATGAATCGATTTTTTTTTCCCCAGTAAAGTCCCAAATGGACTGGAGGATGATGCTGCCTCCAGTGGTGGCATCAGGCTAGGGCAAAGCAACAAGCCTGGTCATCTACCAGGAAGGTTACTTCTTAAGATCAAGACCCTGAGCTGGGGAGCGCCTGCGTGGCTCTGTCAGTTGAACGTCCCACTTCAGCTCAGGTCATGATCTCAGGGCTCATGAGTTCGAGCCCCGCATCAGGTTCTCTGCTGTGGGCATGGAGCCTGCTTCAGATCTTCTGTCTGCCTCTCTTTCTGCCCCTCCCCAGCTCATGCTCTCTCACTCTCAAAAACAAACATTTAAAAAAAAAAAAAAAAAGGGATCCTGACCTGAAAGTATGGGGCTCAAGGGATCTGATCTTAGCTGATGACCTGAGACCTGAGATCTGATCTTAGCTGACGTGGTGCCTCAGCTACCACCATCTGTGACAGGTAATGGAAAGGCGGATAGTCACATCCTATGTTCCAGCTGGTAGGAATAAATCTGGCCGTTTCTTTTCAAGCATTTGGCATAAAGCCTCAACACCAAGGGAAGTGTGATTTTTGTTGTTTGTTTTAGTGTTATTTATTTATATACTGCCTCGTTCAGAAGGCGGAGGCAGAGACGGCTAATTCACACATGCTGGTGGAATTGGCACCTGTATATTTCCACTGTGCACCTTGTCTGTGTTAACCGGTCACGGCTTGGCGCTCAGGCTGCCCAGAAAAGTACACTCAGTTCTTACCAACCTGGGGTCTTCCCTGTCCTGGGGCCGGAGGGGGATTCTCAGCACACCAGGACCACAGCCCTGACTCCTTTGTACTTCCTGTCCTTTGCCCTCAGTTATGTGCCCTGTCTGCTGACCCGGAGTGAAGTTTCACTCAGAGCGTGGTCCTCACCTTCTCTCAGTCAGGTGCTCTCCTCACATTTCCCTGACTCCACAGCACACTCTCTCTATTTTTAAAGGTCTGTTCGTTAAACTCGTGGCTCCTAGCCCGTCCTTCATGATCTCCACCACATTTCAATCCCTTGCTGTGCTCTGACAAATGGCCCCAGAAGGACCAACATCTTGGTTCATGTTTTCCTCTTTAGTGTGCCCCTTCTCTCATTCTAACGGAGAAGTTAAGTCTCCCCTGGCCATTTCCACGTTATTCTTTTCCACTCTCTGTATGTTGTTCTAATAGGCAGCACTGGCAGAAGAGAGCCATTTTTGAGCACTGCATAAGACATCTGACCACAAAGCCTCAGGTGATATTTGAGCCCTGCTGACTAAAAACTGAAGACCATTGCAACAAAGTCTTCACAGGCTAACTGCTCTGAGCATGTCCTCAGAGATTCTGTCACAGGGGATACTGAGCCCCTGTGTATGGGGTGGCTCCAGCTCCTCTTGGTGGGCCCAGAGACAGGAAACGTTTATCAGAAGAACTCTCTCCAACTATACAGCCTTTGCCTCTCACCTCTCCTCCCTCAACCAAACCCAAACCCTACTTCTTAGTGGCAAAATATCGATTAGAAGAGCAAAGGAAGCAGTTACATGAACTAATTCAGTATTCTCTTAAGAACGTCATACACAGAGTTTGCCTTCTTATGGCCCTTTGCACCACTTATTTTTAGAGGGGAGGGGTGGGTATGGAACCCAGCTCACTGCTGACTCAGGCCTCATGTGGCATCACACGTTGATGAACAGGAAGCAAGACCTTGACTTTCAACTCAGCCACTCAGTTTCTTCATTTCACCCAATAGCATTTCACTTCAATGAGTTATCCTATTAAAAGTTTACGTGAAATAAACCAGTAATTTATAGTGTCTATGTATTCACTTAATTTACACTAAGTAACTGAAATTTTCAGTGTATCAGATACTCATGCCAACTGGTCACTGCATTTATTTTTCACCCCAGTGGGACAGTTGGCTTACAGGTTGCTTTAAATAAAGGGTGTTGTTTGATGACACCATTTACTATGTCATAAAGTAAGCCCTCATACCTACTTAAATCTAATCAATCCCTTGCAGATCCCACCCACATTTTGTTTCCTCTGGGAAGATCTCCTGTCCAACTCCCAGAGTTGTCTCTTCCCTCAAAGTCCTGATGGTGGTTAATGGTCCCTAGATCACATAATTCTATATGAGCTACGGCATCCAACTAAATTAGAAGGTATTAGTTAACAAAATGCTTTCACAAGCCTGTGAAAATCACGTGCAAGATCTCATTTGGACTCCTTGCCAAGTTGGCAATTTTCATGTAAATCTCAGAGAACCCAGATCAGGCATTCCACTTAGAGGCATTCAGATATTAACGGTCTTTTTCAAAATAGGACAACTAAAAATACAGATACCTGCCGCTGCACACACCATCCATGCAATTTCGGAATAGGATTTAATATAATCATGTAGATTGAAATTCAGCCTTTAGAAATGAGTAAGTCAGGTGATGTACCTTTCAGGAACTGGAAAATATACACCTGAGTCACCATTCATAGAAAGCTCACTGCCCTACATAAATAAAAAGGAAGCATTGTCTAGGTCTTTTTACATGATGAGGGCCTCCAAACGTCCCAAAGTGTCAAAGTGTCCCAAACGTCCCAAACGTCCCAAAGTGAGGGCCCCAAACTTGTTTTTTTCACAAGTACACTGAATTTTGTCTCTGGCCATTCAGCCACCCCTATTGTTCCTTAAAAAAAAATTAAACTAGGGCATCGTTAGGAAGATTTCATTTTGATTTTATATTCAACTACAAGGGAAGGGCACTCCCACATGTCCCCATACCACACTCGACTTTCTCTGGAAGATTGTAGCTAAACAACTCTTTCTGCAGATCTGGGTAAATTTGATATAGGAAACAGGGAATAAATTCAGGGCCATGTAGTTGGTTTAAGATTTACTTAACAAGCAGAGATTTGTTTCTGATACAATTCAATAAAATCTGGCTAAGGGGAATTTTCAAAGCATCGATACATGTATTCTGAACCAACAGACATAGCTTTCCTGGGGATAAAGGTCCAAAACCTACCATGCAGAAGTGATTCAGACAAGCAGTCAAGTAAATTCTACTGTCTTCGATCTTCTTTTAACAAAAACGAAAATTCTGGGTTAGAATGAGTTCAGAGAAGAAGGCAAATAAACTGGAGACTTTCAAAAATGCTTTTCAGAAAATCTCCAGATTTTAATTTCCATGAGAAATAACAGGTTTCCCTAAGAAAATCAGCATGCATAAAATCACTTTCTACACTCCTATCTTGCATTGTTCCCTATGGGTCGGAGTATAATGCAATTATCCATATGCCTGCTAAGCAAAGTTCTTATGATGCACTACTCTTTGCTCTTTGACAAATAAAACGTGTACACTGAGAGTACATTTTGTCCCAGTAAAAATGCTGACGGGTAAGCCAGCTCTGGAGAAGAATGCACTGACCCCGGCTCCAGAGTGTGTCCTCAGAGGGGGCTCCAGAGGAGAACTGAAAGAAAGAGCATCTGATTCTGCTCCAGAAAGTAGCACTGAATACTTCCCATCTGTTTTGGAGGAGATGCTGTCCCGAGAGAAGATACAACGATGAGACAGGCACACAGAGGTTGTCGAGGGCACTACTCACTCAACACACTCAGATATCAAGAAGAGGCAAGGATTCAAAATTAAGGGTTGGAAAGGCAGAAGCCGAGCACGCCTGAGTCCTCGTTGGCTCAGGGCCTTGAGGAGCAGTGTGAGCTGCACAGGGAGGGGAGCCAAAAAGAGGTGAGCAGCGCTTGACCTGTCCCCTGAAGTCCGCAGTCCAAGGACAGGAGAACCTAACCTGTTCCTGATTCCCGGCTCCTTCAAAGACAAAAGGGACCCCAGCACCTAGGAAGTCGTGACATATGTCCTGGGTCAAGTTTATGGCTTTGGCACTTTTTTCTAAGAGGCTAGAAAAGTCTACTACATTCCTAACTGCAAGGCTGGAGTGCAGAAGGTCAGGGCCTAGTGACAATCACAATCAGGGATGCACATTTGTCCTAGATGATTCCTGGCGCTCTCCCCGGTCTGGCATCTGGAATTCAGTACAAGCTTATCTTCCATGGAGAGGCAGGTACCAGTGGGTTTACCAGAGTCCAGTTATTATGCAAAGCCCATGGAAGAAAAAGGACCATTTTGGGCACCTGGGTGCCTCAATAAGTTAAGTGTCCAACTTCAGCTCAGGTCATGATCTCACGGTTCATGGGTTCGAGCCCCACATTGGGCTCTACACTAACAGCTCAGAGCCTTGGAGCCTGCTTCAGATTCTGTGTCTCCCTCTCCCTCTCTCTCTGCCCTTTCCCCACTTGTGCACACTCTGTCTCTCAAAAATAAATAAACATTTAAGAAAGCGGGGGGGGGGGGGACGACATTTTTCTTCCTGCCTCCAGGCAAATCGATGTGATCCTCCCTTTAAAGCCTGACCTTTTTCAGTGAAGAGGTACCAGGACCTGTAAATGCTTCCCTCTTGCAGAGGACTATTCTGGATTAGGCTCTGGATGTAGCTCTGGAAGCAGCTTCCTAAATGAATGTCAGCTCCAGGTGAAGAGAATGCACCTTCTCTTGCAAAAGGAATCTGCCCTCAGACAAGGAGCGTAGAAAATGGATGAGAGGGGTATCTGGGTGGCTTAGTGGGTGAAACGTCCAACTTCGGCTCACGTCATGATCTCGCAGTCGACAAGTTCAAGCCCCGTGTCGGACTCTGTGCTGACAGCTCCGAGCCTAGAGCCTGCTTCAGATCCTGTCTCCCTCTCTCCCTGCCCCATCCCTGCTCACGTGCTCTCACTTACTCTCCTCTCTCCCTCTCTCTCTCTCAACAATAAACATTAAAAAAAAAAAAAAAAAAAAAAGGAAAGAAAGAAAATGGATGAGAAAAGGAGTTTAGTATATAAAACAGAGGTTTCCCCTCACTGGCATTTGACTATATATTCAGTATCTTTTGTGTACTGTAGCTAAAAGTTTAATTTTAAAAGTTTCAAGGGAATTTTAAAACATCTGGAAAAGAGGCTCAAATTCATGTCACTTTTTTCCTTTAAAGGATATAAGCTGATGCTTTAATGTGCTTTCTATAGTGTTCTGGACAATATCTGTACCACCTTTTTTTCATACCCAGTAAAATGCATTATGAAACTTCCTAAATGTCTCATTTCTACAAAATTGATTCAAAGAATAAATTACATCTTGGGGCGCCTGGGTGCCTCAGTCAGGTAGGCATCGGACTCTTGATCTCAGCTCAGATCATGATCTCACGGTTCATGAATTCGAACCCCACATTGGGCTCTGTGCTGACATCGCAGAACCTGCTTGGGATTCTGGCTCCCCGGCTCTGTCCCTCCTCTGCATGCTCTCTATCTCTCTCTCAAAATAAATTTTTAAAAAATTAAACTTAAAATACTTAAAAAATAATACATTACATCTTTTTCTTATTCTAAAAAATTAAGGGTTCTTGTGGTAAAGATAAGTCCACTCACCAACACTTCAACCTTTGGAATTTTGATGTCAGATGTGAAAAAAAAAAAACTACTTTTCTTGCCTAGCCCATTTTTCTTTCCAATATAAAATACCTATGCACTTTTATAAGCTTCATCAGAGAAACCATTCTTTTAATACGCTGGTCTGTTTTTATTTGATTTGAAGAATGACAGTTGCCCAAGGGTATCTTAGCAAACACTATAGGCAAAAAAATACTCTAAGTGAGTCTTTCCTATTAGTGGGTAATTAATTTAAGTGGGCTCCATTGTGTGCCTTCCCCTCTCAAGTTTGCATCTGTGTCTTATCTAACCAGAGACGTAGGTGTCTTGTCAGAGGTCATAAAGAGGGAACCAGCTCATATTTTCTGGAAGTTATGGTAACTCCTCTAGGAATTCATCTTGCCAACTTGCCCTTTTTGCCACAGGTGGAATTTTTGCCAGGATTTAAGAAATCCAACTAACCAATTTCAGACTGTGGACCAGATGCTGCAAAAAACATCACACACCATTCTGCTTACTGACTTTCTCTACAACTTGCACAGAAAAGACAGGTGCCGACCAACCAGCAATGCTCAGCCATCTTGTAAACTCGAATCCTCTGTTTCCCTTTGTTCCCTCTCTCTTTTTTCGTCATGTCTACATTTTGGCATTTCTGTGTTGCCTCTTTGGTTTCGGAGCTCTCCGACCGAGCATTTCCCGTGAAAAGGGGAAAAAAGAAATATAGCAATTAGCATACATTATGCGGCTGCACCAAACTAGCATACTCACAAACATGTCTGTGTGAAGGACAAGTCGGCCCTGTTTTGTCTTGTTTCCTGGACCGTCTTGCCCTGTTCACAGCCTGCCAGTTGCCAACTAGAGATGCCCGCCCTTCCCTTCCTCTGCCTGCAACTTTCCCAGCCACTGCACAGCCCAGCCAGCTTTACTGGTTCGAAGTATTTAATGAGTTTCTAATTCAGTTTTGGCTCTGGAACGCAGCCAGCTACTGCTGCCTGGGGCTTGCATTTCCCTTGACACATTATCAGAGAACAGCCAAAAAGACAAGTCTTGTCACTATCGGACTTCAATGGGGAGGATCCTCTTGGCTTCACATTATCAGGTGGCCTTGCTGACTGTAGACAGTACAAGGGCTAAAGGCTGTCCCTAAGAGAGCAGGGGGAGAAAGGGAGGGACACACCTCTGGATGCTCGGAACCAGCTTCTCGGGTAGGAACACTGCTCTGTCATCACTGGGCCGCAGTCCAGCAGGACAGGGAGAACTAGACTACACCAAATACTCATTGGGCCCAAATCCCATGCATTTTACATACAGGTGCCCATCATATAACAGAACCCTGGAATACTCTCCACCATGATTCCAGGGGCCCATGCTCTCCCCTAAGATGGTAGGAATGGAAACGGGTTCACATGCCACCCTCACTCCCCTGGACTCCCATGTGGCTCACACAGTGGCACTCCTCAGAGGAAGGCTCTGTATAAGCCACAGAAGCTGTTACTGTGGGAGAAAATAGCAAGAAAACATTCTGACACTTAAGGGGAGCCTGGCTGGCTCAGTCGGTTAAGCATCCGACTTCAGCTCAGGTCGAGATCTCACGGTTAGTGGGTTCAAGCCCCGCACCAGGCTCTGTGCTGATGGCTCAGAGCCTGGAATCTGCTTCAGATTGTGTGTCTCCCTCTCTCTCTCTGCCCCTCCCCCACTCATGCTTTGTCTCTGCCTCTCAAAAATAAACATTTAAAAAAAATTTTTAGTTAAAAAAAACATTCTTGACTCTTAAAGAGCTGAGACATGCCTCATAAATTATTCTGTTTTTATGTTAGTGATGCAAACCACAGCTAGGATGTTTCAGCCTGCTCCACCTGGTCTTTCTGGGGTTTTGCATATGCTGTTCCCTCTGTCTGGGATACTTGTCCCCTCCCATTTACTTGACTGCCTCCCACCATTCCTTCAGGTCTTGGAGACACAGCAGCACCTTTGGCAAGTCTTCCCCCAGTGCCCATCCCAGAGCAGCTGCCGCTCACTTCCTATGACCACACATGCCACACGGAGCTTCTCCCCGCAGTTGGCGTGGAAGCCCACTCTGATGTCAGAGATCAGATTTCAAGATGGAATCCAGTGCTTTCTCACTGACGGATGCTTGGGCATTTATTTACTATTCGTGAGTGGAGAGGACCATGTGAAAAAGCCTCCCTAATTGAAATTGTAGTTCAAGGCTTTTGAAAAGAACACAGTAATTATCGAAGGAATAACAGATGTAGAATAGTTGGAAAGAGGCTTTGCAAATGAGGTAGATAGGAAAAGAGGTTGATTTAGACTAAAAGTTATAGTTAGAGATTTTTAAATAGCTGCATAAATGTATCCCACACAAGCTATGATTCTACCTATTCATAAATATCCAGGAACAAGTTGTTAAAAATAGGTAACTGACTGAATGTAGTCATTAAATAAATGACTATATTTTACTTACAAAGATGGGTTTTAGATCCAATCAACTGATAATTTAAAGCACTTTAGAGTCGAGGCACATTTCCAAAGACTGGCTGGATGGGGTCGGTTACCTCATGAGGTAGTAAGGCACCCACTGTGGAGACAGACATGAAGCTAAGAGCTAATGGTTCACCTGGAACTAGCTAGAACTAGCAGTCCTAGAAAGGTGGCTCCTGACTCCAGCTGACCCATCAGAAGTACATAGAGTGCTTGTTAAAATTACATATGACCCATCCCAATCTAGACCTGGCAAATCAGAATCCTTGGAGTCAGGGTTAAAATCTGTGAGTTTAAAACTCCAGGTGATGATTCTGATCACCAGGCAGATGTGGGAGGGTTTAGGAAGGCTTCCATATAGGATGGCATCTAGATGGGACCTAAAAATGGTGGGTAAAATGAAGCAAGAAGGCCTAGAGCAGGTTATCTCCAAGACCGGGGAAAACAAGCCCTCAGGGATGGGGTGATGCAGTCCAATGGGAGGGCTCACTGCCAGTAACCCAGTTTGTAGAAATGTGAATCTGGACAAGTCTATTCTAAATCCCTGTTTTCCAGACATTAAGTTTCAGGAAGGCTCAGTGACTTGTCCGGAATCACAGAGCAAGATCATGGCAGAGGCCGGAGTCAAGCATGGGTATCCTGGAGCCTAAGCTTTTTCTTCCCACAGGAGCCATTGCAGAGACTAAGGATGATCCCACAAGGCTTCCTGTGTATGACGGGGATGCCTTCCTCCTATACCTGCACTCATACAGCAGACAGAAGCCGTGGTATCATCCATTGAGTGGTATCATCTCAAGCGACATCAAAGGTCCTTGATTCTTAACCTAAACATTGCTCAGATTCCTTATTAGAAGCCAAAGATGGGCTGCTGGAGAAGCAACTTAAGCTCAGTTCTTAGGTTGCCTATTTGGGGGCAATGGTGGCAGAAATATGGAATCTCATCCACTTAGGCTGAAACTGTTGGACACACATCCTCTCTTCTTTTAGAAAAAGAATACACTTGGGGTGCCTGGGTGGCTCAGTCGGTTAAATGTCCAACTTCGGCACAGGTCACGATCTCATGGTTAATGGGTTGGAGCCCCGCATCGGGCTCTGTGCTGACAGCTCAGAGCCTGGAGTCTGCTTCGGATTCTGTGTCCCTCTCTTTCTGCCCCTCCTCCAGCTCATGCTCTGTTTCTCTCTCAAAAATAAATAAACATTAAAAAAAAATTTTTTTAAAGGAAAATAACAGACTGACTGCAAAGCCTAACTGCCTGACTTACAAAACGCTTTAGAGTGGAGGCAGGGGACTCTAACACAGGATGTCCAGTGAGTCTCCTCTCCTTGGGCTCCTCTAGGTTTTGCTTTTACAGCCCTCAGAGACCCCTTGTGGCAAACTCCAAAAGACGGATGAAATGAAAATCCCCACACACTGTACTGGAAGGCTTCGCACCAGGCAACATAATCACCCTGAGCAACCCTCGTGGTGCTGTAATTAAATATTCAACCCGTGTGCATTCATACAACGTAAAGGTCTCCAAGCGGAGTGTAGGGAGTGTTTTTTAATGATAATGATGTAATATTTACTAAGTCCCTACTGTGTTGGGTCCCTCACAGTGCACGGAAACAGCAAAGCCTCTGGGCTCCACTGAGGTAATAGAATCCAAGGTCAGAAACAAAAATTGTGTGATCATCCTTCTATTTCTTTAGAGATATTTCATGAACACAACCATACAGTAACGCATGTAACCACAGAGAGTAAGGTAGTCAGCTGTTTATAAAAAGCTACTTCCTTCTATTTTAGGTTAACTCTCTTTCAAAAAAAAAAAAAAATGCCTTCCTTTTCCTTAGAACCATTTTATTTTCATCTCATCTCTCCTCCAAGGAATAAAATAAAAAGGGAGAACAAGATGTCCTTCCCATCATGTCATGGCCCCCCCATCAAAGATTTCTCAAGTTAGCAACTCTGAGGAGATGTCAGAGGGAACGAAGAGGCCTTTATGCTATCCTATTAACAATGACTCGAATGGAAAAACAAAACAAAAAAACCCCACTTCTGCCTCTAACTTTCCGCTCTTCCCTTTTTCACCAGCTCAGACACTCATCTTGTCAATCACTCCCGTTTTGCCAAGTGACATGCCATGTCTCTGGTCACAGAACATCAGGACTTAAGCACCACCAGATCGGCCGAGCGCCCTGGTTCCTCATGTGGAGTGAGGTCGCCTACGGCGCTGTCTCAGACTCAACAGCCCGTGAGGACTCTGAACTGGCTGTCAAGTCCGGCTTTTCCAGCACCTGTTTTTTTCACCACACCATCAGTAAAGCCAAATGTGAGCTGAGAGTGCAGAAATCCCAAGGGTAGGAAAGCAGGGCAGAGGAAGTCAGGAACATCACCAACCACACTAACTGGAATTTTCTCCTGTCCGTCTGTACGCCAGATTCCTTCCTGGTGTGGGGGCTGGAGGCCCTATGAGTGGCACACAGTCTCTGAGAGAAGCGTTTTCAGCTTGCTCATCCCGGCCAGTACCAGTACTAGTAACCATACAAACCATACAGCTACTATTTATTGACAGCTTAGTATGTGTTCCTGGCATATTGTAGCATTAACTCTAATTGTCAACAAGAGCGATCCAATGAACTTCACTGGCTATGTGGAGAAACTAGGTACAGAGAAATTCAGTAACTGGGCCAAAGCCATGGCTGGTGAGTGGCAAAGCTGTGATTTGAACCCAGGTGCATCTGGAATCAAAGCTCATCCCTTTGGTCGCCTCAGAACCACCAAGTCAAACACCCTTGCCGACTTGAGTTTGTGCTCTTTTCTGTCACCTGACCCAGACCTGGGATTCTTCCGGATGATGATACCAAAATCTAAGGGAGAGGCAACATGTTCTTACCAGGACCACCATGTTGCCAAGGTCTGGGAGCACTATTAACTACTCACCTGATGCAAGTGATGTGCTCCGGAGTTAAGCAACCAAGTGGTAGATGTTCTGCCGTCTTTCTGGCACATGGAATTGCCAGTTCCCTAGGCCTAAGGCTAGACCTCATCTATCCAGGTAATACTCCAAGGCCCAGGACCAATGAGCACTTAATTCCATGGTCACTGTAGCTTATTCTTAAAGATCCCCACAGGCAAAGATTCTCCAACAGCCTCTAGCAAGTCACACAGGATTCTGGTCCCTGAGACGGAAAGGGTATGATTCCTCCTCCTTGCCTGTTTTCTACTTGCTGAGAATTAACAGATCTCTTACAAGTCTGAAGTTGCCTCTATACCTGTCTCAAGGAACACAGACTAGCCCTGTCACTCTCCGACAGACCTAAAATAATATATTCTAGCATAAAATGATGGCATCGCGAGGCTAGTGAATTGATGCAAAAGAAAGCACCATGAAACAACGAACCACAGGAACGTTTATAAACCCTTCTGCCTTAAAGAGACTGGCAAAACAAAAAGGCTTATTTCTAAACACTGTAGTCATCCAGGCTATTTGCAACCTACACTCAATTCCTAGACAATAGTCATGGGTGCTGAAATAACTCCAGCTATTTCTAGCCTTGCAAAATAAATACAGGCTGAAAGAAAAGTATAACTTGTAGTAAACGATCTAATACTATTGATCTTGATTAAAGATGCTATTTGCTTTTCAGAATCTTTTCAAAAACAGCTGGGAAATGGTTACAAGAAGGGTTTTTTGTTTTGTTTTGTTTTGTTTTGTTTTGTTTTGTTTTGTTTTGTTTTTGGGGTTTGTTTTTTTAAGTTCTCAACCTACAACATACAGGAGGGTTCCCAACACCGCCCATTTTCTCTGTCCCTCATTGACAGTATCTTTCCTCTGCTTCCAGATTCTCATCGACGCTCAAAGTGAAAATGGAAATACAAGAAGATAAAGCAGTGGGTGGCACTCCTTCCCTTGCTTGGTTCAAAAGCACATTTTTGCCCTCCTCCACAAAAACTAAAGCAGTCCTGCGTTTTAGCTCTAGAGGACACCAGAAAGACAAGGCAATGACAAGGAGCTAGTCAGGTATCATCTTACCAGGTTAAAGGTATTATGTCATGTGGACAGAGGCGGCATGTCCCTGCTTCTCAAGTTCAAACAACCACGAGTGAGGTCTGGATCCCATACTATTTGCGGAAAGTTGTTCCCCTTAAAATCGGGTTCAGACTCACATATGAATTCGGCATGAAACTCTAGTTCCTGGAAGACCCCTAAAATCCATGTGGAATCTTCCCAAATGTTCCTTTCTTGATTTCCATCATTCCATGCCTATGAGGCTCCCTCTAAAATCCATCAATACCTGCTTTTAGTGAACATTCAGAGAGTCTAGAAGGCACTTCATCCTCCAGGGTGTAAGATAAATCACTGGTCTAATGTTTCTCAGCAATATAAAATGTCAATTTAAACCCATACTTTCATATACAATGCCAAGCTGGGAGATATTATTAATTACGTTCCACCCTTTAGGAAATAGGCACCCAGTAATACTCTTCTTTATGTTAACATATCATATTTGCCTTTTCAGGAGTTTTCACACCCTGGACATTTTTATTCCCTCCAAAGACTTAGAGAGGTGTTGCTGCTTTTAAGGATTCCTATGAAGTAAGTCAAAATGTAGGCATAATGGGGTATAATATATTGTCTTCATATATTAAGAATATAATATAATATAATATAATACTTATGTCATTTAAATATAATAGATATATATTTAATATAATTAATATCTTTAATATATTATTAAGCAGTAGTATATTGACTGATTCCTAAATTCTTTCTTCAAGGAAGGATCATCTTTCTATAGTTTTTTTATAGAAGACGGGGTTTTGTTGTTGTTGCTGTTGCTGTTGTTGTTGTTGTTTTTAAGCCTTGACTGCATATGGCAACTTCTCTCCCAGAGGCAATGAAAGAAGCTGTGGAAATGGGCAACCTGAGTTCAAATCCAGACATTGCAATTTGCTAGCTATAACCTCTCTGGCTCTGACCTTCAGGTTCCTCATCAGTAAATGGGATAAACAGGACCCACATTTCGTAGGGCTGTAGGAAGAATGAAAAATGAGGTTTTGTCCATAGGAGCCTGGCATGTGGGCGCTCAATAAATGGGTATATCTATAATCACTATAATAATTGAAATGGGTAGATTGCCCAAATCCCAAAGTTCCTCCATAAATGAACCCTTTCAAAATCAAATTATGTATATTACGTAAAACCTCCGCAGCCCCAGAATTCTTCTTCCTGTCTCAAAGATGCCCCAACTCATTCAGGGTCATTCACGGCCCTCTACCGGCGGCACTCACTCCTAAACAGCTCTGCCACGACCGTCCAAGAACCAAACAGCACAAGTGCCTTGTATTACCTCAATCTTGCCTCTCAACTTCTTTTTCATTTCCACTGATGCCAGGTTTTGCATCTCATTAGGAAATGACCAAAATCCAAGTTGCCATTGCTCTACCAACGAATACATTGGTGATTCTCTTCAAATTAGTCATTCTAAAATTGCATAACCAAAACACCATTGAAAACTTCCCCCACTCAGCCACAGGACACGCCCCTTGGGTATCCGCTGCTGCTATGTTTAAGGGAATCCAGTCACATTTTCCAAACACCTCTCTTCTCTCCGATGGCTTTAGCTGCCTAAATAGTTGTGTGAAATTAGGACAAGATTTATGGTTCATTGAGGTCTGCATCATTTTAGAGTTTCTGACTATCCTGTACAATACATCTGATTATAAGGACTGTAATAAAAATCAGAGGAGAAAGAATAATATTAGCTAGCATCTAGGAACTGCTTTCTACGTGCAAGGCAAGAGTGCTGCATGTATTATCTCCCTTACTACTGTCATTTCCCATAGTCCAAAAGCAATTACTGGAAGGTTTCGACTTTGCTTCCCCAGCAATGATCCATTACAGGATGGCCATGAATCTTACCAGGCAGGTATGGGCTGTCTACTCATTTTTTCTACTTTCAGGGACTGAGATCAATATTTCCTTTTAGATTCTTCTGCCCACTTGTCCCCCAGACTCTCCCCCCTCCCCTGTAATCAAAGATGTCCTCCCCAGTCAATCCCCAGGGAGGGTGTGGGAGCCCACTGCCGGTCGTCCCCAGGAATCCCGTCTCCATCTTGTGCTTTGGCCCCCACTGTCTGCAACCCACAGCTGCAGCTGTTGACCTATGTTTTGCTGCTATTTGCATTTCAAATAAGTTAATAAGAGCAATGAACTAAATAATAAATTGGAGATTTGTGCTTAAAACAACAATAACAAAGGCCTTTGATTAACCCAGAGTACCACAGAAAAGCAACTCAGTGATACCACTGATGATACTTTATACACATTCAGGGCCTCTCAGCTGATTACCTCGGGATTTTTATAAACATTACCCTCTCAATGCAGAGTGAAAAATAACATCTTTGCGTAGGAAAACTAGGTCAAGACAGATATAAAAGAAATGTACTGATTTGCATACGGTTACAATTAAAGTCAGTCAATCATTCATACATCTGTTTAACACACATTTACTAAGCACTGACTAAGCACTAGTCACTGGGCCACCAGCCAGTTAGGGTGGACGTGGGGAGCTTACAATCCATTGCCCTACACAAATAAACCTACTGCAATTAGGAGTTGGGAAGGCCAAAGATCTGGTCCACCATATGCTGCTTCTCAGCGTTGACTCAAGAGGTTTTCCTGGGTCTCAGTCTCCTCAACTATAAAGTGAGAGCAGGTGGGGAGGGAGTTTGTACTGGCTGCTTTTGACAGTCTCTTTATGCTCTGACATTCAAAGGTAACTCAGGCACTTTGTTCTGTGTCCCTGTTTATGTCAGAGAAAACACTGTTTCCCATATTGTGCAGGAAAATGCATGGCAACAGAAATTGGAAACCAAGAGAACCATGCAGTCCCTAAATCTTACCAGGCCCTGGTTTCCTAGTATACAAAATGGGAACAATGACAATTCTTATCTACAGGGTTGCTCTAAGACTTAAAGAGGTAACGTATGAGAAGTGTGTTGGAAAGCATGGTACAAATATGAGTTGTCACTAACATCCTGAAATTTAACAATCACCATCAGGATTAGGAATCAATAGCTCATCTTTCTTCTGTGCTTAAGCATCTCTGCCATATTTTATGCTTAGACTACTCAATTAGCACACAATGGCTTTTATTATGTGGTCATGCAATTCCATTTTCACGTTGCCCTTTTTTTTTTCTTTCCTAAGAAGATGAGATTCTAAAATTTCCTGCCTCCATCTGTTGACTCCTTGGTCCATAAGTGTTTATTTGGCCAGAAAGATTTCTGTTTTGTCTTCTAAATCAAATGCTCATTCCCTCGGGTGATGGTGGTGGTCAGAGGGGAGCACTTAAGAAATTCCATACTGAAGAAAGGTAAGCTGAGGAGCAGGGAGTGGTCAATGTCACGGGTAAGGTCTGCACCCACCAGGCTGGTGCTTTTTCCCTACTGCCTTCAGCCAGTCTGGCGTAGCAAGTGCAGTCCAGTGCAATGGCGAAAGTCGTAAAGGACAATCAGTGTTTGAGGAGCAGAGGAAGTGAGAAGCAGGAAATGGGGTACAGAGCTTCAAGCCTGAGGAGCTAGATGTGTCCAAAATGGAAATCCTTCAACAACCTCCTGTGCTCTTTGAATCAGATGTTCCACCAAAATGCTACTCAAAGCGAGGAGAAAACTGTAAAGAAATGACACGATTCAGGAAATATCCTAAAAATGGCCATCATGGATGGCCACTGCTCTCCCAAATCTGCTGATGTTGGGAACACAGTGTGGAGACCCTGAGTGTGGCTTGTGTGTGCTTGGAAATGATGGTTGTGCAATCCCTTGATAAAGGACATCACCCTTGCACAGACTTAAACACTGTGCCCTATTTACAGAGAGATTTTATTTAATCCATCACATATTTTTGTTGTTAGTATAACTACCAGAAACTTCTAAAGACAGGAATACACGAAACCACAACCTCTGTTTCTGAGCCAAAACATTCTCACTAAATCATATTCTCAGTCACTGCTTTTGTTAAGTCAGTCCACCGCTCAAGAACCACCAATGGCTCCCAAGTGTCCTCAGGACCGAACCCAAACTCTTCAGCCTAGAATTTACGCTCTTTCACAAGCTGGCTCTTTGCTATACTCTGAAGGGAAGAAACGTACAAAACATGGGATTATCACTCTTGAGGAGTTTAATATTCTAGTCAATGAGGCCAGGTCTTTACATAGAAAATGTTTAGAAAATAAGGTATTCTAGTATAAAGTCAGTAACTGAGCCAGTGAAAAGGACACAGTGTGTAAGGACATAGATTTATCTCCCATTCACCAGAATGCCCAGCCTTCCATTTCTACTCTCTTCAGAAAAATACCTAATCCATTGTTCAGCCCGAAGGCTAGAATAATCTAGGCTTTGGAGCACCATGATGACACATGAAAACTTGCAGTGCACCTGTATTTGTCAGGGTAAGTGCTCCCCAGCTGAAAGACTCCCAGCTTAGAAGACACTCTCCAGATGTACAAAAGCTGACAGGAACTGTTCAGGGGCCTGTTCACAGTGCACGGAGAAATACACAAAGGGGAAGGCCCGAGAAAGCCCAGGACCTGCTGGAATCCTCAGAACCAGTGGGTCTGAGGAAAAGAGGCCCCAGGAGTAAGAAGCAGCTTCCAAAACCCCCGATGCTGGTCACAAAAAGCAGTACAAGTGGTAGGCCTGGAGGCCTTGTTCTATGTGCACCTCTCTAGCTGGTGGGGGTCCCATGTTTATTTACTCAGGAAAACCGTGGTTGGCAAAGTTTAAGAGCTCAGCTGGGCAGGATTCTGGGCACGGTTGAGACGATAAGCCTCAATGCTCGTCCACTCCCTGTGATCTCGCCTGCCTGTGGCCATGTGCCCTGGCCACATTAACTAAAACTCATCAGACCTCCTTTGGTGTTGCATAGGCACTACCTCTGTGTCTATCTACAAATAGACAAAGCTGTTACAGCAAACTGGAATGGGACCAAAGGCATCCAAATGGTCCCAAAACAAGTCAACCCAACATACAGTTGGAGGAAAGTCACTCAGTCTGTGTGGAGTCACACTTGGGCACTGAGCAAGGCTGTCCCAACTCCTTGGCCCCTAAATCCTGTGCCCTCTGCTCATGAGGACACTTCAGGTACACACCATTTCTAGAGAATCTGACAGTGTCAGTGACAGATACACAAGAGTGACCTAGGCATGGGAGACAAGTAGGAAAGAAATTAATTCCCTGGTGGAAACATAAGCAAAATAATAAAAGTAATAATAACTCCATCACAATGCACTTGCTTTGGTTTTGCTTGTGTTCAGTATGAGAGACGTGCAGGGCATTCGAATCAATAACTGCTTGCTAACTGCATTCCCAACCTGCAAGTTTTAGTCGGGAATTATGTGTTGAAGGTTGTCTTGTCAATCTGAAGAAAGATTTTTCTTTTAATGGAAATCGTAAACACCAGCACAAGGCTTTGGGAAGGAAGGAGTCTGTGTAGCAAGCACCCTGCCACACGGTCCCACAGCTGAGAGCGGGAGATGTCTGGACATTTCCATTTTCATTTGTTATTCAAAGTTGACCTGCGGTCTCTAAACAAAGGGTGAGGGATTTCCTCTCTCCTTGTTTGAGGACCAACAGAAGGGAACCCTGAGAATTAATAAGGAAAAGGAGACTTGAGTTCGTTACCTTCAAGGGTTTATATTCCTAACTGCCCATCTTATTTATCCCCCCCCCCCCCCCCACTACCACCCAAAGCCGCAAACCATCTCGCTGCCCGGGTGGCCTTGCTCAGTTCCAATCCACAATTATAAATCATCACCACACTCTCCCCAGCCCTCAATTCTGCTTGTCGTCACTTTACCCTTTAGTAAGACTGGAATGGAAGATCGGTACCCACGAAAACGGCAAAATACTATTGCTCCTGACAGATATTTCCAGACTATTTCCAGACAATTAAAAGACCTCATTACCTTCACGTGACTAAGCTTCAGTGATTCTTCGGGGATTCTTGTCAAGGCAGATCTGGTCCCCCCCGCACATTTGGGAAATCATTCACAGCAGGGAAGACGATGCAGGTTTGGGACTAGTACACTCCCTCCCTGCCCCCTCCTACGAGAACTCAGGCGGCCAGCAGCACAGCCTGTTGCTATGTAACAGAGCAAAGCTAACATGTGGTCTCATGTGTGCAAATGGGAAGGGAAGGGAGACAAATCTGTGCAAAAAGACTCAGCAAACAGATATCTGAGGCAAATACAAGGTAACTGAGTAAATATTTGTCTACAATCTGCTCAGAATTCATAGAGCCAGATGCCAAACATAGCCATAGTACAATTTCCTGACTTAAATTTTGTTTTCTTATACTCACTCCTGGGACCTTAGACAAGCTTTCTTCTCAGACTTCAGACGGCCTTGGTTTCCTTGTGGTTCCTCTTGTGGAACCACATTGCTTCTGGTTACAGCAAGGCCGGCCACAGGCCCAGGATCCACATTGTAGCCACACTGATTGCAAAGGCTTAACTGTACAATGTTCTCCCTTGAAATGGTCTTTTTCAACAAAAGCTACACTTCTTTTAAAACCTGGCTGATTTATAAGAAATGCCATAAAAAAATAGCATGAGATTTTCCAAACACTTTCTTTTTTCTGCCTGTTTCCTTCAGAGACCCACTTTTGGTCAACAATAACACTTCGAGTAGGCAGGGGAGAAACCATGGTTAGAGGCTTGGGTTTTACAGAATTTTACAAATTCCCATTTTAAGAAGTGAGGGGCTGACTGCTTAACTGTATCACACCACTCCTAGAAAAAAAAAACAAAAAACACCTTGCTTTTTTATGTATATAAAACAAGATAGGAAAAGCTACATACATACTCTGCCAGAATCCCGTTCTGACTTTACCTTTAAAAAGAACTCCATTTGGGGCACCTGAGTGGCTCAGTCAGTTAAGCATCTGACTCCTGATTTCAGTTCAGGTCATGATCTCACGCTCCATGGGATCGAGCTCTACTTCGGGCTCTGCGCTGACAGCACAGAGCCTGCTTGGGATTCTCTCTCTCTCTCTCTCTCTCTCTCTCTCTCTCTCTCTCTCTCTCTCTCCTCTCTCTCTCTGCCCCTCCCCTGCTTGTACACTCTTTCTCTCTCAAAATAAATAAATAAATAAACATTAAAAAAATAAATAAAAAGAACTACCTTCTAAATGAACCGAGGAAGCCCCACATAGATCCTGGAACAGTAAAAGGACATGAATGGAACAAATGGGGAAATCCAAATAAAATCTGTACTTTATCTAATAGCATTCTACCAATGTTAATTTCGTACTTTTGATTAAAGTGCCATGGTTATATAAGTTATTAATAATGTAATAGGAGAAGCAGGGTGAAGGGTGTACAGGAAGGCTCTGTACCCTCTGCATAAATCTAAAATTACTAAAAATTCTGTATATCTAAAATCTAAAAATTTTTCTGTAAATCTAAAATTATTCAAAAATAAATGCCTAAATATATAAATGTCAAAAGTGATTAAAGACACGCTCAGTCCAACAGTGGTTATTTCCTATCTGAAAAACAAGGGAGAGAGCTGTGAGAACCGTGAATTATTCTAGAACCAGGACCCGGGGTGAAGCTGGCCCCACATGGTGGGTTCGGGAGCCGAATGACAGGGAGGGCAGTGACACCACACTCCTTTCAGTCCTGAAGAGATGGCCCTTCCAAGACTTTAACAAATTATGAAAGAAAATGCATGCCTACTGTGGACAGCTGGGACACCATAAGCAAAGCAGCAGCCAGCATTCACCTAAATCACCTTCCCTGGAAGCAATCTTTCTTGCTCCTCTCTCACTTCCATACTTACATTTTTTTTTTTTTTTTTTACAGTGGAGGGCATATTGGAAAACCATGGTCCTGCTGTCTTCCCTTCCTGCCCTATCACAGATGACTTCCCCACATTAATCCAAAGCTCTGCAAATACAAGGGTCAATGGCTGCCCACTAACTCCACAGTGTACCAGCTTTGCAATTCATGGAACCACACACCAACTGCTGTCGTCAGGGTGCCTCAAAGTTATGGCTGTGCGGTTGAGGAAAAAAATCAGTCCTGTATCCAGTTCTCTCTGGGTTTTAGTTACTCCTCACTGGTAAATTTGACACAACAGGTTGTTCCAGAACATTTGGGTCCATTCTGACTCTTTGGCCAGCTACTGATGCTTAGAATAAAATACCAGTCACCATCAGAGAAAATCTGAGATGAGAACACAGAATGGAAATTAAGTGCCCGGAGTAATACTGGCATAAAATCTTAAGTGGAATCTGCAATTAAGTGTATAATAAAATAAAAATAGCAGGCATCAAGACCTAGAAAACTATGGCGTGGATTTAAGTGAGCCAGCCTGCTTGTGTTGCACAAGAAGTCAACACATTCATATTTGTAAAAACAAAGTGGGAATAAGTAACTGCCCAATTGTAAGAAATGGGTGAAAACTTAGGGGTGTAAAGGATACAGAAATGGCCCAGGCCTAGCTCCTATTCAGGACAGTGGGATCCCACATGACACACACACACACACACACACACACACACACACACACACATCCTAAAATAAACTTAATTCTGCTAAGATTTTCCTCTCCGTGGTGCACTCAAGTGGCTACACCAATATTCAGGAGAGAAAACCAAACATACACAGGGAAGTTGGCTTTGAGGAATAAATTTAAATTCCTCTTTGAATTTCATTTGCCTCACTGCCTTCTGGCTCCAGGGTCTATCTAGAACTAGAAGAGAAAACTTTTCTTTTTTTCCCATCTCCTGTCCCCACCGCCCTCCGTTTTCTGTTCCAACCTGCGTGTCTTCCCAGGTTCTGAATGAAAGTAGAGAGGAGTAACAGAAGAAGCCAGAGGCATCCCCACTGAGCAAACAGACCCTATCCAGAGGGCATCCTGGGAGACTTTAGACAATCTGTTTGGAAAGTCAAGTTCTCCATTCCCAGGAAGCTGGACACAGTCTTACTACTGACCTCACAATCTTTTCAACAAAGGCAGCAAATCACCAACACTTCTTGTCAAATGCATTCATCAGATATATGTCGAAAGTGCATAGTCTAATAAATGTCAGTTCTGAAGAAAGGGAAATTAAGATTTTGCTTACCACCTCTCCTAGGTCTCAACGTGCTTTACTAGTACATTTTTCCAAGGGGAGATAAATCATTTGGTTAGAAACAGGAAATGTCTTCCAAGAGAGTTTGAAGGAACAGTGTTGCCCAAGACCTCAGGGTAGAATACTACACTCTCGACCATGTAGCTTTCTAAAGTTTAGAAAGAGCAGAAAACTGTGTTGGGATTTACATGTGAATATTCACTAAGATAAATATATATATATTTTTATAGATAAGAATTGTTCTTATACTCAAAGAAAGTTACCATTTCCCTAATTTGGGTGATTGCCCCTCCTCTGTACCCAAAAGAAGTTCTGGAAACTACTGTCCTGAACCCCACTTTGCCTGGGCCCTCTTAATTCTCACATGAATTTTTTCCTTTGGGTTGGGTAACAAGGTTTTGTTTCTCAGTCTATAAATCTGTCCGTGAAGACACCAAACTGGATCCTCCTCTGGTTCACTCTGTAATTGGCAGGGTTTCCCAGGCAACAGCCACCAACCCCAGTCCATCGAATAGCCACCAATTTTCTCCCTTGACATCTCTCCCAAGCCCTCCCCTCCCAGCTAGCCATCCCCACCACCCCACTAATCTTCTGTCTGCAGTGGGAGGAGAGAATGGGCAGTGCAAGCGAGGCCACGTGAATCCCGGCCAACTAATCACCTAGCGGGGTGTCCCCTGTGGGCCTCACTCTGAGCTGAGCAGAGGGACTGAGGGACTCACCCAGGGACTGAGCAGCTATGTCAGGGCCTCTTTCCCTCCCAGATTACCTCCCTCTCTCCTTTTTTTTTTTTTTTTAATTTTTTTAATGTTTATTTATTTTTGAGAGACAGAGACAGCACGAGTGGGGGAGGGGCAGAGAGAGAGGGAGACAGAATCCAAAGCAGGTTCCAGGCTCTGAGGTGTCAGCACAGAGCCCGACACGGGGGCTCGAACTCACAAACCGCGAGATCATGACCTGAGCCGAAGTCGGACGCTTAACTGACTGAGCCACCCAGGCACCTCCCCTTTCTTTTTTTTAATTACTAAAAAGGACTCTTCCAGTAACTCATATAACCTGGAACATAAATAGCTATAGAGCAACTGATAAGGCACAGGTGTTCTTCAAGATGTTGGCCCCGTAACAAAGACAGGCTTTTCTAATACAGCTTCATTGAGAAAGGTGCCAGCAGTGCTGATTCTAAGCTTTGCTTTTTTTTTTTTTTTTTTTTTTTTAAGAGGATTTTCATAAAACAGATCCTTCCATCAGCTGTGTATAAGAGTACCCTTTGGCACATCCCACTGCCAATTAGGCTCTGCTTTTTTTTTTTTTTTAATTTTTTTTTTCAACGTTTATTTATTTTTGGGACACAGGGAGACAGAGCATGAACGGGGGAGGGGCAGAGAGAGAGGGAGACACAGAATCGGAGACAGGCTCCAGGCTCTGAGCCATCAGCCCAGAGCCCGACGCGGGGCTCGAACTCACGGACCGCGAGATCGTGACCTGGCTGAAGTCGGACGCTTAACCGACTGCACCACCCAGGCGCCCCTAGGCTCTGCTTTTTAAAAAGGTTTTAGGTATCCGAGAAAGAAGCCGATGCTGCACGTCAAAAGCATGTACTTCTTATGCTTGAAATCTATTTGCCCCAGACCTACAAGGTCCTCAGACTCTCTGCCTGGGGATACTGGAGTGCTTTAACTAAAGAACACCTTCCACTGGTATTCGAGGGTATTCAGAATTGAGTAGGGAGCTCTGGAGCCAGAATGCTGGAGTCTTAGCCCCATCTCTACTACTCGCTGGCTGTGTGACCTTGGGCAGGCTACTTAACCATTCCGTGCCCATTTCCTCAGGGCTAAATGGGGATAACCGTAGTACCTTACTTGTGGGAGGATGTGAGGATTACATTAGTTGATACACATGAAGTGCCTAGAACAGTGCCTGGCACATGGTGAGCATTCAGCAAATGTTAGTTGTTATTATGAGCTGTCATCAAGGATAAAGATCAAGTCAGGATGGCTTCATGGAAGGAAAGGAAACAAACCCAGACTCAAAAGCCACTAGCTCTAAGGAAGGCAAGGATTCTTCCCTAGAATCTGATTCACCACATATGAAATCCCTAGAAAGGTGGCCTGCCTGAAAGTATTTTTAGATTTAATGAAGAAAGCAATCTAGTCCAAATTAGATGAGAGCTGCATGACTGTGAGACACAGCCCTGGGGCACTCTTCAGACTTTTTGGTTCTGGCATCATGCTGGGCTGAAATAAATTGATTTAAATGAGTTAATAAAAAATTCGGTCGCCCTCTTTGCAAACGGTTTTGCACAGGTTTCTGAAACAGCTCAACTGAACAAACTCTTTCCTTGTAAAAGAGACTCTCTGCTTCAAAAAGAAGAGTGGACATTTAACCTATGAAGCTTTTCTCAAATCACTCTCAGTGAGTCCCTGATTTGGCCTAGCCCTTTATCCAGCTTCAGCCTTGCTGGTAGGATTCCCAGCCAACTGCCCATATTTCTGGGTCTCACTCTACTCCTGAATGGAATTTAATGGATTTGGCTGGTTGTTCATCACTGGGTCCACGTGGAACAATATACCGAGCTTCATGCATAATAAATAAATGGCATTTCTAAGACAATGGGATGAACCTATCTGCAACCTAGAGTAAGAGCCTCTAAGTGCCCACTGGGCATTCTCATAATTAGCACGTGATTTAGAGCAACTCAATTTCCCACCATCGCTGCCTTGTGCCTTAAGGAAATCCACCAACACTTCACTGCTTCTTGGAGGAGATGCTTGGAGACTGAATGAAATATTGTCAGGTGAAATTAGGCCACTTGTGAGTTGTGCAACATTCCCCTTCAAAATTTGCTGATTACGCAAACACTGAATAATTACACTGATTCATGCATTATACTCCATCAGAATGACAAAGCATTTGCACTGGCACCCCATTTCACTTTGCTAATGAAAAACAGCAAGCTTTTAAGACCACCATCCATCAAGAGAGAACTCATTCAGAGTAACGACAGGTGCACGACAATGAAAACGGGATTTTTTTTTAAGAACGTAGGCTGCTGCCAAAGATTAAAATCATTCTATGTTTAATATCATTCTCTTTCTTTGCGTTCCTCTGAGCTTTGGCATTTTCTTTCAGCAGAGAAATAGAAAGGTTGATGCAAGAGATGTCAAATTCCCAGGAAGATCTTCTCTATAATTTCAGACGGTGCTGATGAGCATCTTCCACCAGGGTTTCTATCTAGAGGCCAATGCCCTTCCCTTCAACAGTCCAGTGGGTAATTCTGCACAAGGGTGGTTCTCAAAAATATTAATAAACTGAGCTGAGGAGGGAGTTTGTCCCAGACAGTGCCCCCCACAGCTGTACAGAATGTGATCTGCACTGACACAGAGAGTAATTCACAGGCAGCTCTAGAGACAGGCAGGGATGGGGCCCTTCTCTAAAATCATGCACAAGAGGCAACAGTCGCCAGCAACTCAGATGGCCAAGACAAGAGAGGGACTTGTGTTTTAGTTGTAAGAAGGAATGTATTCTAGGATTCCCCCCATGCAGCCTCCTCTCCCACACTTCTGGTTACGGCCTAGACTACACCTCAGGAGCACTACTTGGCTTGTTTTTTCCCTTGCACCCTGAAAAGCACTATTGAAAAGATCCAAGCATAACACTTCATGTGTGCAAAAGTCCTTCATCCAGCAGTCTCAACTATAAGACATTTAGCCTAGAATCCAGTAAAAACAGGGGGGAGGGAGTCCTAAAAATAGATACTGCTAAGTCAAAGCACTAAAGTTCAAGGACTTTATTCTAGGGAGATCCCTCGAGGTTTATCACAGATCAAGCCTTTCTGTCTCTGTCTCTCTCTTTTTCTCTTCTTATGATAGTTTTAATAGGTTTAATGGCTAGGTTTTGATTCTATTGAAGATTTGAAGGAACAAAACTGAAGGAAGGTACTGGGTCACCTGGAACTTCATAACATGACCTTATTTGGAAATAGGGTCTTTGTAGACATAATTAGTGATGATAAGGTCATATCAGATTAGGATGGGCCCTAATCCAACAACTGATGCCATTATAAGAAGAAAAAAATATATAGAGACTGAGACACAGGGAGAACATACCATGTTATGACAGAGGCAGATATTAGAGTGATACATCTGTAAGCCAACCATGCCAAGGATGGCCAGCAACCCCCAGAAGTCAGGAGCGGGCATAGAATAGTTCTCCCTCAGAATCTCCAGAAGCAACCAGCCTCCCTGACATCTTGGTTTTGGACTTCTGGCCTCCAGAAGCATGAAAGAACACACTTCTGTTGTTACAACTGCCCAGTTTGGGATTCTTTGTTAAGGAACCCCAGGAAACTGATCCAGAATGGGTACATAGAAACAACTAAAGGTAATTTAGAAAGAAACAACTATAGCACCGTACAAGGGAGGAGGCCAAAATGGATAGTATGTTTTCTAAAAAATAGCTATACTTAAAAACCACAGCTGGGACCATTTCGCATGGTGGCAAACCACCAGGTTCTCTCCAGTAAGACGCTGAAGGCATAATGACATAATCCGACTCCGGACATTCAAAATCATCACCTTCAACTGGTTTTTAAAGGGCTGTATTCTGCTTAGGGTGTTCAAACGAGGCCTCTCTGCACTGCCTTACTCTACAGGCCTAAAAAGGAAATGTATTTGTTTGCTCCTTGAATTGCACTAAACATTCTCTTTATATTTAATATCTCAACATGGCAGTGTATTCTTTCGTTCCTATACCCTCGGGACTATATTTCCTTTTCTGGGAATCCTGGTCCACCTATATAGCTTATCTATAGTATGTATTAAGATTTTTCTATATACTTAGTCAATATTTGTATCTTTCTATAGCAACTGCTCATACACACATACACACACAAACCACACACACCCCTTAAGAACACAACAGAAAAATCCTTTCTTTAAAGTCTAACCTAGTGACACCAAGGCGATCAAACCTTTCACTAAGGATTTCACACAAGAACCAGAAAACCTTATTTCTGAAGGATGAACTATGAAGGTGGCCTTAGAATGATTATATCTTGTCTTCAAATCACCTAAAAACTCTCGTGCCTCAATTTACCACCACCTCCCCCTCTCTATCAAGACAAGGAAAATAAAAACCAGAAGTTAAACATGTTTAAATATAGGCTATGGCCCATATAAAAAATGGCCCGTTATCAGTTCTGATTTAGTCTATTCGTTTCTGCATGAACACCACGTGCTGAAGTCAGTTTACCAGGCTTTTTTTTTTTTTTTTCGCTGAAACGTATGCTGGGGAATTTCTTGTTCCACTTGGGGTACACTTCTTTTCCTGAGAAATTCTTTTTCTTCATTTCAAGTCTCTTTAACTTGAGAAGTCTAAGTCTCCTCAAATCATCTTTGAAAATGAGAAGCACACAACTTTATGTAATTACTTTTAAAATGATCTTTTTAAGGGTCGATATTATATTTGTTTGCCTGTCACTTTTTCTCAACCGGCTCCACTATCCTGGTCTACAGTCATCCGGGCACAGTTTTCCCTGCCTCTTGCCTGATGAGTCAGAGGTTACAGGACACTGCCCCTCCTCCTTGCCGAATGAAATGATGTGCACTTGGAAATGCAGGCCCCTCTCACAGGTGGGCGGGCTTCCACACTGAGGTCCCATCCACACCTGGAACCGCACCCAGACCCCTTTACTGGGAGAGGAACTTTAATGAGTCCTTAACCTTGGCTTTAAAGGGTTCAAATTTGCCCTCTTCCTCCTAGGGAAAGTGGGATGGTTGCGGGGGGGGGGGGGGGGGGGGGGGGAGGGGGGGGCGGGAGTGTCACACAGTGGGCCCAGAGAAGGTGGCCCAGCCCTGGGCCAGTCCCTCATTGCTGTAACCCCTCCCAGCAGGGACCCAACGTGGAGAGGGTCAGCAAACTGTCGCCCCTTAAAGCTCCACATGTCTCTTAGCTTCAGCCCTGTCAGCATTTTCGGAGTTAGGGCTGGGGGCTGCGTTCCAGAAATAATAAAAACCACCCATTTGCAGAAATACGTGGCAGGGCTGTATGGCTCGCAGCCTCTCTGCAGCCGAGCTGGGAGACTACAGGCAGACAGTGTCTGGTCAGTGAGGCCTGTCTCGGTGGGAAGCATTCAAGATGCAGGGGAAGGTCAGCCAGAGCCAGTACAAATGATGGATTTGCTGTCGCCCCCACCATAATGCAGAATCAGGGTGGAAACAATTGGAAGGAGTCTTTTCTTTTTCTACCAAGCCTCTTAGTAATATGATATCATTGCCTTTGGCTTTTCTTTCTTTTCTCTTTTTTTTAAACCATGATCCTCTTACAAACCAAACATAAAATAGTCTCAGAACCTCTCCATATAAGGAGTCTCCAGACAGACTGATTCTGCACGTTGTTTCTTGGGCTGAATGGAGAAAGTAATTCTAGGGCACTTGCAAGCTCTCTGAGTCATGCGTTATGGGACAACTGAGAGGGTGGCTCACTGGGGAAAGGGCCTAACCTTTTCCAGGTCCAGGCTGGCCATGAGTAGGAAAGGTCACTCTGGCTACTGGTCTCCACTCCACGTGTTAATGGTTTCAAAAGACCCATTTGGCCTGAAGACAGGGCTGATCTGCTGGTGAAATGCCCAGCACGAAGGCTCAGAATTCAGCCCTTTTCATCTATTTCTAACTGGGTATCAGAGGCGATTAAAAGCCTGCCCGACGAAATTAAAGGCCTGTGGCTACCGAGTCGTATTCAAAGACCTCCAACCATTTTAAATCCCAGAGCACAGAGCGACAACTGTTCAGCCCTGCCGGCCACACTCTGAGGTATGTCATGGTCACCAGAGCCATGAGCAGATCAGGGGCAGAGGAGAGGGGAAGAGAGGAAAAGATGGGAGGGATCAAGGAAAGAAGCTGGAGTGGGAGAGAAGAGCAAAGTGCAGGAACAGCTGCGGAGAAGCATGCGGGAGAGTGAAGTCCTGGGCAGGGCTCAAGACAGACAGATGCTAGAAAAAGCACCTGAAGTCTTGCTGAACGTGAGACTGAGGGCAACTCCGGTAACAGAGCGGCCCAAAAGGTGGGCAGGAATGGACCATGCACTGCCCCTACCCGCAGGAGCTGCTGCCTGGGGCCGGGTTATTGTGAGGCCAGCATTTCCATCACAAGGACCCACACACTGAGATCAGGATTGAGACACAAAGGGGAAAAAAAACGTGATGGACACCAGAAACCAAACAAGGCCCCCTTGGATCCTGGCCCTTTAATTCCCCCAAGTTATCTGAAGTTGAAAGGGATTTCATTCCACTGTGTGAGCGTAATGTGATTGCTTCCACAGTACAGCTTTACCTCTTTTCAGGTGCATTTTTTAGTGAAAATTATTGGAGATGTGGAAATCATCTCTTTAACATGCTCCTCCTATGTTGTTCGAGTTTTTGTTTCTATCACAAGGAGCTTAATATAGAAAGGATCTATTCTTTTTTCCTGTTTCTCTGCAAAGAGATTTGTGATATTTAATAGTTCTCAAGGATATTTAACATTTTTTTCTCTCCATTCTGGAAAAAAAGCTTTATACCACTGTTCTTCAAGATAAAGCCTGCAAAACTTCAGTGTGGCATAAAATCAAATTAGTGCATTGCAACCAGTATTTTTCAAATATTAGAATAACGTGGAGGAGAAAATGTCACAAGGCATTGCAGATAGTTAAGGACGGGTTTTGTGAGACTCTTGCTTCATTTTATAGGTGGGCACAGATCACCATATATATTTTTTGTAATGTAGTTAAGACAAAAGAAGTTTATACAACATTCCCATGCAATACATCTCTGAATATAAGTTTGCTGTCAGCTGAAAGGATAAAATCCCCCATACCAGGCCCTTCTTATGTGCTGTATACTGGATGTATATCTGCCATCCCTGTAGTCTTAATTCTAAAACTACCACAACCACTGACAAGATCAGAATTAACTTAATAATTGCAAACTTGAATTTTTATATAGAAAAAAATATATTGTAGAACTATAAACCAGCTTTGTTCATACGCTGTGACGTATCCTTCTATTTTATGAACTCCAGGAGAATTAAACTGCCTTTCTGAGCCTCGACTGCAGCCCTTTTCCCCGACTCATGTCATGGTAACTTATTATTCAAAAATGACAGGACCGGGATGATGTCAACCACATCTGATCCAAGGGTGTGACCCAGAAGAAGCCTCAATCTTCCTCAGCATCGCTCAGGCACCACCAAGAGCCTCACCCCTCACCTTGTGAGGCTCAAAACGGCATCAGAATGCCAAACTGCAAAAAAGAATAAACATCCAAGCACTGGAAGAAAGCTCAGGATCCAGAAATTCTGGAGACGTGCCCAAGGGGAAGTACAAAATGTATTAGTAGAGCAGCCAGAACCAGAGTCCAGGCTTCGGAGTCCCAGCCCCAGTGCAGTGCGCGTTGATATAGATTAAACGTGGAGGCACAGAACGACCCTAGAGGCTACCAGAGCTGGAGATAAGAGATTAGTGAATTTCTGTCTCAACTGGCTGTTCTATGTATCTACTCTAACCTCCTTAACTCAAAGTGACATCTGTGGCTTTTCGTGCCATGTCATTATTCCACTACATTCTAGTTTGAGGTTTCTGAGGTTAGTATGCATAAGAGCTTTCCAACCTCTGACTCAAATGAGCTCTATTTTCCCCAAACATATAACTTACTATTGAATCTCGTTTTCATGAGAAATACAAAAGCAATCGTGATTCATGTCTCCAATGCGAGGCTTACACGATTTTTGAAAATGTGCATACTTTTCTCTGACCGTAAAATAACATCTGCCTGCCGTAGAAAATGTAAATTATTACAGAAAAAGATAAGGAAGAAAACTAAATTAACTTCTTGACCTACTACTCAGTGATAACCCATATTAAAATGTGGGTGTATTTAATGTATCAAGATACAAAAATTCTTTCAGAGCACAACTGTGATTAAAGTGAAAAATACCTTCATATGTCCCGCCTTTTTACTCAACATTACACATCAGTAAAGATTCTTTAAATATAAGCTTTATATTGTGGCCAAATATTACATCCTACTGATGAATTATTATTCATTACACCATCCACTGTTATTGAAAATGGGGTTTTTCCACTTTTTCAGATATAAATAATGTGGCAGTAAGCAGCTTTTTATCTACACTTATTTCTACAGAATATACTTGCAGTAGGGAATTACTGGGTCAGTGTGTGAGCAGTGGTAAGACTCTTAATATATATTGGAAAAGTCCATTCCAGAAAGGTTGTTTATATCCAAATAGGAGAATATGTAGGTACCTATCTTGTTCTCTTTGCCAATAATGAGTAGTATCATTTTTTAAAGGCTTGAAACTTACATGTAAACATTTTAATCTCGTTCTGTTCATTTGTATTTCTTAATTTACAGGTTGAAATTTTTTGGATGTGTTGGTTTATTGGCCATTTTCCTCTCTCATTCTCTCCCAGACCCCCTCCCTTCCCACTGTGTGTGTGTGTGTGTGTGTGTGTGTGTGTGTGTGTGTGTAAACTGAATGTTCATATCTGTACCCATTTCTCTACTGAAATGTCAAGGTTGCACTTATTTATTTGTAAGAGATCTTTATATAATAAAGATGTTAAACTTTTGCCTGGGGTAAAATACATTGGGAATCAATTTTAAATATATGAAATTTAAAGTGACAAGATGCATTAGTTTCTACACTGTCACTAGCATAGCAATAACTCATGCCACCTGCTGGTAACAAAACAAGGTAAAATTGATTAATTCTTCATATTTCCAAGATGGGATGCAGAGTTAATGCTTCTTCCATGCTGATTATATTAAAGTGTTAGGAACAAAAGACAAATGGTCAGCTGGGGTTATTTATGATATTTCATACACACGGATCTTATGACTAAGAATCTTCGTTCACATTTAAATTTTTTAAAGTTTACTTCACTTAACTGGACAAAAAAAAAAAAAGCACCTATTACACATTATTAAGAGAAAGGATGGGGCGCCTGGGTGGCGCAGTCGGTTGAGCGTCCGACTTCAGCCAGGTCACGATCTCGCGGTCCGTGAGTTCGAGCCCCGCGTCGGGCTCTGGGCTGATGGCTCAGAGCCTGGAGCCTGTTTCCGATTCTGTGTCTCCCTCTCTCTCTCTCTGCCCCTCCCTTGTTCATGCTCTGTCTCTCTCTGTCCCAAAAATAAATAAACATTGAAAAAAAAATTTTAAAAAAAAAAAAAAAAAGAGAAAGGAAAGTTTAGTCCTGAATCATTTCAAAGCCATTTGTGAAGTAGAAGCACTGAAAACCCAAATTTAACAATTAGATGAATGGAGAGAGGCAGTCTTACTATTTATTTTCATACAAGGCATTTTTAGCAAGACACCTATTCAAAGCAGAGTTTCTCCTACACGCTGATATGTTCCAGCTGTAGGTCATTTAAAATCAACAGAGACTTGATTTAGGTAAATAAATTAGAGAAGCTGCCGCTACTTCATCCTGGATGAAGACGGTTCAAGTTCAGAAGGTTTCCATGTAATTCAACTGGAAAATATGGTTTACTGTGTGGCTAACATACAGTAACAGTTCTAGAACACATCCATTGCCTGCATGCCTCTAATAAACTGATCTAGGAAACACAATCTACTCAAAGGTTCTACAGGAACAAGCTGTCAAGATGATCAACTAAGTACAGTAACAGGGCCAAGACAGGTCATTGATTTCACTCATATCCATGGAGGTCAACAGGCGAGCTACAGGATCTATTACCAAATGGTCTGACATCCCCAGGAAGATAAATGGAACAGCTGCTTTGTAAAAACCCATCCCAATAAATGAATCGAACCGACTTTTGGCACTGTGAATTATTACTCAGCCCTTGAAAGTTCTGCTGTAAATAATAGCGTCAATCACTCCAATAAACCTGCTGATCTGGCGTGCCCTAACTACAGCTTTGGTAACAGTGAAGGCACTCAGTCCATTGGATGAAAGAAGATGCAAAAATCTGAATCTCTCTACAATTTGTAATGACCAAATGTAAAACATCCAAAACCGATCTCATAAATTTTAACAAAATAAATTTTATATTATCCTTGTCAAACAAAAAGTTTCATATGTTATTCATTCATCTTAGCAACCTCCGGACAAGAGTTTTTGTGAAGGCTGACTTGGATGTAATTCACAAAATTTACAAGTTTGTAGTTTATAATTGGGGGAGAACAGTTACAAAACAATTCAAGAACATACTCTAATTGGAAGGGAAAGGAGTGGTTGGCCAACACTCAAGTAGAGAGAACAAAACATTAGGCCAGGTCTAATTTGGAGCACAATCTGACACACAGTAGGAATAAAACAATTACGTCTCCCAATGAAAAGCAACTGAGAGTATCTCCCTTTTCCTACCATCTAGGTCTAGGAGGTGGTGGGCATGGCGGGGAGAACAGATTTTAAGTTAAACCTGCAGATGAGGACAATCGTAGATGACAGTACCATGTTGAGAGCTTAGAGAGGGCATAGTTGAGGCACTGGGAACATGACCCAGTAGCCCCATCAGCCACCTGGGAAAAAAAACATCTGGCCATCTACACACAACAATTTCAGCTTCTAAAAGCAATTGCTGATTTCCTGTTTGGAATCTGTTTTTTTCTACGAATTCCATTTATATTCAGGAAACGTGTGATAAGAGATCTGCCCTGTATTTCCAACAGTCCAAGGAGCACTTGGAGGTAGGCATGAAGGAAACAATGGCAATGTTCTACAAACTCAGGAGAGAAACTCAGGGAAATCTCAGAGAAAGGGCACATGGGTGTGTGTATGTCAGTAACTGGCAATTTACACAGCAGTCAAATGCTCAACACGAGTCACTGCCTTCTCCTTTCTCTCATTCCACACAAAGGCAATGGCACATGTGATTTGGATGGTCTTGTCCTTTCTAGAACATTCACAGAGCTTGGCATATCCAGGATTCCTTCCAACCAGGAACATACTGACCTTGGAGAATTGCAACTGAAGACGTTTGGTCAAACCCAGTTGTGCTATACCCCAAAACCAAGTGTGATTCAGAATCTTATTTCTAAAATACCATTCTAATAAGCAACAATCGGCTAGGTAATCAGACCTGAAAAGTCAAATGAGGAAAAAGAAATAGCTCACCAGTTGCCTTTCAAGGCAAAACAAAAATGAAAATGGAAAGGCCCCAGGGCAATCTGGATGGAAAATTATCACCTGGCAAGAGGGCCTGATTTGGATTGGATTCATCCTTCTTCACAGGAGAACTCTGTTCCAAAGAAACTGGATGCTAAGAAAATTCTGGTGCCCAAATATAGAGAAGTGGGAAACATTATAAGGATTTGAAAATCTCCCAAGAAAATCTGCAGGAACTTTTAAAAATACTTCCAATGCTTTGGCAAAATTGAAAAAGATTGAAATTCCAGAGCCTGTCTATTCCAGGTACCCTCAATCTCCTAGCTCCCAGGTTTACTGCCCAGGGAGGGAATCTGGATTAGCAAGAGTCTGTCTGCAAGACCCTGAGAGAAGAGGGGGAGAAAAAGGAAAAGAGGAGGCTGCCACCTTTACTCACTGGAGTAAGAAGGTCACCTCAGAACACTATCTAGTTTTCTAAAAGGAAATCATTTTTGGAGATGAAAAACAAATACCAATAGGTACCAGGCAAAACCTGTAAGGTACAGGCACTGTTGCTAGTTAACTCCATTGTCCAGATGGACAAACTGAGGTGCAGATCCATTCAGTTTCCCAAAGGCACAGAGCTAAGTAAAAGGCGGAGCTGGCACTTGAACACAACTTCTCGGATGCAGTTATGGGTAGATTGCTCAAAAGAAGACAGGACTCCCGTTCCTCAAGTCTGACTTTAATTTTCCTCCTATGTTTATTTTTGTGGAAGGAGTCGGAAATGATTGAGAAAAATTACGTTTTTCCATGGATTCAGCTCTGGGCTCAAAGCATCTTTGACATCAGGCCTCTCTTCCTGATTTTTTTTTTTTTCATACGGGAAGAAAACTAACAGCTTGACCCTGAGACAGACATAGGCAATGAAACCTTAAGACACACTCGATCCACGCCATCAGGAAAAAGAGAAAACATTGCAGAGGTCTACGGGACCAACCGCCTGCACACCCTTTCTACCAGCAGTGGCCACAGTCTTTGCTTTCCCTTTTCAGGGGCATTTTCTGCAGCAGGGCCCAGGCCATTAAGGGCCTTGAGAAGAATGATATTCTGCCTTTGTAAGAAAAGAAGCAGATTTCTCAGGCATGCTTTGTGTCGTGGACTCTTTCACTAATTGTCAGAGTGGCACAACAGCACACATTTCCATCCATGCAGCCAGTACATGTCTGCTTCTACGTTCTCAAGGTTTCCCTGTTCTTTTTTTCCACTTAAAAATTTCTCCTGTGCAGCAGGACGACAATTCCAGTTAACAAAATGAAATAAAACCAGATTCTTCTTGATGAAAATAAAAATGTCAGTAAGACTTCTCTCTTCATGCTAATCCCCTGTTTGACATGCATGCGATGACATCATTCCACAAAAGCTGGAGACAAATGCCACGTCTGCTGTAATCACAGGCTTAATATGCAGGGTAAGGGAGGTGGCTGTGGGGTACAGGCAAGCCGTCCCGCTGCCCCCTCTGGGACACAATGGGACCCTCTAATGCAGTGGTGGAGTCTTGCTGAGGCAATACAACAGAATCAGAAATCAAAGGACTACCTTGGCCGTGGGTTCAGGCTTGATTTTCTGATGCAAACTTTTTATCCCCCAAGTGACCAGTCAAATAAAATTGTATTTCTCTCATGCAACCAAGTCAAACTGTAGGATCACAAAAGACAATGTGTAAACACATAAAACTCTCACACACACGCAGAAACTAAAGGCAAAACACAAAGCTGTAATTCATAAGGTTTTCATACGGTAACAAGAATCAATGTAGCACTTCTTTGGGCAGAAGCTAGAGGTTGCAGGAAGGGATTTTCCATAATAGCATAGAGAGAAGAGGGATTTATATAAACTTGAAATGTACAAAGTCCTTATTAGATAAAGAGAAATGGAAATATTTGGCTCTAGGGAGCCTTAAGTGCAGAGAACTGATAATGCTATAAAAAATAAAAAATTAAAAAAAACACATAAGCCCAAACAAATTACAGTTGAATAATAGTGTAGATTTTATAGAGTAGCCAGTGGTTATAGATCATTTGAACATTACATCAAGATGAATCAGCTTTTCGTGCTTGGCTAACATTTCTTATTCATTTCCTTAAAGAGCAGGTTAAAAGCATCAGTCATGAACAACAATTTTCTCCTTTTTTTAAACACTTTTATCTAAAAATCTATTTTGAGAAAGATAACATATTTGGTAAACTACTGGTTTATAATATAAAATATCTACACATTATTTAGACTAAATATAGTAGGCTGATTGATGGAACCAATCAAGTATACCGGAGAATTTGTTTTGTAGAAATGACCTGCGTAATTCTTTAAAAATACGATTTTGAAGTGTATTCAAGATGCCAAAATGGTACCACAATTTACAAGCATTACAGATTTTTTTCAAATGAAGATTATATCATTTAATTATTACTTTGGGTTGGAATTAGTTAGGAAGGCTGGTGGGTTAATACGATGGCAGAACAAAGAGCTGAATATACCATTATCCAAATCTGTGAATTTTTGAGATGTTCATGAAAATACACAAGACCAGAAAAACTGGCCATGGTGAATTAAAGGAAAGAAATGGCCATACGCTGGAAGGTAGAGAAGACGGGTTCAGTGGGGGCAAGAAGAGGTATATCAATAGGAATTGAAATACACATTCTTAAATGCTCTAGAGCATACACTCCACCTCAGGAAAACCATACATACATTAACAATAGCTAACATTTATAGAGCACTTAATATGTTCCAGCTACTCTTCCAATGCTTTACATGATAGCCACCAAATTTTCAAAATTCTCTACAGCACAGGTTTATAGAGAAAACTGAGGCACAGAGAACTTAAGCACGAGGCGGAACCTGTATTTGAATTTGGGCACTCCCACCTCCTGAGCCCCCACCCTTCACCATTCTGCTGGACTCAAAGAAGGCTGGAAAAGCTTTCACTCTCTCTTCAAATATCTGCCCCTAAGCCTACAACGCAAAGACCAGAAAAAGAGCTCTGAGTCCCTTACTGAAGGGAAACGGATACCTCCCTTCCCACCGCTCCCAGCTTCTCCAGCTCCTCGCCTTCAAAACCCAGCAGAGACTGGGCTACAGGAGAATTCCCACCCAGCATTACCACCTAAGCCCAGTGGTTTCTCAGGAAACACACTGGCCAACAGAAGTAGGAAGAACCCAGAGAGGAGCACACGCTGGTGTGTGGTCTCTGTATCTTATTTGTATAAAGAAGTATCGCAAGTCCCTCTAATTCTCTGTCAGAGGCAGAAGCTCTGACAGTGAGCACAATCTCTTCCCAGGCCAGCAAATAAATGACCACTGGACCAGGGACACAGGCTGGGTCTGGGCCAGGGATATGCACCTGAAACAGGCTTAGAGGTTCTAAGTATGAGGAGGTGAAACTGACAGTACCAAGTGGGCAGTGAGAATCACTAAGGAGTCCCTACAAGCCTGTTAGCAACTGCAGAGTCCGGACAGACCTCTCCCTGTACAGGAAGGAGAAAACAAATACAAAAATGGGGCCTCTGAAAAGATTCTGCATCACAAGAAAAAACTGAGCACTGTCTTGAGGCTTCATGGAAAACCCTATCTCTAAAAAAGACTTTCTACAGGGAACAAGAGAAATTTTTAGAAAAATGATACTTGGTATCTACAAATGATGGCAGACACAGTCTCTATGAGATGACAGAGAACAATGAAAACAGACTGGGCTGAATCACAGGCAGAGATTCAAAAAGAAGCCAGAGGAATCAACAAAAGAATTGCAAGAAAGACCAAATGCAATAGCAGAATGAAATCTGCATCCAAGGAAGTAAAGAGCAGAATGCCCACTGCAGAATATTGACAGTGATGTACAAAACACACGTGTGGGAAAAGATCAAAGAGAAAATGATGAGACAGAGGACGAGTATAAAAACAAGATATATTGTAAGAATTATACATATTCTTAAGGCTGAAATCAGAACAGTAATAGAAACAATGAAAAGGATAAATGCGAAAAGAACTTTGCTACTTGAAAAAGACTGAAGTCTGAAGACTGAAAAAGTTCAGACCATTTCACCCATGCTGGGTGAAACATACTTGTAGCTCAACATTTCTTTACAACATATTTTAATTTCAGGTAGAGTCAGGAGAGTAGCAAAGATTTGGGAGTATACCAATGACTGAGAAAGTTAATCTGCCTGCAACTGAATTTTTAACACCTCCATAATAAATCCTATAAAGAACAAGAAAATCTGTTCTGTACTGGAGTTAATGGTGAAGGTAGGTTTTGTTTTTTCCAATGAGAGGCACTGGTTTCATATAACACGTGGGTTATTTGCTTCAGTCATATCTTACAAGCTACAAGAAAAGTATTCTTATGTGCAAACATTGAGATGTTTTATCATCAACTAGGACCAAGAAATACCAATTAACATGGAAGAGAAGAAGCAGACACTTCAGTCTGAATAAAAGAAACATCAGTAAGAGATGACTGGCCTAACAGAGCCTTGACAACCACCAAGTATCCCTGCAGGAGGCACAGGGAAGATGCTGGGAAAAAGATACTGAACTTCTAAGCGCCATGGACATGAGGTATATTCCAGAGGGACACAGGAACCATAATTAAGTTACAATACAAACCTTCGAATTCTGATCCAGAAATGTTGGTTACTTCACTTCTCTATCATCAGGATGTTTGCGGCATTAGCCCATGCTTTTTAAGAGGCCAATGAATACTCAGTCCTCCTTTACTTTCTTTCTCGACTCAGAGCAAAGTGGTGCAATCTTTACAAGAATGTTTGTATCTTCACAGAAATATCTTTAAATCATGTCTATCTATGTAATTGTTCCTGTTTCCTAAGAAATATACTATTGTAACTTCACATCGAGCTCTGTGAAATTCAAGAAATATCTGTACACCCTCGAACCTATAACACCTGGCAGAATTGCTAATGCATTAAAAGGGAAACATAAATACAGTGTACCATGTCTTAAATGTAAAATAAAAAGCATTCATCCCAAATCCCAAGTTTAAAGTTCTCTCACTTCTCCCGTCCTAGATCAGTTTCCTCTTTACATCCTTATATAGCACCATATTCTCTTCCCTGGTACTTAGCACAGATGGCAATACATATCTGTACGACCATTTGATTGATGTCAACCTCCTTACCTTGACCGTGAGCTCCTTGAGAGACCAGGTACAAACTGTGGTTATATTAGTTTTGCTTATTTCATACCATACCAGAATCTATAAGACAAGCAATATATATCTGTACAAAGAATAGACTGAGTGTACATATTTTCACTCACTGCTAAGCCGAGCAGATCGCTGCATCCTAAGAACTCCAAAGCACTTTATATAAATAACACAGCTTGACTTTACACATTAGCTGCGCTTATCAACTTGATACGTAAGCCATTTTTTAAATACCTGAATGGCTTTTTTCACTACGGGTTAATATTCTATCACAGAATATTAAACACAATACAAAAGAAACTTAGAGATAATAAAACGTAAATTCATAAATGCTAAGTAATTTGTCCATAGTAATCCAAATGTATTTAGCAGCAGAGGTGGGATTAGAACACAGATTTTCCACTCCTCATCCCCATACTCCAGTTGTTCTGTCCTTTGCTTCTCTAGATACTGGCTCTTAACCAGAGCTTCTCGATTGCCAAGACTTTGAAAATAATTGGTAGTTTGTAAATAAACATTTTGCCACACATCAATGTTTAAAGGAAATCTACAATAAAGAAACTGTTTGCAATACAAATAATCAGTGCAAATTTTCAGGCTTCGTATGCAGCTTGTTTTTCAAACCAAGGAGCTAAATATAGTTTTTCACCTCATCATTCATTGTCATACAAGTTCTAGGCCAGTACTAGGAGCCAGGCACGGTTCTAAGGCTCTTTATCAAGGGACATCAGCCTAAGGCCTCCTTAGTTCTATGATCATGAGACAATTGTGTTCCTTCTCTCTTATCATTCAATTACAATTGGGAAAAAGTCATTGCTGGATAGTAAAGTCCCAAAAGATTTAAAAAATCTAGTCCTATGACTACTTGATTCAAGCTCTTTGGTCTTTAACCATCTCATTCTCGGACCTACTCAAAGTAGGTTTTTTGTTTGATTGGTTGTTTTTTTCTTTTCCTTCCTTTTAAATTGTAAGTTGGAACTTTGGGGGGGTGGGGGTGGGAAAGAGAACTAATTTCATATTTTTGATGAGTCTGCTTATCAAGCATAGGAAACCCATTTGCCGGCTAAAGGATTCCAGCAACAGAAATTTCTATCTGATGATGGAATCATATTTCTAAATGACCTCAGACTGAGTCAATTTGCCAAATTATTTTCCGTGTATTTATATGCTGGAATGTTATTCCAAAGGCTCCAAATAGTCTCTGTTCTATGTATAAAATAAGAAAACAAAAATGAGACACAGCATAATATGTGTAACTAATAGATAATGTAATGCTCCTTCTAAAAAGCAGACAACCATCTCATTAGATGTTTTAAAATAACCTGCGGGTGCGTGGGTGGCTCAGTTGGTTAAGCGTCCAACTTTGGCTCAAGTCATGGTCTCATAGCTTGTGGGTTCGAGCCTGCGTCGGGCTCTGTGCTGACAGCTCGGAACCTGGAGCCTGCTTCGGATTCTGTGTCTCCCTCTCTCTCTGCCTCTCTCTCTCTCTCTCTCTCAAAAATAAACACTAAAAAAATGTTTTTAGATAAAATAGCCCGAACCAGCATTATTTGTACAAAAGAAAGCTGCAATTGGAGAGTGCAGAGGGCAAATTAGGAAAAAGGGAAGAAGAAGAGAAGAGAAGCAGGCAGGAAATAGGTGACATTAAGTGGAGGAAAAAAGACATGCGTGAGTGATCCAAACGAGAAAACAATAGAAGGAAAGAAGGTGAACCCACAGGAAATGTCACTTTTTCATCAACAGATATGGACTCGGATGCTCTAATGCTTCTTTAAATGGAAAGGATGTTTTTGAAGTAATATAAAAACAAAAGCATCCACACACACACAATTCTATACATGTGTGCAAGGGTGCATGCAATTTTAGCCATAAAACCTTTCTACTTCTAGGATCTACAGCTATTCTAGACAATCTGAAAGCACAGGCGATCGAGACGCCTTTAAACATACTCTCACTTCTGGGGCGCCTGGGTGGCGCAGTCGGTTAAGCGTCCGACTTCAGCCAGGTCACGATCTCGCGGTCCGTGAGTTCAAGCCCTGCGTCAGGCTCTGGGCTGATGGCTCAGAGCCTGGAGCCTGTTTCCGATTCTGTGTCTCCCTCTCTCTCTGCCCCTCCCCCGTTCATGCTCTGTTTCTCTCTGTCCCAAAAATAAATAAAACGTTGAAAAAAAGAAAAAAAAATTAAAAAAATTAATAAATAAAAATACTCTCACTTCTCATTTCTTTTACCGCTTGGTTGGGATTTTGTGTTTGTTAGCTCATCAGGAAGGCGATGGAGCAAGGGAGAAGACAATTATCTATTTTAGAAACCATGATTTCATATACAAGAGAGAGAGGAAGTAGGCAGGAAAAATGGTTGGGACTTAAGAGTGGGATGCACCAGTTGTATATAAAACAGGACAACGTAAATGCAGCTGGCTAATACATATGTTGCAACCTCTGAGATTTTTTTTTTTTTTAAGCTACCTGGACAACTGCCATTGTCTATTTCTCTACAGCAGCTCTAGGTCCTTTTGCAATATCTAGAACCAATGACTCTTTTTCTAAAGCAGTGTAATAGTCAGGGAGATCTGTCGTCCTACACAGAAATGAAATCATATCCATATGGACGTGGCCATTTGGCCAACTCCATACAAATGGTTTGCTCACTAATATTTCAGTAATAAGAACTCACTTCTCATCAGCAAACTCCCACACGGACAGTCTAGTGACCATTAGTATTAAATGGTCTGAGAATCTGAGGCACAGAGGACTTTCCTCCTGAATCGTCCAAGGAAGGCTCAGTTAGATTATTCTAAGTTTGGGTTCCACAGGGTGGGGGAAAGTGCATTCTTCTGTGTGAGTGAGCCTCCCTTGGTTGTATTTCAATAAAATGCCAATATCTGAGTGCAATGACTCTTGTAAAAGCTATCTTTGAAAATACCACTCTATTTTGGAGGAAAAATGAATTACAGATTTTTAAGGGGATGTGTTGTAAGAAAATCCTAGGCTATCATATAAATTTGTTTTAGAAATTCTAAATGTATCCTAGATAAGTTTAAGGTGTTCATTTAACAGAAAGGACTGTATTACTGGATTCTAAAACTTAAAATAATACTAATCACACATGGAATTATTGGCAACTCTCTGTTAACTAGAATACTTGATGAACCAAACCACCATTCTTCTCATCCACAGAGCGAATTTCATTAATTTGTTGTTGTACATATTTTATTTCATTCAGATTTTAGAATACTCTGTAAGGCTTATTATAAAAATAATATCAGTAGGTTCTAGTGAGCGATTTAAACTTCTGGCAAACATGATCACATTAGGAATAACACAAATTGAAATTATTACCTAAAAGGTGTTAGATACCTTTTGATGCACCAACATAAAAATCACTTTTCCTTCCGTATAATCATGGCTTCCTGATAATCATTACCTGCATACAAGTTGTTCACTGTCAGTAATGATTTGTTTTGAGCTTTGCTTCCCGAGGGCATTCATATCTACATGTACTGACTTGTTAGATTACGTTGTGCTAATTGATGGTTCACATGACAAGATATGCATAGCTGATCATGCTTATTAAAATGCAGGCCATTCTCAATTGTCCATAACAAATGATGTCCCTGGCACTTTTAACACACTCAACTGACAGATGAACTCATGAGGTTCAATCTTTAGCCTCCTTTCAAAGATCTGTGAATAAGTAGCTAATCTAAGGCTTAATGAAGTAGCAAACATCGATGTGGAAATTCTAATTTTAATGGGGAAAAAAATGTAGTTATTTACAGTTTGGCATTATGTAGATAAAACACTCATGAACTTGACTTTTGAGATACTTTCAATGCAGGTGTTTGGCATTGTGCAAACATGTTTAAGTTTTGTCTTATTTGGTTTGTCTGCGAGGTAAAGACAGATGGGAAAAGTCAGGGGCCAAGAATTCCCACTGGGAAATCAGCCTAAGTGTCATAAAGCTGTGCATCTTCCCCTAAAATTAATCCTAGCAGATGGGACAGGCAGATTTGCTAAACTAAATTCTTTCATTGGTATTTCAAAAGCTGGATTAAAAACTATTTTAAGCTAAACAGAGAATAGGACAAATTCTCTTCCACACGTCAGTGATGAGGCAATTTAGTAAAAATTCAAGGAAACACGGAAGGAAACACGGAAGGGAAAATAAAAAAACTGGAAGGGACTCCGAGATCATTTAGTCCTTCCTCTCCCAAATTGTGTTCTACAGAAGTCTAGATCCCTGAGAAAGTGTGATGGTCAAAGGGACTAATCAGGTTAAGGAAATGTGTGGTTATATAAAACTAAACAAGTTTATTTACATAGAGCTACATACTTTATGACTCCTGAAAAATCAGATCTCGCATGTCATGGTTCCCAGACTTATCTCACATGGACTTCTTCTCCACTGACCATCTATTGTTCCAGAGACCCTCATCGAGTCTAATCCCTTTATGGTGCAAAAGAGGAAAGCCGTCACAGCAACTTTGCAGGGGGCTACTTGAGTACTATTAGTAGTCTCAGGTGCCTCCGAGCTGCAACCTGAGGTCAGGCTTTGAGGTCAGGGGAAGGGAAAGTGCTGGGGAACAGCTCACAACACATACTTCACTGCTTCCCTGGAAAGAGGAACAACTGAATCAGGTGATTTCCATCTCCAAAGTGTCCATTCTAGCCTTTGGGCAGTCAACCAATTACTACACATTTATTTTCATAAAAGGTTTCATCTCATGGTCTCTCCCACGTGTCTCCGGAGTCTCCCAATGGACAATTTTTCAGCGCTCAAAGATGGAGACAATCTTAATATCAAGCCCATACATTCAGTTCAGCAGTTTTGCTCTCACAGGCTTTCAGAGGAGGTGAATCCTTAAAAGAGCCATTCAATCTTTTCATAAATTAAAGAGCTTAACCCATACTAGGGACCAATTCAGTTTGGGTTGAAATTCCTTGATCACAAAGAGAAGGCTGTACATTAGGTCTGTTGTATTTATGCCTCTATTTGTATAGGGAATATGATTTTATGCATATTGTTATGCATGTGTATGTTTTTAAATAGCCTGAACAAACAATTTACAGAAGGATTCTCCTGCAAAATTCTCATTTGACACAGACTATACACTGACCTGTTCTGTTAGTTATCTTATTTCCACGTTTAGTTGTAAATAACTCTCAGGCCAGGATTACTTATACATCTTCTTAGGGCCTGCAGAGCCAAGAACTGAAACCGTGTCTAACTGCAGGAACTACTACATAAATACGTAATGACAGACTGCTCAAAATAGGGCACCTTCTAAAACGATATACCATAGACTGTGAAAAGATGATCTTCTTTCCAATGGATTGGACTATGATCAGAAATCCCTCCCTGCCTCCTTTCCTTCCCACATCCCTCTAGCGCTTGGTCACAAACACGAAAAAGGGAGGAGCTCCATCAAAAGGCTTTCACACCTGTTTCTTTGGCCTTTAACAGACGTCAAAACCCCAGGAGAGTTTAGAAGGCAGAAAACAACTGCTCAAAGTGGCTGAGGGGCCCTGCACCTAGAAAACGTTGGCTTGGGCTGCAGAATGTAGGCCATCTTCAGGTTTACCGCTATCGAGTTACCTTGCTCAAATGTGATAGTGGCATCGACCGACATTTCAGGAACCAAAAAGCAACATCTATATGGAACATTGATATGTCCTTGGGGCAAGGTAGGCTGGGAAAGTGGTGCTCCCTCTGGGCAGCAGTCCTTCCTTCCCCAGACTGTCCTTGTGAGATGCAAACAAGGAAGCTGTGAATCGGGTCCAAAATGCTCAATTGTGTTTCATTTACTGATAGCCTCCAGTGATAACCTGTTTGATTAAGAAAGAAAGGGCTGGTAAAGGGCAGCCTTGGAGGGGCCCCTGGGTGGCTCAGTCAGTGGAGCGTCCGACTTCTGCTCAGGTCATGATCTCACTGTGAGTTCGAACCCCACATTGGGCTCTGTGCTGACAGCCTGGAGCCTGCTTCCGATTCTGTGTCTCCCTCTCTCCGCTCATGCTCTGTCTCTCAAAGATGAATAAATGTTAAAAAAAAATTTTTTAAAAAGGGCAGGCTTGGAGAACTTGCCAAACCAAGGCAGTGTTCGAGTGGTTCACAGTCTATCTGAAACCCTCAGGAAATTAACCCCGCAGGGCAATTTTTAGAGGCAACCTCAGGTGGAGTGTTTAAAATGAGGTGTGGTACTGCCGCAGGAAGGAGACATCCGGTGAAACCCGGGCTGCCCTGGGCTCGGAGTGGTTGTTTTTAATTAGATAATTTTATGTTTAAATCACATTTGTAGCCTCTTGTTGCGTTTCGTGTCAGTAGACCGCTCGACGGTCGCCCCGTAGGCAGGTCTTTACCATCGGCTGGAACACTGTGTAAAATAACATTATTTTTGTCTTGTGTTTATGTTAATTTCTACGGTCCCTGTGGTCCCTTTTTAAGTGTGCTTCCCCAGAGGCGCTTCTTACTTTCTCACATTTCTCTAGGACCAAGGCAATCTGACTTCACAGGCAATAGAAATAACCCTTAGACCACAGAGAGAAAACAAAAGGCGTAAGCCCTGGAGTATGATGTTTGAGGATACTTGATGGTTGCCTGGGTAACGTTTAATTAGCTCCGGGTTGTGGCTGGGGCTGGGGGTGCTGGTACCTGGGTAACCTTTGTCATTATGACTGAATCTGCGGCTGAACAAACCGCAATGCTTGTTACCATCTCCATTCTTACCCCTTGTCTTCCGGAGGAATTGGGAGTAAAACTCCTTTTTCCCTCTCCTCTTTCTCTCTTTCTCTCTGTATGTGTCTCTGTCTCTCTCACACACGCAGTTTGTAAACTAAGAACACACCCTTTGTTAGTGTTTTTTAAAGCTGGGAATGACTTATTTTCCCAAGTAAATCACAAACAGTGGGGTACCTCATTCTCCCAAACATCCCTTAACAATTTCATGCTTCTTGATTAGCACTCAAAAATACGACTCGATTTATTTAAGAAATCTATTAGTTTATACTTGATTCCTCATCTCCCACCATTATTTCCAGCATACGTCCGTATCGGCTGAACAAAATGCCCCAGAGAGAAAACGCAAAATCAGGCAATCAAAAGTAAAGGGACTGGAGTTGCTTGGTGGTTTGAGGACATTGCTGCTTTAAAAACAACAACTACAAAAACAACAACAACAACAAAAAATCAACAACAATAATAAAACCCTGCTAGCAAAAACCATGGGCTTTCTTTGCTCACTGGAAATGAAGACAAAAGCGCTGACGTTCAGCGTTAGATGCTGTCCTTGGTTGGCAATGGTAACAGCTGCTCTGAAATCCACTTAGTTGGATTTAATGGCGGGTTATTGACATTCCCCAAAATGGCTACTGGGCCCAGGCAGCCAATTTTCTGCCACCTTCCTGCCTATGCATATCTGTGTTGAGTGGTTTCACAGTGCCCATTAGAAACCGCTTCAAAACCATTACAGTCGGCAGAGTAAAACATCCCTTTTACTCTAAAAAAAAAAAAAGTGAGATGAATAGGTATTTCCAGGGTGGTCTGAATGAGCCATCATTAAGAACCCTGAGGAATAAAGGCACATGAACACGGCAATCAAACACCATTTTACTCCTCTCTGCTGGCCACACTTCCACCAGAAAAAAATCACACTAGCGTGTGAGGATATGCGGACATAAAGCATCCCCAAATTGCAAAGTTGAGCCGAATACACACCTTGCAGGAGTTACCTTGCATTGCATACACTACAGAACTCTGGTTCTTCACAGAAAGTTTGACCCTTTCACTGTTTCAAATAAATGCAGGTGGGGGTGACCAGGCAATTTGATGCTCCACGCTCTGGGCTCTCTGGGCGCTCTGGGCTACGTGTGAATGGGAGCAGTGGAGCGGGAGCTGGCAGCAGGAGGAGCTGCCAATTCTCCACCAACCACAACGGGGTGGGAAGGCCAAGGGCAGGGGGCAAGTGGGAGAAAGCCCAGTGGTTTGCATTAAAATGGGAGTTCCCTTCCCAGGCACCACACATTGACCTCAATGGATGTTAAACAGAGGTCTGGTTGCTTCAACAAAATAAGACTCTCTGTGGTTTTCTTCTCATACCACAGTTCCTCCCATAACCTTGGATGATGGTACCATGAGAAAAGACAAGCCCTGCAGGCATGTGGGCAAGTGCCTGTACCTATGCGTGTGCAATGTGAAAGAGAGAGAAAAGGAAGATGAAGAATTGGCTTTCCCTCTGAAAACACAGGTTCCCTGAGGGTTAAGTCAGCCTCTTGAATACAACTAAATACGCATATCTGTGTGCTTTATTGTTTAAAGGTTGGGAGCCGGGCTGAAAACCCATTCATTACTCATTGTCATAGAGCAGTTGACGCATTCTAGGCACATACAATTAAGCTATAATTCTGTACAACGACAGACTAAACATACAAGTCTAGACTGAGTAAGAAGGCAACTAAAAATATTCTCAGACCTGTTCTAAGAGCATTTTAGCATTTTCTTATCATTCTCCTGGCAAATATTGTTAAAACCCTGCCTCATTAATGTCAAAGGGAGTAGAGGATTCGCATGACTTAAATTCAAAAGGCTTGCTTTTAATTCTCCATCAGAAACCAATCTAGAGGGCAGATATTTTTAGCAGTCACGCAGCACAAATCTAAGGATGCTCAGCCACGGTTTGTCTTCCAGAGAGAAGGTTCTTAAGCAGAACCACCCAAACACACCTGCATGAAGATCTTTGGGATCTTGGGATCTAGGAATTATAAAACTACTGACAAAACGTAAATATGCCAAGGTCTCGCTACGTATCCAATTGACCAAGAATATAAACCACCAGAAATCTCAGCTTCTTAAAACTGGCAAAGGCTATGGTCACTTGTTGATTGGAGAGGGTAGGAGAGAGAACCAAGTAGTAGAATGGAGGGGAAGGAGTTACCAACAGATGGGTTATCACAGCGAGAAAGCACACTAGTGTCCCCACCCACATCAGCCTCTTGGCATTGACACCAAGACCCTTTAACAAATGGTCCCCAGTGCTGCCCAAAGGTTCTGTGATGCCAGCACCTTCACGGATTGCCTCCCTTTTGCTCTCGTGCTCAAAGGACCTTCCTAAACTCAGTCCTACAATGTTACTGCCCCTGACCCATAACCAGCAGTTATGTGTCTTCTGACAAGTCTAAGGCAATTGTTTCTCTGAGAAACATCTTTGATAAAAATTTTAATATTATTACAAAAAGGAGCCGCTATCTCGGGCCAGTTTTTCCCACAGATAATAATAATCAGCAAGTACACAACACAAATAGACTTTCAACAAAAGAGACAATGTTAACACTAGTTTACATTTTACCATGTGACAAGCACTGTTTCAAGATCTTTATACGCATTAACTCATTTGATCCTCGTGAAGATTCTAGGAGGTAGAAGTGACTGTCCCTATTTTACAGACATTTAAACTAAGGCTTAGAATGATTAAATAACTTGCCCAAGATCCTACAGCAAATAAATGTCAGAGCTAGGATCAAAACTCGGGTAGGTTAGGGGCTCCTGGGTGGCTCAGTCAGTTAAGCGTCGAACCCTTAGTTTCGGCTCAGATCATGATCTCACAGTTCTCGTGAGTTTAAGCCCTGCATCAGGCTCTGCACTGACAGTACAGAGCCTGCTTGGGATTCTCTCTCCCCCTCTCCACCCCTCCCCTGCTCACGCATCATGCATTCTCTCTCTCGCTCTCAAAATGAATAAATAAACTTAAAAAAAAAATTCAGGTAGGTTAACTCCAGGATCTCTACTCTTAATCATTATGCTATGTTGCTGGTATGAATTTTGGTTATCAAGTTTTTAAAATTATTTTAACAGGCAGATCAGAGTGGCAAATGATGGGGGAAAAATTGAAATTAATTTTCAGTCTGGTGTCCCTTGCCCTGGGATGAAGTACTTTTTTTTTTTTTAAGTTTTTTAGTTTTATTTTTATTTATTTTGAGAGAAAGATAGAGCCAAGTGGAGGAGGGGCAGAAAGAAAGGAAGACAGAAACCCAAGCAGGCTATGCACTGTCGCTGTCGTAGGCTTGAACTCGACAACTGTGAAATCGTGACCTGAGCCAAAAGGAAAGAGTTGGATGCTTAACTGAGTCCCCCAGGCACCCTTCGTTTGCCGTTTTAAAATGATGTCTTTCTAACACAGATAATTATGAGGCACTTCTTGTAACCCCTAGGAGATATCCTCCTCTGTTATTACAAGAGATCGAAAGTAACATTAGGCAAGGAAGCAAATAAGAATAGAGAGTGAATTAAATTCTATACAGCACCGTCGACCTAGCTACTCTTGTGGTGGGACTTACAAAAATGATTCTCACTCAACGTGATCAAGGTACAAAACACATGCCATAATATATAAATAAAATTTTTTTGATAGTATTTGAACTGATACATATAAGGAAACAAGACATTTCCTCTATTTTGAAAAGACTCAGTTATTGGACTTGAGCAAAAGACTGGAGAGCATTCATGATGGACCACCTAACCTTTTCTCTCAAGATAACTAGTCTTGGAAAAAAAAAATTTTTTTTTTAAATAAATAAATAAAAATAAAAAATAAATAAAAAAAAAGATAACTAGTCTTGCTTGACCCTAGCTTAGATGTGGCCAAGAATGGTCTTACAACAAGGTGAGGCAGCAGACCTGCCCAGGGCACACAGCAGAGGTTTACTGAATGTTCTTTTAGGCAAGTCAATGCTACAACACGTTCCAGAGGGTAAAAGATGATCCAGATGACCGATCATTCTGAGAATTATAGTGTGTCAGAGTGGGGGAGAGCTTAGGGATCCCAGTACACAGCTTCAGGGATCCCAGGGAGCCACCAGCTCACCATTTGTACCACAGGACCCCCACCTTGGACAGAGAAAGCACTCACATTTCAGATTCCTGCTCAAAAGGTATTTGTTCAAGATGACTAAATCTTTCAGACTGGTCTTGAATGAGACCTGCAGTCTTAGAGTTAGCCAAACTGAATCTCAAAATCATATTTAAAAACAAATACAAGGGTTAAACTAGTTCCAGAGAATAAACGAGGCTGTGCCACCTGCATGATCTGTTAGCTGCATTGGAGGCTATCACCAGTCTTTCATGAGTCATCTCCAATCCTTAAAAACAACAACAGAGGCATAACATGACTGTAAAATAGGTAAGAGCAACCCTAGCTCCCAATCTATTTGTGTCAGGGAAGACAACGAACATTCCACTGTAACTCTGCGAGCCTAAAAAAATACCAAACCAGGAGTGCCTGGGTCGCTCAGCTGGTTAAGCGCCCGACTTTGGCGCAGGTCGTGGTCTCAAGGTCCGTGGGTTCCAGCCCTGCATTGGGCTCTGTGCTCACAGCTCAGAGCCTGGAGCCTGCTTCGGATTCTGTGTCTCCTTCTCTCTCTCTGCCCCTCCCCCACTCGTGCTCTGTCTCTCTGTCTCTCTCTCAAAAATAAATTAAAAAAAAAATAAAATAAAAAACTGGAATTGGTGCAGCGCACTGGAGGTTATGCTAGTCCGCATGTGACTGCTGGATGCCTCCTCTCCCACAACTAAAATAGTGACTATGTTGGTTTTGTTCATCACTGTGTTCACCCACCCTGACCCCAGAGTGCCTGGCACCTTGCAGGTGCTATTTAAGTACTTTGTAACTGACTGAATAGGCTTTTTTCTTTTAATGAACCCACGCTTCATCGTGTGCCTTGACTCTAGGTTAACTTAGAATCTTGAAACTAAAGGAAGAGGTGCAGCTGGCTCCATTTTAGGAGGCCTGAGGTACATATATTAGCTTCTACAGAATTTCAGGGAGTAGGGAAGAGACCACCAGACTGGGACCCACTTAAAAACAGACTTCAGGGGCGCCTGGGTGGCGCAGTCAGTGAAGCGTCCGACTTCAGCCAGGTCACGATCTCGCGGTCTGTGAGTTCGAGCCCCACGTCGGGCTCTGGGCTGATGGCTCAGAGCCTGGAGCCTGTTTCCGATTCTGTGTCTCCCTCTCTCTCTGCCCCTCCCCCATTCATGCTCTGTCTCTCTCTGTCCCAAAAATAAATAAAAAACGTTGAAAAAAAATTTAAAAAAAAAACAAAACAGACTTCAAATTTCCCCTCAAAGCTTTCCAGTTTGTTCAGGAAAAGCTAAGGGCTTCACTGGGTCTAAGCCAAGGATCATCCTGTGATGTCTACTCACCCCAATTTGGCATGTGTGTCCTCTAACATAACGTCTCTTCTCTCTAAAACACACTTACCTGAAAATGAATCTGACATGTGCTTTCACCATCTATTATAGTCTTGGTTAAACACCTTCAAGCCACTCTGAACGCTCTCCACACAAGGGCAATACTCCAGTGGCTCTGTTCTAGATGTTCAGTGTTCTAGATGTCCTCAGTGGGGAGGCCCAGCCCTGCACCTTGCACTCTTAGGCTTAAAAGGGAAGGTCATAATACCCACCCCTTCTGGAGTCAGCAAGAATGGGAGGATTGCTACGGGTCCAGAGGCCCATCTCTAAACAGACTGTCTAGCGTAGCACTGATACAACGAGGTGAGTAACCAATCCCTACTTCAGGTATAACAGGAAAAGGAGGGAGAACAGGGTATACTGGGCTAAAGTGGTGATTTGGAGAACCTGACCTTCCTAGTCCACAAAACTAATCTTAGATCTTTGGTCCGAAAATGGTAAATTCCTCAGCGGTTCTTGTAGCCTTTCATTTTGCAATGCACAGCTGTCATTCCACAAAGTCAATCCAAGGATGAATGAACACAATGGCAATCACATGATTTGTTTACAAAAAAAAAAAAAAAAAAAAAGTGGCTTTACAATCATATAAGAAAGCCAGAAAATCTACAGAGAAAAAACAAAAGGTTGCCTTTTACATTTTGAAACATACTTGTTGAAAAGGGTACTTCTCTTATTTTTATTTTTACGAGGTGTTTTTAAAAGTTACAGAGATGTGCAAGACATAAAAACACAACACAATAATGTAAGAAGGAACCATATACTATACCTTTACTTCAGCAAACCATGTGCTGTCTGATAGTCTCTGGATCTCTCTGTTTTGATCTCAAAGCAAAGTTACTTAAAAGCTGATTTTTTCACATTGCTGTGCAGCAAGTTAGCTTTTAATGAACCCGTTCCTGCTATGTTTTTCTTAGCACATTGACTCAATTCCACGCTGGAAAGCAACAATTCATTTGGACAACAGAAATGTATGGGATTTTATTCTAATCTCACACTCAAAGCGAAGAACTGGGATTGTCTCGTGGGCATGTTGCTGCAGCCAAGTGTGATTCATGGAATGATGACATTTTACAAGTGGTTTCAACTCTTGCCATGTCCAAGGCTAATGGCATATGATGTAATCAATGGGGGGGGAAAAGTATGAGCCCCATTCCCGATTTTATATCAATGCCAATAAAATTAGCAATCATCCAACAGAATCATGCAGATAGAAAAGAGTTTTCACCACTTTACATAAAACTTGAGTGATATCCAAGAAATAAAATGCAATACAGTTGTCTATGATGGATCAATGGCAGAGCTTTTGAGAAACACAGGTTTGGAGGTTCAGGGTCTTCATGGTCTAGCACCTCTGCTCATAATCCTCAAAGGTGACCAAGAGAGAGACCTACAGGTCACTCTCACAAGAGGAAGACAAGGTGGGCGAGTCTCACTATATCCCCAGGCTTAGAGGCATAGGTCAGGGTACATCCCTAGTGAGGCAGCTGGCTCTTGGTAGCCTTTCCACATATAAGAGATTTTTGTGTCCTTACCTTTACTCTGTAGAATTCTTTGCCATCTCTGAAAGAAAGGCTATTTTAACAGCAGTTTGGAATTTCAGACTCTTTTACCCGCACCAAGAAAAGTGAGTGATAATGGAATGATGAAATGATGAGGTATATTTCATTTTGAAATGGAGATGTTTCCATTTTCTAGGGAGGGAAAGAGGTTGTGGCATGGGCAGGGAGGGGCATCCAATTTACAGTCATAGATTTATTTGAATAAAGTTAGTATTTAAATAGTTTGCAATCCCCTGAAGTCAGAGTGCAATGGAATAGAAAAAGAATGTACCCCAGAACTTTAAAACTTTTCACTAAGAATCCGCAAAGTTGATAAGCCACACAGTGATAACTCAGAATTGATTTTCTTAAAATGTGCTTCTGGCTAACCTCGTTGATAACAACAAATACAAAGAAATCTTTAGCAATAAGAACGTTTTTTTGATGCCCCAGGCAAAGCTTTCCAGTCATCAGCCGATCCCTGCCCATCCCCCCCACCCCAGGTCCTTTCAAAGTCTAGTCTGACTAATACTGAACCAAAGCCTCACCTGGGACTTCAGGAGAGAATCTTGCAGAGTGTCGAGACACAAAAAGTTTCAGTTCTTGGTCCAGGTTGCATTCAATCAGGTTTGTGTCCCATGATCGGATTCCTAGGGAGGAAAAGGAAGAGAATTGACAGAGTTCCAGTTAGTCACTTCAGAGCGGTTTGGAAAACATCACTGTGACATTTCTCAGGCTGTAAGGGAGGATGTGGAAACCTCTTTTCTCAAGAGCTTGCTGGCTAGCAGTGGATGCCCACAAAATGGGAGGGCCGGGGAGGTCTCTGTACCAGGCCACAAGAGAGGGGTGACTAGCAGTGTGGGTTGAACTTCTGCCCCTCATAAAACGTAAATGCAGCTTTTCTGGGAGGGTAAAGAAAACAGTTATTAGGAAAATGACAGGCTTTACTCTAGGCAGGGAATGAATAGAAAGGACAGGGAGATGGGAAGTTCTGTTGCAGTTAAGAGGCCGGGAGATAACCTCTACCTTTCCCATGGTCCCCTTGTAGGTGGCAAGAAAATGTAGAAGGGGGGTGGGAAAGCGAGCATTCGAGTCCAGGCCTCTGGTTTTCAAATGGTATTTTCTGCAGTGTGCATGTGCATTCTGTGTGCACGTATGGTTTCTTTTCTTTACCCACCTCATTTTGACCTGGGTTTCCGAACTCCTACAGATCAATCCAAAGCTTGTGTGACCTTTCATAAGAAGACTGGATCTCAATCTTAAGGACTTCACCTATCTGTCCCCTCCGCCATTTATTCTACTGGACAAGCTTAGCGGGGTAGTTCTTTCTTTCACAATTGTTAGTTGTACTGAATTTTCCTACCCCGAGGCAAAAACAAAAGGGGGGGGGGGGACAGCATTTTATACTTTAGAAAAATTCTACAGAGTCGGGGGCCACAAACTGTCTATTCCATTCACTAGGCTGATAGCTGGGGTAAAAGGAACTTGGACAGGCTATCTCCTTCATCCCCTCTCCTCCTGTCCTTCCGAAGGAGATGACCAGAGGGGGGACGCAGAGGACACGGAAGAAGGGAGAACTGGGGAGCAAGCCAGGGAAAACTGGGAAGCCACAGAACTCTGGAATGCGTTTGTTTTTCTGTATTTTTATACTTTCCCAAATAGGTAGCTCATGGTGGAGCCATTATGGAACATCCATGATTGTACCCTTCCTGGAGGATCTTCAATTGCCAGGAACAAACCTCTGGGACAAGAGTCATTTACTGCATACCTACTAAGAGCAGGGACTTGACCCTCTAGGTAAAATACAGCAGAAGAACTATCTCTAAATAAACACGTCATTTAACCATTTTTTGCTGGTCATGAGTCATTCAAACAGACTTGGGGCAGTACAAATGGTAGTGCATTGTTTGAACACCTGTAAATCCTTAATGCTTCTCTGTATTCAGCCCCATTTATATCTTGTCCAGTCTTCTTATCTTGCAAAGAAACAAAATATATGTGTGTATATACATGCGTATACATGTGTACATATACATATGTATATGTCTTGTATATGTATAAATATATCACACAAAGATTCTGGAAACTCACTTAACTACATACTTAGACTATCTTCAGATTATACGCCAAACACCTTTCGACTCTGAGGAATATTTTCACAGATGGATGTCCACTAAATAGAGGCAGACATTTATCATACAATAAATGGGATGAATTCAGATGTGGAAGAGTTAACATTCCTCAAGAGAGGCTAAATTATAAGGGAGAATTTTATGGGTCTCCCTGGAAACATCAACAGCCTCAGCTTGCATTTGTGCTAATGGAGTATTTAAATTTTAACAAGAAAGGCATGTTGAGATTTTGCAGATCTTTTTAGTGCAGAAATGATAAATGGGTTCTTTTTGTTTCACAGAAAGCTTGACAGGTTGAGAGGCCTGAATTCATTAGAATATTTTACTTCAATGTATACACTACATACTCGGCTAGTATGAAAAACCGTCGAGCTCCTGTCTGAGCTGCTTAATTAGTAATTGTTAAGTGGGCTCTCTTTGCTCCAGGTCTGAGCTCCACTTTGTATCCTGGCTTGTCAAGCTGGGTCACTAAGTTAATAAGCAGACATATGTATTTAAATTAAACTCATACGGTTTTTCGGCCTTTGTTCTATATTATGTCCAAATTGCTACATCACTTGAATGACTTCATCTAGGTAGACGTGGTCTTACATCGTTGTTTGCCATTTTCCCTTCGGCTTCAATAAACTCATCATGACACAAGCAATTAAATGTTTGCTTTGTACTTCATAAACTCCTAGCTAGATGATTTGTAATTTAGCAAGGGAAAAAGCACAAAACACACAAACCAGTTAGAAATTAATTTTTAAACTACACTAGGAAACAGTTGATAAAAATAATAGTTCTCATTTTTATAATGCCAATGAAAGAAAAAAATTAGAGTTCTCTTTTCAAGGGAGCGATTTCCAGCCAGCCAAATTATGCCTTAACAATGCATAAGTCACTACTGCCACTTATAAAATAACGACTACAATGGATTTGAAGGTTATTTTAATTGGAAAGGAAAATTTGGGAACAAGGCCACTTTCTATCCCAATTTTAGAAATAACATATTTTGTAATTACTTCGTACCTTCCACTGAATAATACTAGTAAAGAGAAACAGTATTTCTCAAAGAAGGTTCATATTGCATTCAGTAGGTTTAAATATCTTCCCTCTGTGCGTAAGAGGAAGCCAACAGTGGGCCCTCTAAAGTTCATAGGACAGAAAGACATCTTTGGCTCTTGCCACATTCTTCCATCTCCAAATTCCTGGCTGGGGGCTAGTAGGGTGCTGATCAAGAGGTTCAGGAGAGGCTTTCAGAAGCAGGTCATCCTGACCTCTCATGGATACCACAGAGGCCAAGATAAATTCCTAGCCTTTTTAAGAATTATCCCCCCAAATGCTCCAGGTCAAACTTCCTGAGCCTTTGCATCTCCAGTACTCTACGAAGACTGTGCCCCGTGCTGGCTTACCTAGGTTGGGCCAGAACAGAACAACTACCAAATGGAGGTCAACCTCCATTTATTAAACTTCTGGGCCCAGAGGACATCTGTCACCCCTGAGAAGTTGGCCTATGGCGAGGCATCCTAAGAACTCTCCCATCTAATCTGGGGCTGTTGCCCAGCCATGGAACAGGTCACCATCACTGTCGGCAGGCCCGTCCTCCAGCCAAGGTAACTGAGGGTAACAAAGGATCTTCCCATCTCAGTTCTCTGAATCCAGGGGAATGCAGTGCACAAAAGGGAGGCTAAAGTGCGCATAAAATTTACAGATGGAAAAGGGAGAAATGAAAAGGTTGTGTGTGTCGTGCTGGGGGTGGGCATGTGTTCATTACCGGACAAGACAGGATGAACAATAAGGAACCACTTTCCCTTACTTTATACAGGTTCTATCTTGCCAAGTTAGTAATCATGCAAGCATTTTACAACATCACTTAATAAAGCCAACAATTTTCAAAAAGCACCTCTCACGTAAAGACTAAAATCTGTACTCCTAAAAGAGGCAATACGTTGGAAAAATCCAACAAAATGACCATTCATTACATGTTGAAATGGCACATGAGTTCTGACAGTTATTTGGGCCTTTGAAAGTTGATTTTTTTCTATGAACTTTTTAGTTGATCGCTCTGATCCAGAGGCTTGTATTTTTTTTTTTTTTGCTAGTACCTAAATGATTAACTTAACTGTAAGATTCTATTTGTAAAACTATGCTAAAAAGTGATCAGAGGGCAGATTTGAATCATAAACTAAAGAAACAGAATTTTTTTTTAAAAAGAGCTAAAATCAAGGTTTATCTCTCAAAGAAGTTTTCCTATTTTTCTCCTTTTGACCAAACTTTCAATTGGCTTTTTTCTTTTTTTTTCAGCCAACAACTTGATGTTCATAATATATATGTTATGTGTAATGCAGACAATACCTCTCATAGAGATCATTTCAAAGCATTGGGGATAAATCATTTTTAGGTCTTCTGATAGCATCCCACATTGGAAACAAATAAAAGAAGTGATTTATGACTATTATTGGTTTAAAAGTTAGAACTTACTTTAAAAAGTAAACCTTTAGAGAAGATTAAGCATGAATCATCAATCTAATAACCTTAAGTTTGAGGACTGGCTTGGATTTCTGCATAGATCACAGAGCCCTTACTAGATAATACCAATGAACCAGTACAAGCAGAAATCCATCTGCCTTTTGACTTTGAAAAGTATAAAGATGAACATAATAAATTTAACACTCTCCAACATTTCTTCTAACCTCCACCATGTGTTGGTTTTGCCCTGCTAAAATAAAATGAAAACTAAACCCCAAATGTTTCCTGGGTTCTCAGCCACCTTGAACTGAAAACAATCAATAAAGTAACATCACAAAGTTCCAATGTTATCAACTAAACTTACGTCTAAAAACTCAGGAGAGTCAATGTCACACACGTCTACCTTTTTATAAAAATTCTTGCTGATTCCCAGTGCTAACTACAGGAAAGTTACACTCTTTCACAGTAATTGAAAGCACCAAACTGACACTTAGTATTCCTTAGATGTCTTGATTCCCGTAAAGCAATAAAATGAAGCAGTGACAACTCCTTTCATAGGCTCTACAATTCAGTTCGCAAGGCGTGGATGCATCATACTCTATGTTCTAATATACACTAGAGAAGTGAGGCTCTGTGAAAAATGGCGATGGCTATTAAGTCTAAGTTGGGGGCTAATGAGGAAGAGGGTGAAAGAGGTGCCCAGGAATGGCATCTGGTGGTAGCAACCGTGGTCAGGCATGAAGCGCTGCATAACTAACAAAATAAAGCTAGACCCATCCAGGTGTTTCAGACTTGAGAAGAAATTACCAAACCTTACATGGTACGTTTTGAATACAGTTGAGAAAATGAGGGACCATCTCTCATCCTTGGTTTCAAAAAGCATTTCCTAAGCAGTCACATCGGGATGTCTCAGGCCTGTCAATTTATTGCATTATCACCATCTTCCTACGGATCTATTTTCTAGGCTCCCCAAAGAACCCTCAGTCATCAGATGGCAAAATTCCAAGTCACCAGGGTCTCCCAACCCACAGAACATCAGTTAAGACGAAACAGGAAATAGGACGCAAGCGTAACAAATGACGAACCGCATGCCCAGCCGGCACACAATCCAAGCGGAGCCCCCTGCAGCATCTCCATCGCGCTTCTCACACCCTGGCCCTGGCCCGCGGGCACCAGCGACAACAGCAGTGGTATCAGAGTGACCTCTGGAGGAGGCCCAGCTGGGATCCGCAGGCGGAGGCAGCAGCATGTCAGGCACAGGGAAACAGAGCCAGCCTGCCCTGTTGCTAAGTCATCCCAGCCCGTCTGAAAAGCTAGGGGAGCAGTGTCACTTAGTACCACGAGGCCCTGTAGCTCGAGCTGCATCCGGGATCCCAGGACCCAGGAGAGCAATCTCCAGAGGAAAAGCAGCATCTGCTCCCACATGTGAGGAAATGGCTCTGCTCCCCCCCCCCCCCCCGCTTGATTGATTGTTAATGGGATCAATACAGCCATTTTGGAGTTTTGTGCAAAAACCTGACCAAATTAGGGAATTAAAAATCAGGAAGGCATGGTGATTGAGAAGGGAACATGAGGAGGCTTCTGGGATGCCAGTAATGTCCATTTCTCCATCTAGATAACATGGGTGTGTTCATTTTGTGAAAATTCACTAGGCTCCTCATCTACGATCGGTGACTTTTCCTCTATTTTTATTTCAATATTTTTTTATTTTAATGTCAAAAAGACAAATCTGAACTTTATGACTGCATGCTAGTTGTATGAAAAGGGGTAAAGACAGAGAGCCCTCCATGGCAGTACTTGGAGACATCAATTTTCTCCTCAAACAGAAGAGGACTGAATAAACCCCCTGAGGAATGGGTACTGAAAGGGTCACCAGCAGAATAACAAAGCAGGAAGATAACAGCGGTGGAAGGTGATTGCTAAAACACCTCGCTGCACGGGGCGCTGCCCACAAGTGGATGACCGTACAAAGACAAGCTGGGAAAACCTGTGTTTGATCTTCCTCTGATGTTATCCTGCCCTGCACTAACATCATGACAGGACCAGAACAACAGTAATGGTGCCGTGCTGGCACTTCTGTCACTTATGAATGATGTGACCTTGAGCGGGTCCTCTTATCTGTCCTGCCTCTCTGGGTCCCCATCTCTAAAATGGGGGTGACGGTGCCTCTCCTGGCACCACATCGGGAGGTCATGAAAATCTTACAGATAGCAAAGCCCCTCCTAATGTGTTATAATTCCGCAGCAATGGTGTGGACAGTAATTGTTTTTAATCCAAAGTCATTGATTCATAGAGCAGCCACACCCAAAGTCGGTACGTAGGAAATTTCCAAGGAGAAAATGTGCAACCAAACTAAGATCAGATTAAAGGCCTAACGTTTGAAAATGAAGGGTTTTTGAGATGCTCAAAGAAGGCATTTCACTATTGAAATCTCTTCTTGAAATTTTTTTTCGAATAAAATAACACGACTGCATTCTGCTTTTTTTTTTTTTTTTTTTTTTAAGCTGGAAGGAAAAAATCAGTGCTTTAAAGTTAAACAAAAGACCCAGGTCTGCAACTCCAGTCCCCACCCTGCAGCCTTTTGTTCTGGGGACAAGGGGCCGTTTCCAAATGCAGAGGCAGAAAACAAGCGTTAATTTTTTCATCGAAAATAAGGTCTTCCTTTCGTCTTTTATGGGGTGGGGGTGCGCCGGGAGCGGGGATCGAGGGCTGCGTGAACGCCCTTTGTCCGCCTCGGGCTGCCGTAGAGACCGCAGTGCGGACTGCACCACGCCCACCAGCCGGTGTCTCCAGGCAGAAACGCTTCAGCACCACCCCAAGAGAATAGAGCGCGGGCTGGGGCTGCGCAGGGACCTGGCGACCTCTGTCAGAGGCGAGGGGAGGTCCGGGACACTGGGGGGGAGGCAGAGACCAGAGCGCCCCTAACGGGGAGGGGAGGGGGGGGGCTTCGAGCGCAACAAAGCCGGGCTGACGGAGAGGTGGGGGTGCGCAGCACCAAGCCCGAGGCCCCGGCAGAGCGCACACCAGGCGGACCGCGCCCGACGGGGGCGCCGCAGTGCGGGGGGCAGGTGCGGCGAGCGGATGGGGGCACTGCGGCAGCCCGGGTGGGGCTGGGGGGCGGGTCGGTCAGCGCGCCCGAGGCTGCGCCCGGCTGGCCCTCACGGCCCCGCCCAGGGTTCTAGGCGAACCGCTATTCGGCCTCTGCAGAGCGCGCTCCTAGTGCGCGCACCGGGCGAGGCGCTGGCCCTACCCGCTAACCACCCCCCCCCCGCCACCCCGCCTTCCCCCTGAGCCATCACTACCAAGGCTGAGACTTTTGAAAGAAGCCCCACCCCGCAACTTGGGGTCCCATTGTCCTTTCTGAAAGCTGCAACCAGGATCCCAGGGGCAGTAGCGAGACGGGCGCCGTCTGGGAATCAAGCGCAGGAGGCAGGAGGTTCTCCATCTCTGCGTCCCGGGTGAAGCGCGGGGGGGGGGGGGGGGGGGGGGGGGGGAAGCGGGCGTGGCCCCAGGACTAGCCTAGTCATTGCAAGGAAAGAACAAATCGGGAGGTTTTAAGCCAGAAAAGGCATTTCTCGGGGGCTGAGGTGGCTGTGGTGAAGATGATTCCCATGCGGGCCCTGGCACATGGTGCTTCAGCCTCGGGTCTGCCGGCAAGGGGAAGAGGGGACACCCAGCATTTTGCGGGGGACAGAGGAGGACTGAACGGGGTGTTTGCATCAACTCCCCACCCCCGTTTGCTCCCTACGGTTTGGGCTTTATTGTGGCCGCCGCTCCTCTGTCACCTGCATTTCATTTAGCTGGAGAGGCGGTGGCCAGCCAGTATCTGCAGACCCAGCCTGATGACATATCCCTCAAGGTTAGAACAGACTCTCCCACTGGGTCTCAAATCTAATAATTCGCACTATTCTCCGAAATGAGCCCAGGAAAGAGTCTGGACCGAGTGCAGGAGGTAGCGGGGAGAGGTGTGGGTGCGGGGCGCGCCTAAAGAGGAGGGCAGCCGTCGCGCCCTGGGTGGGGTCGCGTTTGCCAGTCTCCTCGAGCGCGTCCCCTGGGGACGCAGGGCCTCTTACCGAGTTCGATGTTGCCGATGGCGCGCCGTAGGTGCTCTTCGGTCACGATTTCGCCGACGACCACCAGCAGGTAGAACTTGCTGTCGAGGAAGCGATGCGACAGGCTGGGCGAGGTGGATGCCGCCGGGTTGGCAATGCTGCCGGACGGCTCCGGCTCGGCGGCTTCCACCACCACGGTCGCCATCCTGCCGGCCCGCTATGCCTCGGCGAAGTGTCCCGCTCCCGCCGCTCCTCTCCTCTGCGGCAGGAGAAAGGATTATCTCCGAAGGTGCTGTCTCCGCTCCGCCCCCTGCGTACCCCTCCTCCTGGCGCTGCGCGCCGCCTCCCCCTCCGCCCTCTCCTAGAGAGCGCGGCGGAGAGGAGCGGGGAGTGTGAGAGGGCGGGGAGGCGGCGCCGCTTTTATATGGAGACTAGGCTCGGAGCCGGGAGGAGGAGGAAGAGGAGGAGGAAAGGACCACCCGGCACATCCTCACGCGGTGGCTGCCTCCGCTCTTCCAGCCGTTGGCCCAAGGCTGATGTCATCTGCAGCAAATCAACTCGCCCGCGGCCCGGAAGCTGGAGGGAAGAGGTGTGCGGACAATGGTCGGGGCAGGGCCGCGAGTCAAGGGCCTGGGGGGCCCGAAGGGCCCCTGCTGCGGCCGGGAAGGGAGAAAACACCACCCCTCTTACACCCCCCACACACCCATTGCCGCCTGCAGGCACCCACCCACCCCGCTTGGATTTCCATTTTCATCGTGGGGAGATTTACCTTGTGCGAGGTGCACAAGTCAGGCCTCTGACTAGTGTCCCCGCCTGTGATGAAACCAGATTCTCAGGTTCTGTGATAGTATAGCAGGTATAGTGCTGAGGGTACCCCGCCCAAGAAGATGGAACCTGTCTTTTCTTTGACCTTGTGGACTTGAGAAGACATAGTTACCAATATTTACCACCTTGACTGAATCCATCAAAAATGCAAACCGATGCCTAATATTGTTCAGGCTTTGGACACTGGTCTGCCAAGTCCCAATGGTAAAAAAAAAAAAAAAAATACTGGCTTCGTGGTACCCCGGGAAATGAGAGGACTACAGATGCATTTTTTTCTAGATAGATTTCTTTTCTTTATATGCTGAACAGATAGCATCAGGCATAACAAAGAATAAAGAGAAGATACTGTCTCTACCCCAGCAGAGGATTACAGTGACTATTATGTACTTTTCAGTTCCCTAGGGAACACACAGGCAAAATTATTTCATGTGACAAGGATATCTTTAAATATATATATATATATATATATATATATATATATATATATTGCATTGGAAATTTTTATTGCCTTTGTGTTTAGAACACATTAAAATGCTTAAAGGCAGCCCATCCACAATCATTTCCCACAGATCTACTGAATATAGCTTCTGTCCCAAGAAAGGGGTCAAGGTGGTGAAGAAGGGACAAAATCTACCTACCATAAAAAACTGAGGGATTAGAGGCTTAAGAAAGAGGAGTGGGTGGAAATTAGACTAGTCAGTATAGTTTTTAATACTACAAAGCGTATTCGTAAAAAAAAAAAACACCTGGATAGACTAAGATTTCCAAATTAGCCCATTGTCTTACCTATTAACCACCATGACTTATTGGCAATATACTCTGCTTTTAGCTCTTTCCTGAAACCCTGGCATGGGAGACATGGTAGGCAGCCAAACGTCATGATTCCTTTCTACATGCCAGTCTGATCAATGGGGAATAAGATACCATCTGGCCCATAGCAGTTGAGGTCTGTGACAAGCTCACTGGTGAGCCACATTCACCAGTGAACAGTGACGAAGAGTTCCCAAGTGAGGTAGTAACAGATTACTTCTGGGTCGAGAGGAGGCATTCAATTTCTGTTAGAGAGGTAAGGCCAGCACCAAAGCCCATAATTGGGTGATGAGTTCTGGTAAGGAGCATTGTTTCCCAGAGTCCGCTGGCATCTAATGACTGTCCTCCCTTTCTCTGAGCCACCATTTACTTTTATTTGTGTAATATCGGTAGGTCTATTCCTTTTACTTAGAGTTATTTTTTAGTGAAATTCTTTACTGCTAAATAAATGGAAACACTAATAACACTTATAAGTAGAAGGTATCCCTAAGCATAAACATAATGAAAATAATGTAATGTAATTTCTGCTCTACGCTGTTATTTGCTGAAGACTCTGACGCGGAGGTGTGCTCTCTCTAGGTTCACGACAGAGATTAGCAAGTGTTAGAGCGGTGTTACGACACATTACCACCTAACTGAGTTGTTCTCCATGTCATAACAGAAGGTTGGATGGAAATAACAGAAGACCTTTCTTACTGTGTGAGTCAGTGCAATTAAATGCCATGACCACGAACCACCGAAGTCATTGCCCAGACTTTGAAAAATAGAAATATAATGCCAGAAAACAGACTAGAGATGCTGACTGCTACTGTACAGCTTTGTAACTTTGGGCAAGTGACTTATTCTTGATCTTCAGCCTCTTCATTAATATACTGGGAGAATAATATCTTTATAAATGTGTGAGTAACTTTGTAAGAAAGGTGTAAATGATACAACGTGTAAGTACCTAATACAGTGGTTGGACTAATAAGCATTCAAAGCATGGTTGATGAATACGCCTGTTTTGTCCCAGTTTGCTGGACAATGGAGTAAAAGCATTCTCACAAAAGGTGTAGGTGAAGGGCACCTGGGTGGCTCAGTCAGTTAAGCGTCTGATTTCGGCTCATGTCATGATCTCACAGTTCATGAGTTCAAGCCCCACATTAGGCTCTGTGCTGACATAGCAGAGCCTGCTTTGAATTCTCTGTCTCCCTCTCTCTCTCTGCCTCTCTCTCTCTCTCTCCATCTCTCTCTCTCAAAATTAAATAAACATTTTTTAAATGTGCAGGTGACATCAAGTTGGGCATAAATACCAACACCTCTGAAATGGGAATAGAATGTTAAGTATCAGTACAAACTAGAAAAGTAGTCCCACGCTTCCCCATCTCTTATGTATATATACATATGTGTGTATATATATACATATATATGTATACATATATATGTATATATATAAAACTATATATATATAGTGCCATAATCATATAAAAAGGAATTAATTGATGTGACTTTAAAACTGCATCGCTTTGCGACTATATATATGTATGTGTGTATATATATATGTATGTATATATGTAACTATATATATGTATATAATATATATGTACATATATAACTATATATAGTTATATATATATATGTTATATATATGTTATATATAGTTATATATATTATATATATAGTTCTGAGGAGGTAAATGGGGAAAACTAACATAGAAGAGTGCCTGTTAACCTGTTGACACCTGTCATCACCTGGATGTCCCAAAGATACCTCAGACTTCACATGCTCCAAACCAAAATCATCTTTGCCTCTCAAGCCTAATCCTCTCACTTTTCCTATTTCAGTGAATAGTATCTCCATCTCTCCTATGATGCAAGCCAGAAACCTCACAGGTGTCTGAGACTCCTCCCTGAACCCTAGTCCCATGTACAAGTTAGCATGAAGTCTGGTCAGTGTTACCTCCTCAGTATATCTTCAATCCATCCGCTTCTCTCTATTATCAGCACGCCTGTCCAACCTACTCTCATTGTGAGAGGTAGTAGTGTTCAGGTTAGAAATTGGTTTCTGGGGCGCCTGGGTGGCGCAGTCGGTTAAGCGTCCGACTTCAGCCAGGTCACGATCTCGCGGTCCGCGAGTTCGAGCCCCGCGTCGGGCTCTGGGCTGATGGCTCAGAGCCTGGAGCCTGTTTCCCATTCTGTGTCTCCCTCTCTCTCTGCCCCTCCCCCGTTCATGCTCTGTCTCTCTCTGTCCCAAAAATAAATAAACGTTGAAAAAAAAAAATTGGTTTCTGAAGTCATTCATACACAATAGTCTCAGAATAACAATAAAAATGTTAAAAGCAGTTTAGGGTGTTGTGGGTTTTTTTTTTTTTTTTTGCAATTTTCTTTGTTATTAGCTAAATCGCAAAGCCATGCAGTTTTAAAGTCACGTCAATTAATTCCTTTTTATATGATTATGGCACTAACTCAGCACATAATTGGGTTTATTTGTTTTGTTTTGGTTTTGCTTTTTATGAATTGATTTTTAAACTTAATTTTGCCTTATAAATATTTAAAATATTTGGTCCCAAAATCAAATCTACAAAACAATTTGTATTCAGAGAACTTCAGCCTCTCTTTCTCCTGCCCTTCCCCCCTCCTTCTCCCCCTATAACTTTTTCCCCAGGTTTAGATTTCCGTTTTTAAAAATGCTATTATAGGGGCGCCTGGGTGGCTCAGTTGGTTGAGTGTCCAACTTCAAGTCGTGATCTCACAGTTTATGAGTTTGAGCCCTGAATTGGGCTCTGTGACAAGTTGGAGGGATTCTGTGTCTCCCTCTTTCTCTGCCCCTCCACCGCTGGCTCTCTGTCTCTGTCTCTCAAAAATAAATAAACATTTAAAAAGATTAAAAATGCTAATATATATACATATATATGCATATATGTATATATATCCTTCCTACCTCTTTTAGATAAACAGCATATATACACACAACTTTTCCGTTTTGCTTTTTTCACTTAACAACATATCCTGGAGATATGTTCACGACAGCAGAGATAAATATGTCTCATCCCTTTTATAGCTGCATGGTAACCCATTATCTTTATTTACTATAATTTATTTAACCAGTCCACTATTGATTGGCATCATTGAGCCATTTCCAGTTTAATTTGTATTATAAACACTAGTTATAACTGTTGTTTTGTCCTGTGCGGTAGCAATGGTCACCTGACTTGCATCAGTATATCTAATGGGACCTTCATCCAACCATCTTCACACCATGGAGGGTGAGCTTTTCTGATCCAATCATGTTACTCACCCCTACCTGAAACTCTCAAGTGGCTCCATATTGTTTTTGGAATAAAGATCAAACTCCCTAGCATGGCCTGCAAGGTCCCACAAAGTCTGGCCCCCGTTTATCTGCCCAGCTTTATCTACCTGCCCCCTCATCCTTACTTTCCAGCCTCACCTACATGACATAATATCAGAGCATGCTACTTCCTTTTTTTCTAACTTTGGTTTTTGTTTTGCTTTGATTTTAGAGAGAGAAAGAGCACACACGCAGTAGAGGGAGAGAGAGAGACTCTTCAGCAAGCTCCATGCCCAGCCTGGAGCCCAACGTGGGGCTCCATCTCGCTACCATGAGATCATGACCTGAGCTGAAATCAAGAGTCAGATGCTCAACTGACTGAGCCACCCATGTCCCCAGAGCATGCTCCTTCTTTCTTAATTTTATTATTTTGAATATTTTATTTATTTATTTTCAGAGAGTGTGAATGGAGGAGGGATAGACATTGAGAGAGACACAGAATCCGAAGCAGACTGTCAGCACAGAGCCCCAACGTGCAGGGCTCAAACCCACGAACCGAGAGATCATGACCTGAGCCTAAGTCGGACGTTCAACCAACTGAGCCACCCAGGCACCCCAGAGCACACTACTTCTAAAAGCAGGAACTTTTGCTCTCTTTTACTGGCCTAGAGCACTTAGTGGTTAACTTCACTAGTTAATGTCTGTTTGCCCTGTATTTGGCATCTCAACTCTCACCTCCTTAGGGAAGCCTTCCTTGACCTTCCTTACTAGGTCAGTTAACCTTTTTATGCGCACTTATACCACTCAGCTCCATGCTCCACTTCTTATTTGTAGCCCTTGTCATCAATGTAATTTCATACTTTTATATGCAATTTAAAAAATTCGTCTGTCTTCACCACTGGACTCTCTGCTCTATGGAGGCTAGAACCATGTCTATCCCTTGACACTCACACATAACCATCAACTCAGTGCCCAGTAGAGATCATGGGCTCAATCAAAGTGTACCAGTGACTTGTACTCTGTTGTCAAGCAAACTGGGACATGAGTAGTTTCTGCAAGCCAGGGTATTGTGCTAGGTAGTTCAAGTATATTGCTTCAGTGAATTCTCACAAACTTTTTAAGAAATTGGTATTGTTATTCATCATTTTCATGGCCTTAAGGTCTCTTTTACATTTCTCATCTTGGTAGTCGGTATTTTCTGTCTTTTTTTTCTTGTTCATTCTTGCTAGGGGGTTATCAGTTTTGATTATCTTTACAAAAAAAATACAGTTGATGTTACCAATCAGTTCCTATTGTATGTACGTGCATATGTATTTTCATTCATTCTGTTCTTAGCTATCCTATTTCACTCCTTCTGATTTCTTTGGGTTTTATATTACTTCCTATTTTAGCCTCTTGAGAAGCTCAGACAACTGATTCTCAGTTTTTCTTCTTTTCTGATATATGCAGTAAAGACGATACATGTCTAAGTCCTGCCTTGGCTGCACCCTATACATTTTGATTTGTAGTGTTTTTATCATATTCACTTCATATTTTCTAATTTCATTGTGATTTCTTTTTTTGCCACAAGTTATGATCTTGCTAGCTGGCAGATGAAAAACTGACATGCAGAAAAGTTAGACGATCTTCTCTAAATCACAGAAAACCTATGAAAACTCAGGTGTGTTGGGTTTCAAAGACCATCACCGTCCCTATATAACCCTCTTCCTCCATGCTATAGGAATTAAGGCAAATTAAAGGAAGCCAAGCACAGCAAATTATTGGTTGGGAAGGGGAATAAGAGAGAAGGACCTAAAAGAGTAAATTTCACGTCAAATGAGACTCTAATATCATGTTACTGTTTGAAATTAAAGTGACTCTAGAATGCAATATAAGGCAATATGTCATTTAAGGGTTAAGAAACAGTCTTTATTTACTCAGTCTTGGTTAGGCCTTTCTTTCCAAATTTTAAGTTCCCTGTAGAAAAATTAACAGTCTGAGGAAAAGAAAAAAGAAAAAGAAAACTTAGGGCAACGATTTATAAGATACAGGGTATTTGAGAAGATTTTAAAAGTGTGATCCATGTGCCATGTCATGGTAGGTCCAAGCTATTCTCCATGCCTGTAAAATAAATGGGTCTCACTCTCAATAATGGCTCTTCAGGTTGGTTGTAAGAGGGAAGTATCAGAAAACTCAGTGGTGTCCTTCATAGCCACAGGAAAATGTCTCATACTTATTTCTATTTAATCATTCTTGACTCAGAATGTGCCTCTTCTTCTTTTCTTTTGGTGGAACCGTGGAAAAACTATCACACTGGGAGGCCAATTAACTGAGATCAAATCCCTTCTCCAAGTTGTAGGAACTGGGTCCTTCTCATCACGAGCTTTCAGCAACAAACAAAACAAAGCCTTATAAACATATAGAGCACAAAATTAAAGTCCCTCCCTCCCCACCGCTAATTCTACTCCCCTCCCTAGAAGTAATGACAGTTATTAAGCTAAACTGTGTGCGTGTATGCATATATAATGTATGTGTACATTACATAAACATACGCACCCACACTTTTGTTTATATATGTGTGTATACATACAGGTATATATATTCTTTGTATATGCACAGACACATACCTATCCCCCTACATGCATATATATGTTCATATATATAGCTTTTCCCCCAAAAACAGAATAATATTTTATTTTATTGGCTCAAAACAATATTGATTATCTCAGTCTCTGTAGGTCAGGAGTCCAGATACAGCTTAGATGAGCTCCCTGCTTCAGGGTGGCTCACAGGCCTGCCAACTGTTGGCTGGGGCTGTGACCATCTGAAGGCCCGACCGGAGAAGGATCTACTTCTGGGCTTAGGCACGTGGGTGTTGGCAGGATTCCGTTCCTCACTGGCTCTAGGCTGGCCTCGCTTTCTTACCACGTGGGCCTCGTTATAGGGCCATAAACAGAATAGTATTTTACATATTGTACTTCAGTGGCATTTCCTTTTGGAGCTCTTTTCATGCAACTATGAAGAACTCTACTTCATTTTTTAAATTATTAAGCAGTAACCATAGAATGAATTTATTGTGGTTCATGCATGCTTTCCCCTATTGGTGATCCTTAAGAGATCTTTGTTTTTTTCCTATTATAAATTATGTTACAAAGATGATGCTTTTAAGTACCTCTATGTGCATACATGTATCTCTCACCACATAAGCCTAAGTCCAATAGATGGGTTGAAGGTGATACATATTTTTAACATTTAATGACTCCTGCCAAATTACTCTACAAAGAGAATTTAATGATTTATATACTCCCACCACATCCTTGACTGTTTCCTCACACCATAGTATACATCTTTTTTTACTCAGCTAAAGGAGAAAAGTATTTATTTAAAGGAGAATATTTTTTATTTGCTTGTCTTTTTTTTAAACTAACTGCATTTGTCCTTAAAATATGCCCTGTTATTTCCTATTGGACTGATGGTTTTGTCTTTGTTGGTTTGTAGGAGTGATTTATATAATCTGGATGCCTTTGTCACCAGTATCTGATGCTCAGTCTGTTAGATTTTTGGTAAGTCCATTTATGATGTCTTTGACCATATAAAATATTAAATTTCTTATAGAATTAAGTCAGTCTTCTTCCTTTATAAATTTTGGGGCTGTTGTCTTGCTTAGGAAGGATCCCTTACTCCAAACCTTAAAACCATTCTCTTGATAATTTTATACTTTTGTTCAATCAAGAGAGTACTTAACTCAGGAGATCAATAAAGGTTCATAAAGGAAGAAGTATTTAAAGTTGTCCTGGAAGAATAATATTTTTCAATAGGCAGAGATGGAGAAAGGACAGTCCACACGAAGGGAATAACATAAGCAAAACAGCCAGTAAAACTTATACTGAGCTTATTCTTGAAAACAGCGAGTGCCTTAGTCCTCCCTCCTTTTATGCTAAAATGCAGCTCACTGAACACACTGTTCTGTGCCTTGCTTTGGTCACTTAGCATATCTTTGAAATATTTATGTAATTGTCACAAAGCACATCCCCAATTCCTTTTTTTTAACATTTTAAAACAATGTTTATTTATTTATGTTGAGAGACAGAGAGAGTATGTGTGCACGAGCAGGGGAGGGGCACAGAGAGAGGGAGAGAGAGAATCCCAAACAGGCTCTGAGCTGTCAGTGCAGAGCCCGATGAGGGTCTCAGTCTCACAAACTGTGAGATTGTGACCTGAGCCAAGATCGAGAGTCAGACGCTTAACCGACTGAGTCACCCAGGCATTCCCCCTCCATTCCTTTCGACCAAAGTGTAGAATACCATTGTGTGTGAATATCGTAATTCATCACTCTACTATTTTTATCATTCATCTATTGAGGATTACTTCAATCTTTTGATAATATAAAAGTGGTGCAGCAAATGAAGTTCTGTAGATGTCATTTTCCATAGACCAGAGACTATCCATAGGCTAATTTCCTAGCAAAGTGCTGAGTCATAGGATATGCATGTCTATGATTTTGATAGATGCTGAAAATTTGCCCTCTGTTGGTGTCGTACCAATGGGTACTTGCACCGTAATATGAATGGTCTGCTGATTCCTCACGATATAAGTGTTTTTAAACTTTTTTATATTTGCCAATTTTTAGGCCAAAAAGTATATCTCTCTGTAATTTCAGTTGCATTTCTGTGATTATAAGTGGCATAGACCATCTTTTCTTATGTGTAAGGGCCATCTGCATTTCCTTTTCTTTGAATGGTCTCCTTGTACCCTTTGCCCATTTTTCTTTCGGGATGTCTACTGTTTTCTTACTGATTCATATATATCCTTCATACATGAGAGAACTTAGTCTCGTTCTGTAATATGACTTACAAATACTTCTTCTCAGTTTGCCAATTGTTTTTTAATTTTATGTATTAAAGATTTTGCTGTGGAGAATATTTTATTTTGTCATTAAATGTAACTAGTCTTTCATTAGCAGCTTATGAGTCTTATGTTATATTTTAGAAAGGTCTTTGCCATTGTGAGATTATGTAAGAAAAATTCTCCCAGGACTTCTCTAGTTTTTGTAAGACTCCATGTTTAATATTTTGGGTTTATCCGGATGAAAACTGTGAGATCTAAACCACTTTTTCCCCCAGCTTCAGAGCGCTTTGCTGATAGAAGATTTCACAGGATTTTGTAATGACTTGGTCACTCATCTTTCTCCCCAATTGATAGTGAAATGTGTCAGAGCAGAAACTTTGATTTCATGCTTTTATTCCCTAACCCATCCTGCCCTTTAATCCACTTCAACCCAGCTCCAAGCTTCACCTGATGTCTGGCAATTCAACACCTCTTACTTCTGCATTTCTTGACTGCTGGGGAGGTAAGAGTTCTTCTGGGTTAAGGCGAGGCCTTCCCAGGTCCTGGCTGAAAATGAGATTTGGACATCCTCGGCTAATGCCTTTTCACCAAGCGCAAGCTCTTACGAAGGGCAGGTGCCAAGTGAGTCACTCCAACACATGTAGAGGATGGCATCCTGAGGGGAAGAGAATTATACTGGAAATAGTCAAACCTGCTTGGAGACAGAGCTTCTCAGTCAGCCCTGCAGACGAGCAGCCACCGCCATGGCAAATGGCAAAGCAATAACAAGCCTGGCTCGCGCAAGGTGGAAAGCTGGAGACGTGAATGCAGTTTCCCTTCTCAGGCCACCAGCAGCCCCCAGGGACGATGTATTCTAAGCAGACAGTGACTGTGGAGTCCAATCAGTTCATAGACAGGGAAGCTGTCACTTGATAGCAATGGTGCTCTAGGGTAGGGGTAAGGGATTCTGTCTGGTCTTCTGGGAGAAACATCTGGAAGGCACCAGGCCCAGGGAGAAGTGGCTCACATGGCATCTGCTGAGAGCTAGCGGCAACAACTGAGTCCTTGCAATCTGCCACACTGTTCTGAGTCCCCAGAGGGCACAGAGTTGGCTCCTGGCTCAGGTTGTTCAGGGAAGTAACGTATGCACATACAACTATGGTGTAAGGCAGCAGAAAGGAATGCCCTCAGTGTGTCCAGTTTGCTCAAAGGAGTATGGACAAAGAAGCAGGTGCATCCAGCTGGGATGACCAAGGAAAATTCAGAAGGAGGAAGTGATATAGAAGCCTTCAGCAGCCTGTGAATGTTCTTGGCACTGGAAGAAGGGAGGACCTCAAGGCCACTTTATGAGGCCATTATTGTGGGCAGAATAATGGCTCCCAGAGGCATTCATGCCATAATCCTTGGAATTCATGAATATGTTACTTTACCTGACAGGAAAGAGGTTTGACTGACAGTAAAAGAATGTGGGATGATGACCAGAATCAGAACAGGCATTTGTACTACCTGCCAATGTGTAGCAGGCTTCAGAAACATTGTTTGTCTGAATCCTCATGCTTCCATTTCCCAGAATGCAAAGCCAGTCCAGGAAGGTCATTATGATTAGCACTAACAGATACTATTACAACCTTGAGGAAACACCACCATAATATCTTTGCAGATATGATTAATAAGGATTTTGAGATGGGGAGATTATTCTGGATTATCTGGAGAGGCCCAAAGTAACCCCAAAGGTCCTCCTAAGAGGGATAGAGGAGTGTCTGAGTTAGAGAAGGAGATGTGCAGATGTAAGAGAGATGTGATGAGTGTGACGGACAGAGTTGGCGATCTGAAGATACACAGCTAGCTTTGAAGACGGAGAAGGGGCCACAAGCCAAGGAATGTGGGTGGTCTCTCAACGCTGGAAAAGGCAAGGAGACGGATTCTCCCCTAGAACCTCCAGAAGGAACCAAACTCTGCTGATACCTTGATTTTAGGACTTTGAACCCCTAGACCTGTCAAATAATAAATCTGTGCTGTTTTAAAGCACTAAAGTTGTGGCAGTTTGTTACAACAGCAGAGGAAACCGACATAGGTAGGTTGTTAGTGGCTTTAGGAGATAGAATTCCTTGTGTGATTCCTTCTGAAAAGCTCCCAGATAGCCTGGCCTCAGAGATGGCTGTGCCCCAATTCTTGCCCAGCCCCCCCCCCCCCCCATAATGGGCAGGGTTATGAGGACAAGTGAGAACAGACTGCCTGCGAAGCTGCCTGATTCAGCGTTTTCTCATCTTTGTGCTTCTCAAGAGCACAGTCAGGGTACACAGTACTGCCCCTCTGGGCAAGAACATCTGAAATCCACTGGGATTTAAATTAGCAATAACATCAAAGCTGCCCTTTAGAAAATTGCGGGCAACTTCCCTCGAATCCTATGGTCAGCAAGTATCTGATTTCCCATTAGATGGCATCTTAAGTTTTGCCATTTCTGAAAAACTCTTGGTTTTGTTTAGAATTCCACAGTTGTTTATGCATTAGCTACTTCAGGGATGGAATCTTCCTGTGAGAGAGAGAGAACTTTTTAAAAGCAATAGGAAAAAAGGGCGATCATATACAAATAACAGGAATTTCAAGTTGTGACACCAGGAGACAAGAGGAGAGTCGTTTATTTTGTCACTCATACATTCATTTAATCCACACATCTTATATAAGCATCTGCCATGTACCAGATATTGTTGTGTTCCTGAAATTACAATGATGGGAAAAACAAGCTTGGTCCCCACTCTCATAGAGCTTACTTTCCAGAGGGGAGCGTGCAGATGTAAAAAATCAGGGAACGTGGAGAAACGGCATTTTAGATGCTCTTTAGAAGAGGCTAAAGGAAGCTTCATGGGACAGAATGCCCTGAAAGAACTGGGAAGTGGCACGGATTCCACGTGGAATGAAGCAGCATCTTGAATGCCCTTGAACCACTGTTCCTCCATCCACAGCAGGGAGTGAGAAGTTGGCCATACTAGAGGACATGATGTGAGAAAGGTTTGACTGACAGTAAAAGAGTGTGGGATGATGACCAGAATCAGAACAGGCATTTGAACTACCTTCGAATGTGTAGCAGGCTTCAGAAACATTGTTTCTCTGAATCCTCATGCTTCTATTTCCCAGAATGCAAAGCCAGTCCAGGAAGGTCATTATGATTAGCACTAACAGATACTATTACATCCGTGAGGAAACACCACCAACCTTTTAAACCACATGCCCTCCTGTGGTAAATATAAAAATCGACTGCCTATCGAGCATTTGAAACTTCAAAATATATTAATCACCAGGATTAAAAACAAACAAAACCAAAGCAAAGGGTAATCACAAAAGTACGTTCTGATATGATCTGGAAAAGCATTTACTGTAATCACGACAGCAGCGTGAAGCAGGGGCAAATGGTGTGGAAGGGGGTGCTACTTAGGGTGTTCATTTTAGCATGAAAGCCACTGTGCTCATCTGAGCCATTCATGATTTCCCCCAAGAGTTTGAACCACCGCTCCCCTCACTGCCACCAGTGAGGTGATCCCACTAAGTGATTTTTTAAAGTTTATTTATTTATTTTGGGAGAGAGAGAGAGGTGGGAGGGGCAGAGAGAGAAGGAGAGAGAGAATCACAAACAGGCTTCATGCTGTCAGTACGGAGCCTGACACGGGGCTCAAACCCATGAACCGTGAGATCATGACCTAGGCTGAAATCAGATGCTTAACCAACTGAGCCACCCAGGCGCCCCCACCCACCCACCCAACCCACAGTAAGTGATTATTGACAGCAAGGAAGTTAGACTAATATTTGTGGGTCTGACTTCTTCTCATCCAGCAAATAATTACTAAATATTTAATCAACACATCTGATGGGAAGTTGTCACACTACCTAAATATAAATGATCTCCTCACACTTTATTTATATGGTATTAAAGTTTGGTGTAGAGGTTGATGAAGTGAGTCTATAGTCAGGTTGTTCTTTACCTGTATGTGTTGGACAGGCAACCTCACTCACCTATTTCCTCACTTGAAAGCTGTGCATATCTGTCATCTCTATGTGTTAGAGTTCAGGCATCCACTCATTTACTCATGTACCATTTATGATACACACACTGGTGTCAGACAGTTGCTAGGGATACAGTGTCTAATTTATTTTAAAATATTTTGGGAGATATAGGTGGTATCCATAGTTACAAGCCAATCTTAGTCTTAAGTTAGTGGTACTGCTTTGACCTATTTTTGCTGCGTTTTTGTTGTTTTTGATAATGCCCTAAAGAATACTATACTGTTAAAAAAAAATGTCAAAGTGTAATCCACCCTTGGTTGTATTATTTTGTCCTTCAGAGTTCTCAGGAGCCCCCAAAAGATCCAGACAAATAATGGATAACATACAACATACAATGCAAAAGACATACTGATAAAGCAACGTATCTGCAGACTTACAAACATAAGTTAATAGATGTGATGCCTGGCAAAATATTCTCTGGAGTGCCCGACAAACATTTCCAAATTAAAGAAGGCCGCTTGGATAAGGTTTGTGAAATGTAGCAATAGGAGCATGCCACAGCCTTCTCCTGACAGCAAATCCTAATTCTGTAACACATAAGAGTAGCCTGCCATCCAAAGACTGCAGTGGTGGGATTGTGGGTGGCTTTCTATTCCAAGATACCAGTTGTACTAGGCCTAACCTCCAAGCCAGAAATATTTGCTTCTGTTTCTTCTGAACTCCTTCCAGCAAGAGAAAGATCACTCTCAGAAGCTCTGTTCCAGCTCATGAATACCCATAGGATCAACTAGGGACTTTGAGAAGGGACATATCTCATAGTTACTGATTACCTGGCCTGGCCTTCAGGACACATGCCTACCTTGGCATCTGCCAACACCAAGCTCCTAGCGGAGGTTTGCAGGGCATATGATTTAAAGGCTTTCTTTAGTGTTGTGGGAAGACACTATTAAAACTATTAACAGAGATGGAAAGGCAGGAAACCATGGCCATATAGCAAACATGACAAAGAGACTACCAAGACATGGAGAAGTTTATGTTGGAATCGATGTCACTTTTAGAGAAAAATCCTATCAAATATTTTATATCCTCTCGGATATAAATCCATGAGATAAACTACAACTGATCTGGGAAGAATAGAGTATTTGTCAAAAAAATTTTTATGTTTATTTATGAGAGAGAGAGACAGACAGACAGAGCGCAAGCGGGGGAGGGTCAGAGAGAAAGGGAGGCACAGAATCCAAAGCAGGCTCCAGGCTCTGAGTTATCAGCACGGAGCCTGATTCAGGGGTCCAACTCACGAACCAAGAAACATGACTTGAGCTGAAGTCGACCCTTAACCGACTGAACCACCCAGGTGCCCCAAAGAGTATTTATAAAAAATAGAAGGCTTGGGGAACATAGAACAATCCATGTTATCACAAACTATTCTCTAGCTCCACCAAACAACTTTGATTTTCATAAATGAACCACCCTCTCTCTTTCTTTCAGAACTGTGTATAAGTTCTTCCTCTGTCTTGAACTTCCTACCCCTCTTAGCATGGTAACTTATCATCCATCAAGTCCTAGCTTAGAGATAACCTCCTCCAGGGAGCCTTCCATCACTCTCCAAGACAGCTAGATGCTGTCTATAGTCTCCCCTGTTATCTTGTACTTCTTTCTATCAAAGCCCTTAATGTACTAGGTTAGAATTACTTATTTATAGATCAGTGTCTTCTCAGACCAGCGGTTCTCAAACTTTTTGGTCTCGGGTGTTTTATATTGTCAAAAATTACCAAGGATGCTGAAGACCTTTTATATATGTAGATAATATCCACTGATATTGTATATTGTAATAAATATCCACTGATATTTATTATAAATTAGGAAACTCTTAAAATTCTTATTTATTGATTCACTTAAAATAACAATAATAAATGTATTGCATGTCAGTATCTAAGAACATATTTTTATAAAAATTATTATATTTTTCGAAACAAAAATTTCAGAGAGAAAAGTAGGATTGTTTTACATCTTTTACAATGGACTCTCATACCTGCTTTTGCATTCAATATGTTGCAACCAATTGTTTTGGGTCGAAGTATATGAGGAAAGTCCAGTGTCACACATAGTTGGAGAAGGGAGGGTTAGTTTTATTAGTATTATTTTATTTTAGAGAGAGATAGAGAGCATGAGCGAGGGAGAGAAGCAGAGAGAGAGAATGTCAAGCAGGCTCCACGCTCAGCACAGAGCCTGATGCAGGGCTCGATCCCATGACCCTGGGATCATGACCTGAGCTGAAATCAAGAATCATATGTTCAACAGACTGAGCCGCCGGTGTGCCCCAGGAGCAATATTGTAATGGCCCTTTCAAGGTCATTGTGGATATTCTTCTTAATATTATGCTAAAACTTGACAGTTGGTAGATTCTTAAAGTTCATTTGCTTTATTTTTTAAAATTTTTTAATGTTTATTTTTGAGAAAGAGAGAAAAACAGAGACAGATCACGAGCAGGGAAGGGGCAGAGAGAGAGAGAGAGAGAGAGAGAGAAAGAGAGAAATCAGAAGCAAGCTCCAGGCTCTGAGCTGTCAGCACAGAGCCCGACATGGGGCTTGAACTCATGAACCATAAGATCATGACCTGAGCTGAAGTTGGACACTTAACTAAGCTACACAGGCGTTCATTGAAGTTCACTTTCAATGTGTTATCTGAAAGCAAATCAGTGAACTTTCTGTATTTTGTTACATTATAATCCAATGGTCTATTTTTCACTTTGAAAGGATCTTTTCTCCATGCATGATTTTGTAACATTATACATTTTGGTAATTTGGAAAAGATTAATTCACTGAGTTATACACATCATTCCGTTTTGACAATTTCACTATATTATACCAAAAAATAAATTTTTAATATCACTATCATTCTCATCAGAGCAGTCTTTAATTACTGGGAAGCTACAAGCTCTTGTTTTCCAAAACTCTATTTCATTTGAAAGCTCAAATTGTGTTGTTGGCTGTAAATACTGTCGGTTGTTTTCCTTGAAAGGACAGGCTCACTTTGTTCTTTTTCGAGAAAATGTCTGCCAAACAACCACGGTTTGTTTGTCAATCGTTCTTTTAATAAAAACCGTTCCATGAAAAAAGTGGCTAGTTCAGCTTGCAACTCAATCACACAAATGTTTTTCCTCTAGACAAACATCATACTTCTGTGTGCAGCATAAGTGCTTTATGGGTACCTATTTTATTACACAGAATACTAAAAATATGTGTACTTCAGGTTGAAATGAATAACATTAATCATTTTTCCTGATTTGTCAAATTGGCTTTTTTTTTTTTTTCAATGCAGTGACTACTAGTTTGTTTGGTGCCACTGCCTTGATTAATGCTAAGGAATTCATGCTAAGTTTTATCCATCGTTACTTTGTACCATAAATGCAAATGGCAAACACAGTGGGGAAACAAGCAAATGCCATCTTAGTATTATGAATAAAGGAGTCTGACCATGAAGATCCCCTGGAAGGAGGTCATAGACCCTCAAGGCTTCCCTGACCACTCTTTGAAAAGTCTGCCTTAGAACATAAATTTCTTGAAAGCAGGTACTGCTGTCTCAGTATCTGTGTGTCCCTAAGACCTACACAGTGTCTGGCACATGAATAAATGTATGCAGTAAAGATTTGCTAAATAAATGAATAAATCAGAATGACTTAATTTTGTTTGCCTAACAGTTTCCTCGCCTCTTACAGAATGTTCTGAACCTAATTTACTTTCTTTGATGACTCAGGGTCATCATTATGAACACTGGCTGAAATACAGTGACAGCTCTTGGGATATTGTCCCTGCAATAAATTGTCAAGTATCTACTTCACATAGGGGATTTTACTTACTCATTCTTGGCTTATTTGCCTCCTTCCTTGCTGATGAGCTGTCAGCTACCACTCACTGATGATGTTAATGTTATGACCTTGAAGAAATATCTCTAACTTCCTCCTTTTTTATGTATCTTTTAATCTGTAAGTTGAGAATATTTAAGTGAAATAGGCCAAAACTTTTAAGTGAAGTGAAGCTTCTGAGTTGTCTCTTGAATCAAGTACATGAGCTTTAGTGCATGGATTTGCCAAAATTTATTTGGTTAGCTAGGGGCTCTTTCAATTTTGTTTCTCATCCTGAGCCACCCCTGTTTCTCTGAGATTTCAGGATAACTGAGTTTTGCATAGATGAAGTTTTACTATAAATGTGATTGCAAAAAATAGCCAAAATACACCAACTTATAATTTGAGTTAAATAAAACCATGTATCTACTGTTAGGGAGAGGAAGGTGCAGGTCTTCCTTGACTTATGATGAGGTTATGTCCTGAAAAACCCATCATAGGTTGAAAATATTGCAATCTGAAAATGCATTTAACACACCTACCCTATGGAACACCACAGCTTCACCTGGCCTGCCTTAAACTTGCTCAAAAAACTTACATTAGCCTACAGTTGGGCAAAATCATCTAACACAAAGCCTATTTTATAATAAAGTGTTGAACATCTCATGTAGTTTATTGATACTGTAGTGAAAGTGAAAAACAGAGTGGTTGTCAGTGTATTAGTTGTTTACTGTCGTGTTTGTGTGGCTGATGGAGCTGAAGCTCGCTGCATCATGAGAGAGTATCTACTGCATATCACTAGCCCGGGAAAAGATCAAAATTCAAAGTGGGAAAAACAGTTTCTACTAACTATGTATTGCTTTCATGCCATTGTAACATTGAAAAATCTTCAGTTCGTTGATGGGGGGTAGGGGAGAGGGGAAAGTAGGTGATGGGCATTGAGGGCACCTGTTGGGATGAGCACTGGGTGTTGTATGGAAACCAATTTGACAATAAATTATATTTAATAAAAAAATAAAAGTATTTGCTAATCATCCTCAAAAAAATAAATAAAGAAAGAAAGAAAGAAAGAAAAATCATAGTTCAAATACCATAGGCCAGACACCCTATGTAGATCTGATTTTGAGAAATCTTCAAATTGCCACACCATAATTAAAACAAATTCAAATTATTGGAATAGGGTAAGAGGAACTACAGTGGGAGTATCATAAGATTCTCTTAAAAAGAATTGAACTTTACTGCTTCATCTTTAAAATCTTAATTTTGAATTTATGAACTCATCTTGTACTATATTAATTTATATCTAGTCATATCATTTTGTAAGATCGTTACAAATTAATAGTGCTTTAAACTCATTTTAAAAGACCACTTTGAAAACTGACATTCATTTTTTTGTATGAATTCTGTGTGTGTTTTTAGTGTTTACTTATTTTGAGGAGAGGGGAGGGGCAGAGAGAGAGAATTCCAAGCAGACTCTACACTGTCACTAGAGCTGGATGTGAGGCTTGATCCCATGAAGATCATGACCTGAGTCGAAATCAAGAGTCGGTCACCTAACCAACTGAACCACCCACGTATCCCCCCCTTTTTTTTTAAATTCTGTTTTTAAAAATATTTTCAAAGAGAAGGTTACTATTTGAGGTATATCAGAGCTGAAAGATGTGCTCATGAAATACTGAATGTGACTTCTAAGTTTATGGACAGCAAACAGCAACAAACATTTCTTTTCAGATAAAATAAATGTATTTAACAGCATTTATAAGGTAGTTCATTACATCACTTCTCACATCTTTCTTATGCAGTAGAGAAATAGAGAAAGAAACCTGCCCATCACAAATCTTTGCTTGCAGTGGTAACCCCAGGATGTTACAAGGGAAGGGGAAATTGACCAGCTTTCAGGTTTGAATGAGGAGAAAACTTCTGAGTTAAAGGTGTAATTAATTAGCCAATCTGACAAAGAGTGAAAGGCAGCTGGGCTCTATCTAGCCTTTGCTTTTTTTTTTTTTAATAGTAAAGCTGCATTTGATCAGGATTTTTTTTAAGTTAATTAATTTAGTTTGAGAGAGAGAGCGTGCAAGCAAAGGAGAGAGAGAGAGAGAGAGAGAGAGAGAGAGAGAGAGAGAGAGAGAGAGAGAGAAAAGAAACCCAAGCAGGCTCCACACTGTCCGTGCAGAGCCCTGTGCAGGGCTCAACCCCATGAACCAGGAAAGTCATGTCTTGAGCCCAAATCAAGGGTCAGGTGCTCAACCCAATGAGTCACCCAGGCGCCCCAGCCTTTGCTTTATCCAGTGGAGGGACTCCCCAGTGCTTGGGAGAGGTCATCAATTTCCATTTCCTCGAGCCTGGAGGTCTCTGGAATGGTGAAGCTGTGAAAGTCCAGATCCTAGCTTTGAGGTCTGCAGTGAAGCCGTGCAAACCCAGGGGTGGAGGAGCTGGCTGGTCAGGTGAGCAGCACTGGCCAATTCAGAGGGCACTCGGCGTAAGGATGCCAGACAAATAAAGTAGTCTCTCTTTAGCCGCAGTTTCTCTTTCCCCAGTTTCAGTTACCTGCGCCAAATGCTCTTCAGGTGTGGATGAGCCTCCCTTTGAGGAATCATCAGAAGGACAATTAGTAGCCTATCGCCACATCTCAGTGCTTACATCATTCACCTACGTCATCTTATCACGTAGCCGTTTATCTTCTCCCTTCGTCCGAAGGTGGTGAGTACAGTAAGAGAGACCGCATTCGCATAAGTTTTATCACGATATATTCTTACAATTGTTCTTCTTATTGTTGTTGGTAATCTCTTACTCTGCTGAATTTATAAACTAACCTCCATCGTAGTTATGCCGGTATTGGATTCAGTGCTCTCCGTGGTTTTTGGCGTCCAATAAGGGTCTTGGCACGTGTCCGCCCCCTCCCCCACAACCGCATAAGGGCGAGGTGCTGTGCGGGGAGATTCCATTCTTGCCCAGAAATTTGCTACTGCGGGAACACAGCATTAAAGAATACAAATCTTGCTTGCCACCGTACTTCCGAGGCTCTGGCGATGTGGTGGGGGTAGTTTCAGGCAGCTGATTGCAACCAGTTAGCCTGATGGGGAACTTGCCCTCGTCCTCCTCGCCTCCGAGTGTGTCCACATTGGGGAGAACAGGATTGTCGACAGGCAGTCGCTGAGCTTTGGGGTATGGAATTCACCAAGGGTTTAAGGTGCCCTTTGAAGTCCCAACAAATACTTAAAATCAGCTGAAAGGTAGGCTGTTTTTTTTTTTTTGTTTTTTTTTAATGTTTATTTAGTTTTGAAGCGAGAGAGAGCATGAGCCGGTAGGGACAGGGAGACAGGGAGGGGCAGAGAGAGGGAGACAGAATCTGAAGCAGGCTCCAGGCTCTAAGCTGTCAGCACAGAGCCTGACACGGGACTTGAACCCACGAACCACAAGATCATGACCTGAGCCGAAGTCAGACGCTTAACTGACTGAGCCACCCAGGCGCCCCTGAAAGGTAGGTTTTTGAAGGCTGACATTTTGAAGGCTGCTGTGCGATTTTCACACCTCAAATAGTTTCACCAGGTCTTCATATTGTTAAACTCCTTTTGGGGATAGGATGTGTCTGAGGAGTCTCCTAAATATGGGACTCAAAGCTCAAACATGGCTTTCCATTTCCAAGAAATATTCTTCACAGTGGTAACCTAAAGGATAGTAGGCCTGAATCTGGGCTTCTCTCTCTTGAGAAAATCAGGCACTGCTCTAAAGCTACTGGCCTTCATGCCAGACAGCTCCTCTGCTTCCATGCATTTCCACCAGGCATAGGAAAATAGAGCCATTCACTAAAACCAAATAGCCCAGGAGTCGAAACGGGTGGAAATACCACTGGGAAAACCAGGATGTGTCTAACATGAATAAATTCCTATTAGATCCATCTTGAACTAAAAGCCAGTCCCATTTCTAAGGGATGAGGGGCTATTAGCTGGTTTGAAATGCCCAAACCTTGACTTTGATATACTTTCTCATAGCACTTGTCAGTTGAGCCTTGGCTTTCCTGGTCAACTCAACAAAAAGATCTGTTTTACAGTGAGAGAATAATGAAGAGAGAACGTTTTTCCTAGACCAGGGTAAAATTTTAGGGGCCCCATCCTGCCTCGACCATAGTGAACCAGAAGCAGATGCACCTTCTCAGGGCACAAATAGGAGGTGTCCCTGGCTCTGAAGCCTAAATCAAGAAAGGACAGGAAATTTTATAGACTCAATGCCAAAAGCTCAGTCTGTAATAGTAAATACAGCTTAATTTTTACTGAACTCTTACTGTGTGCTTGGCAGTTACACCAAGTTTATCAGGACACTCTCATTTTAGTCTTCAAATATCCCTATGAAATGCGTGCCACACATGCACTGAAAAGATATTTCTTGGGTACCATTATGTAATTGTTACTGGGATGCAACAATAAACAGGATGATGAAGTACTTGCTCTGGGAGTGCTTACCTTCCAGGGAGACAGAACTGAACGAATGGATTCTTCCACGCAGTAAATGTTATTGATTACCTATTAGGTGCCAAGCATGTGCTAGGAATACAGCAGTGGCCCAAACAAACAAAAATATCTGCTGTCACAGAGCTACATTCTCGTGGGGAAAAGACAGACAACAAAGAAATCAGTAAATTATATAGTACGTTATACATAAGTACTAAGGAAAGGGGAATAGGGGAGGTATAGGGCGCAATTTCAGATAAGGAGATAAGGAAGTCCTCACTGAGTCAGTGCAAAACAAAATGCATAAACATATCAGGTTATTTCAAAGAGTGGCAAATTTTGTGATGATAATAGAATAAAGAAGGGAACCTGAACTGGGAGGAGAAATTACTTGAAATTCCTTGGCCAAGAAAGGTTTCTCCGAAGGGTTATTTCTGAATGAGATCCACAGTGTATAAAGGAGCCAGCCTTGGGAATAACTGAGGGGAGAGGCTTCCAGAAGAAGCTCTGAGATGAGATTGAGCTTGATGCATTTGAGAAACAGGAAGAAGGGCAGCTCAGTTGTGTCTGATGAACGCAGGGGAGGGAGAACATGATGTGAAATAAAGCTGAGAAGGTCAGCTGGGGTGGAATCATGCAGTGTATGCTTTCATTAACCTATCTTCCACGTGAGGAAGCCGAGGCTTGGGAGCAGTGCCATCAAGGTCGCACGGTATTGGGATTCCACTGGCTCCAGAGCTTCTACTTAAACTTTCCACACGTGCTCACCCCATCCAGCCAGCACATTAACAAGTGAATAGTTGTGGACTATACAATACATGTAGAAGCAAGCATTACGGGTCAGTCCAATTGTTCCAGGGGGGAATCTAGAACATAAATACATCCAGGTTAGTGATTTCCATGCAGGCTAACTAGGGGAGGGGGTCAGGGGGGCCTGGGTGCTAGTCTCTCAACTTGAACAGGGCCCTTCAGTGTTAATCTGACCTGAAGCCCCAACGAAGAGGAAAGATTGCTGCAAATGAGGTGGTCTCTAATCCTAGGCCAAGCACCCTCTAGCTCTTCATTCACTCAACTCCCATGCCTCGTATTAGCAGTAGGTGCACGCAGGGTACCCAGCAGGCCCCCGTACCCTACCTGGCTTCCCCTGTACCCTGTATATGTTAGAGGAGAATGAACTTAAGGACAGCGAGAGGAACCACCTTTTGGATACTAATCTTCCATCCCTACTCTATGCATCCTCAGAGCTTTCCCAGCAAAGTGTTGTTTTATAGACACAGGGTTAACACCAAGAACTCTTCTAAAAGTTGGGGCTTCATTTTCCTCGTTTTGCTTATTACCCTGTTCACCTCCCTCCACAGACCCCGAAGTACCCAGCAGCTCCCGAGTAGGTGCTTTGGTAGGCGATTTGCTTACTATAAGCAATTCTGAATTTTGAATGGAAGACAGTGTTTTCTGTCTTTTAACCTAAATCCTAGCTCCTGCCCACCACGCAGGCCTCCTCTCCCTCTGAATCAGGTGATGGAATCGGCAGTGGTACGGGTCCTGGAGGGAAGCTGTCTGGTGACAGTTACCCCAGGAAGGCTGGGCGGCCTGCTTCAGTGCTGGCTGATGCGTTTTTCTTGGACTCTGGTCATGCCTGGTCCTTTCTCCTTTTGTAGCCTCATTTTTTAAAATTGTTTATTTTTGTAGAGACAGAGTGTGTGTGTGCATGCACGCGAGGGGGATGGGCAGAGGGAGAAGGAGAGAGAATCTCAAGCAGGCTTCACGCTCAGCGTGCAGCCTGACACAGGGCTTGATCTCGTGAGACAATGACCTCGGCCGAAACCAAGAGTCAGACACTTAACGGACTGAGCCACCCAAGCGCCCCTCCCTGAAGTCATTTTGTACCTCTTTCTTCCCAACCTTGGGCCCTGAGCATGTTTCTGGAATGCCCTCTCTTCTCAACATTCCCTGTGATCCTATAATTCTGAAGTTAGCCCGTGTCACCCTTCGGTCCAAATGTCCCCTTGGCCCTTGTGCGCTAGGAATTAAGCTGATTGGTTATGCCAGTGTTTGAACTGCTTTGCTGATTCCTGATGACCCTTTTCTGAGGGCTTCTGCCTCTGCCCATGTTTTTATCCATATTTTACTTGGCTTCTGATAAAGCTTCCTGCCCTGACTTTTACCTAGCTGTAGCTCCACTTTTGGAGGGAGAATTGATCGAGTTTTTCACACGGTATTTCACACTAACAACCTAATCACAAAAAAGTTCAAGTTGGTAGGGTGAACAGAGGGGTAAATGTTGCAAGAAGTGTGTCTTTCTTCCCAGGGTGTAAAATGTAGTCTTTGGAAGGGAACATCTACCCCCTGCAGCTCAGGGGTTACAGAGGCTGAGGTCATTCCCGTTCTTGGACTCAGCAGCTAAAATGGGCAAAGACAGGTTGCTTAACCTCTCTGTGCCTTAGTTTCCTTCTCTCTAAAATGGGGTGATAATAGTACTTAATTCACATGAATATTGAATGATACTAAAAAACATCTGACGTGTCTAGCCGCATCAGGTACATGGTAGGTGCTCAGTAGGTGTTAGCGATAGTTCCAGGAGATGCTGAGAACATCTCTCGTGTTATCCAATTAGCACCTTCTGCAAGCCTTGGGCACTGGGGCTTGATTCTCTTAACCTCATTTCTCGCTGGACTGGGTCCAATGTTGGATGTGACTAAGTCCTCACTATGACTTGATGATGGAATCACCATGGAAGTAAGTGCAGTTTTAGAGCTTCCTGGTCAGCCAGCCCATACTTGGAAGTTATTTCTAGATTGTGCATAGCAGCCAGCTGCAGAAAGTGTAAAAAAAGTACACATTTCCAGGCTCTTGTGTTGGTCACAGTTCAGTAGAACCTGAGCTATTTGATAAATTTCAGGCTACTTTAGAGTTCTTATGGGCTCTGCATTTAGATCTTTCATTAAACCCAGAACATGTGGTCATCACTGATTTTCTCCTTGAAATAACCCTGATTTATCGTGCTCTGCTTTTCCACACCCCTGTTTTTGACCTTCAGTGTTGCTTGTTTTTACTTTCTTGGCATGCTGTTAAATAGTACAGCTATTCAGTTCAAAGGATTTGCTATTTTGCAGGGTCAGCTTGTACCCCAAATGAGAGCAAAAAGTATCTTTTGCCTCTAGGGTTCTTTTGCACTCTAAATGAACTCCGTTTGTAGAAAATGTCTTTTGATTGAGCCTATTTATTCTAAAACAACCTCACCTATTGCTAATTTGTATATGCTCTTGAAGACCATATAAAAAGCTGGCTAAACATCTGTCTGCCCCTGTTAGTGAATGAGTGTCAGGAGGCTGGGGGATCTAGGAATGAATTCTGGCTGATAGTTTGTATCCCTGATGCTTATGTACACTCTGGCCCGTAAGAAGCCCTCAATAAATGTTTGTTGAATAAAGAGATGCAATTAAAATTTTTTTTAAATGTTCATTTATTTTTGAGAGAGACAGAGAGCACAAGCAGGGAAGGGCAGAGAGAGAGAGACACACACAGAATCCAAAGTAGGCTCCAGGCTCTGTCAGCACAGAGCCCGATGTGGGGCTCGAACTCACGAACTCTGAGATCGTGACCTAAGCCAAAGTCAGACACTTAACTGACTGAGCCACCCAGGTGCCCCAATTTTAAAGACTGATCTTTTTATTTAAAAATAACCAGTATTTGAGTATTTTGTGTTTTTTAGTCTTCTGACAACCCTGCAAGCTGTAAGAATGAATAGGAGCTTTTTTAATTAGCCATAATTGCACCTTGGATAAGCCTCATTGGCTATGATCCTGCCACTGCGCAAAGCTACTAGGCGCTTTTTTAGATTAAGTGGGTGTCTCAGAGTCCAGAGTTGGCCAGAGCTAGTCATTGCTTCTGCTGGGGGCTTCAGGATGTCTGATTTGTTGAATTCCAGATGCATATCCACTGGGGAAATTATTCAGTGCAGAAATGTTAGAAGCTATAAATATATAGGCTCTAATCAAGTCCAGAGGAATTAAAATCTTAACACCGAGTAAGTAAAGCCCTCACTGGAAAGCCAATAGTTTCATTAGAAAAAAATTATAAGATACAAGAAAAGATGATTTAATCTGAGCTAATAATACATTTGACATTTTTATAGAAATAGTTTGTGTACATGGCAAAGGAGTTCACTGGTTTTATTAACCTCATTATTCAGTGTGTTGAGTTTACAAAAATCTAGAAAGTTGATAATGGTAATTAAGCAGGGAAACGTGACAAACCAGAGTATCTAGGTGGGCTGCAAGGCATTGGGCCAAGGGCTCTTAACCACCTAACAGAGATATTTGTCAGCAGAAGGAAGGAAGGAATGGAGAAAGAAAAGGAAAGGAAATAATTTGATTTACCTCTAGTCATGGAGTTATCTTTTTTCACCCATCATGTTTCCAACCTATGGCCTTAATGACTAGAGGTTTTTATTATATTGAAACACATCTTGGCCTATTTCCTTGGACTTAGTGATCAGCCTGGTGGACTGGAGCATGGCCATAGCCACTGGTCTGCCCTGGGTACTCACCCTCTTCCTCACTGTCTACACAGGACTCCCAGGCACAACCCATCAAAAAGCAAAGGAGGCTAGAGTGATGTGGACATGGGAAACCCCATCCTGGGGTCTGGTTCCATTCCTTCCCATTGCGTTTGCTAAAGTGTGTATTCTACAGAATACTCATTATAAAAAGTGCTCCATGAAGGGAAGACTTCAGAGAGCTTATGAGCTTGTGCAGAGAAACGAACAAGTGCACAGGGTAACAAATCACCTTGGTGGGAGTACAAAGTGGGGATTTAGAGATGGGAGGACTTAGATTCTCTGCAGTCTAAGAAAAGCCTTCACAGAAGAGGGAGCATTGAGAAGAGCTTTGAGAATGTCCAGATTTCAAAAGATTGAGATGGGCATTTAGGGAGGGTGCTGAAGGCATAGAGGCTTGTGGAAGCAAATGGCCTCATGTGGATGGGTGTAGAGGTGTGCTCGCGTGCCCCTTGAGACAGTTGGCTGATTCCTTGGACAGTGGGCATCTACGGAAGGTGTTTGAGTAAAGGAATGATCAGATGAGAGCCCTGCTTTAGGGATGTTGGGAATCTATGACATCTGTGTCCAGGATATGGTAGAATAAGTACAGGGGAAGCAGGCATGCCAAGTAACATTAGAAGTCAAGGGGAATCATAGTCAGACCCTAAGTTAGGGAGGAGGTAGAGGACACTGAGGATCTATTAGTGGCACCCCCATGGCCAACAGTCCCCATGGTCAGTCCCCTACCTGTCTCTCCCACCCAGTATCTCAGTATCCTATGTCTCTCCCAAGTTCCTTTCAGCCCCTTAAACATGTCATGCTCTCTCTTACCCCAAACCTTAGCATTTGCTGCCCCATTTGCTTAAAATAATGATGAAGAACATGATGATGATGATGATGATGGTTGACACTTACATAGTGCTTACTGTGTACCTGTCACCATTTTAAGTGTTTTATTTTGCAGAAGAACTTACATTTTTTTGGACTAATGCTATGCTTTCTCTCCTCTTCTACTGGGGGCTGGCACCCATGGTAAGTTGAGCTGGAGTGTCCAGCCATGCTAATATTTTTGAGGCATACACCTAATTGTAACTGAATTTTATTAGAAAGTTAAAAGACAGCTAGTCTGTATTTTGGGGTATATGTTTTTATGTCTTCCTATTTTTAGAAAAATTATAACTCTACTAAAAATGACTAGAATATTATCTCACCATATTGTGAATACCTAAATGCAAGGTTATTTTCCTTTCACCTTTGTTTGGTTGGCACCTGGATGGCTCAGTCAGTTGAGCGTCCCACTTCGACTCGGGTCATGATCTCACAGTTCATGGGTTCAAGCCCCACGTCGGGCTCTGTGCTGACAGCTCAGAGCCTGGAGCCTGCTTTGAATTCTGTGTTTCCCTCTCTGCCCCGCCCCGCTCACACTCTGTCTCTCCCTGTCTCTCAAAAATGAATAAACATTTAAAAAAAACAGTTCTTGGCACATAGCAAAACATGATCTGTATCTATTGAATGCTTGAAAAACTGAGTTAGTGAAGAGAATAAATTAATGATATTTCTAGAGATACATGCTGTGGTCCCCAAGTCAGCTCCTAACCCTTAGTTTCCCTCCTAGTCAAACCCACCAAGACCTCAGCCACCTACTCACAGTGTGGTCTTTTTTCCTGTGGTCTTCTTGGAGGATCACAGAGAACATGGCAGGACAAGTGTGGTGCCCCCAGGATAAAGTTAATTTACTGCCTCCCTATCTATCCCTGCCCTCCATCATCCAGGATGCAGTGGGACAGGAGGAATAGTCTAAAGGTTCTGAGTATGAGAGTGTAAGAGAGGGAGCAAGAGCAGGGCTTGACACTTGTGACCAGCTTTTGCAGGTGAAAGAAATTCTAAGATGCTCTAATGGAGATTTAAACTCAGGGATCACAGCCTCTGCTATCCTGAGTTTTGTGGACAGAGACCTGAAGGTCACCTATCCTCTTAACACCCCAGAGTTTCAGATTTCAAATTCCTTACCAGGTGATGGTACAAGGTGTGAGTCAGCTTGGCTAAAGACACTGGGGGTGGAAGACAGAGTGTGACTGTGTAGTTGAGGAGATGTGAGGGGCTTAGAGAAGGCACCAGGGCATGGGGGAAAGAGAAACTCTTGACATATTGATCGACTTCATGCAAAAACCTGCCAAATAATGGATGTGCATCCTTCTGTGAATATGAAGCTTGTAATTCAGGGGGAGACAGTTTTGCTCATATATATTTTTTTCTTCCCCAGTTAGAGTTAGGATTGCAAGAAACCTGAAAAGACAATTTCATTTCCAGTGCTGGATGGGGAGAAACATCGCTTGCAAATAACAGTCATGAAAAGGTTAGTGAGTTCAAAGGGATACTCCTTTATATGGGGGGACAGGTGTAAGTTTTAACATGGCATTAATTCACTTGCTATTCTAGTAGAGTAGAAAATAGCAAATAAAGAATCACCTTCAGAGAAAAAAAGTTTTAATATTTTTGATAAAATTTCCCCCCTAACTTGTGTGTGTGTTGCATATATATGTTATTCTAATTTTTAGAATTTTCCATAAGAGTGGAAATAATTTCCATTTTTTAAGTTTATTTTTTTTTTGAGAGAGGGAGGGAGAGAGAGTAGAGAGAGTGAGTGGGAGAGAGAGGACGAGAGGCGAGAGGCAGAGAGAGAGGGAGAGAGAGAGAATTCCAAGAAGGCTCCACACTGTCAGCATAGAGCCCACCATGGGGCTCAAATCCACAAACCATTGAGATCATGACCTGAGCCAAAATCAAGAGTTGGATACTTAAATAACTAAGCCACCCAGGTGCCCCATAATTTTCCGTTTTAAAAAAGGAATCATATTTATATGCTATTATACAACCAAAGTGACTATAGATTTTGTGTATCTGCAACTTCTAAAATTTGTAGGTTTTCTTTAAGAAAATATTTCAAAATGACAGAAACAAACATGTACGGGGCCTTGGAATGGGCTGTGCAAGGGAGGGGTCCTAATAAGTCCCCCATATAGTACCCTGGTTTGTTTATCTCTTTCCCTGCTTGACAGTACATGGTAAACATCCATGAACTTCTTTACTCTCATGTCCACAGGAAGGTTGCTGAGAATAGCTCATTTCTGTAAGCACATGTGACGCACCTCGTGTGTGCCTGCCAGGGGGCCTACAGTGATAGAAAGTTAGGTGCCATCCACATCCTGTCTCATCCATACCCACTGTCATCAGTAAAGGAATCCCAGCAAACAGGCAACTCAGCCTCTTGGCCGGTCTCTGAATGGCCAGTGTACCATTCGGTTACTTCATAGGATCCTTCCTAAAAGTAGGTTCTGTAAGAAGGGCCACCCACCATGTTCTCACTGAGAACCCAACCCAATAGTTCATCCCGGTAATTTATATCAAGTCAAACTCTCCATGCTGCATCTCAGGGAGATAAGTTGTGCCACCTGCTGCCTCTTCCCACAATCACATTGTCTTTTTTGGCCTGAGCACCTGTTCCCCTAGCCTTTGTTCTCACAACACGGCCGATGGAGCATAGGCCCAAGACCTATCAAAAATAGATGTTACTATGTCAGTGATATAAATAATGTAGCTCCAAAACTGAGGAAAATGGATTTGAAGACTCTAATTAAATAGAATTCAAATGTTGTTTAAAGTTAATCACTATAGCTTCAGTTTGAGTCTTTCAAGCTTTGATTTAGAAGGCAATTAATCCTTTTCTACTGTATTTGAAATGCACAGTATCAGGCAAAGGGAGTGTTACCCCAGTTAAGTGCAGTGACAGAACAGAGCAGATGTCAAAAGTGTTTTCTATTTTAATACATTAACTCTAATGATTTTAAAGCAAATATTGGATAACCCTCATTTAAGCACACATGGGTATATATCTAAGTTATTATGAAATACTATTTATTAATGTTTTCGCATTCATTTTTTTTAATGCCAGAAAAGTGGGTGACTCTTTCGTGGTAACTTCCCAGTGCCTTATGGCCTACTGTGCAGGATTCTGCAGTCCACAGATGATGGAATATTCAAAATGAACTCTCAGGGGACCTCTTTCATGGCTACTATTCAAACTACTATATGATGAGAACTTATCTCATTTTTAAATACCTCCAAATAGATTCTCAGTTGTTCTCAGTGATTAGTCCAGATTTTAATGGAAAATTGTTGGCCAACACATTAGAGGACAGTAAAATAGTATGTTCACTTAGTGGAATATTATGTGGCCATGAAAAAGAGAAGGCTGTTTATGTACCAGTATCAAAAAATTTCTAAAATATAATGTAAAATGAAGATAAGCAAAGCACTGAACATAACATGCCACTATTTTAGGGGGGGGAAATGGGAATAAATATATATTTGTATATGCATAAAACATCTCTGGAAGGATGCACAAGAAAGAAGAAAATTGAGTGACTAAGACACAGGGTAGGTGGGACACTTTGACTCTATATTTTTAAAAATGTTGACCCATGTGACTGTATTCCTTATTCAAAACTTAAAAATAAATTATGATTAATCATGGCCTTTGGAAAACCTACATTTTTTTATGCTAGAATTCAAATCTAGCTTCTGGCCCTAAAATTCAGGTGCTTCTACATGCCCTGTGTGCCTTTCCTTAGAAAAAAACTGACCATGGGGCAACATTCCATCTTAATTTCTCATTGCAAGTATTGGCTCTGAGAAGTTTCTTTCTGGTAGCAAAATTAACGTGAAGGGTTACACACACTGTAACAAGCACAGTGTCTTGATCCTTGAATAAAGAACGTTTGTTTTCTGAATCATTCATTAAGTTTTCCCTGGAGAGGGGAAGACGGTGACTGAAAGCTTTGCAAGAAGTCCAGCTAGATCCCAAACCATCTTTCTGAATTACTGTAATGATTGCCAGTCCTCCCTTGTCCCTGGGGTGGCAGGGATCAGGGTAGCGCTCAGGAAGTTGCTCTGGGACTTCCTCTAGCAGGGGCTGAGCAGTAACATGGCCTGAACTTGTGAATATGGCTGGTCAGTCCGTCTGGGCAGAAATCCTTGCCCTCTGGAGAAGGGAGGGCAGGAGGACACATAATTGCAGCAGCTCACATAGCCCCGATGCCAAGCAAAATAGCTCCAAAATGCAAATCTCCACACAGCAGATGCAAATGATGAACTCTTTTTTTTTTCTTCCAAATCTGAGATCCTTGATATTGTAAAGTCCTACCAAAAAAAAAAAAAAAAAAAAAAAATCAAAACAAGAATGCAACCATCTTTATCAGTTAACAGTCTGGGGATAAATCAAAGAGCTTCCTAATTGTTCTTTTCTGTTTCACGGATGGATATAGCAGTGAAGTTTTGTTCTCACAACATCTTATCAACCTAAAATAAATAGCAAATGATGACCTCGTCAATGGAAAATAAAAGACATTCCAGTTCATCAATAACTGGACAGTGATAAAAATAGGCACTCAGAAGCCACAGCTAAAATGTGCCCTCAAAGGTCTATGTTTGTGGGAGGAAATGGATTCTTTGACTGGTGTCTAAAAACTCCTCAGAGGCTGCTGTTCTCAAAAGATCCACGGCCCCCCCCCCCCACCCGACCTCAGCCTCTTCTAAATGTCCCTTATTTCAATGCATCTCGGTATTGCTGAGAGGCTCAGTCATGATGCTTTTGTTGGGCAATATACAAAAGTCCTTGCATCCGCCTCCCGACATCCCAGCATCAGCTGCTAACCAAGGCATCTGCCCCCCCAGATGTTGACGTAAATGTAGAAACTGAAGCTCAGGGTGGTTTGTTGCTTGTCATTCCTTTCAGTGAAAATTTAAACACCAGTCCTGAATATTTGAAGTTGAGAGGGCTGAAGATGAAGGTAATGCCTTCGGGGAGAAAAAGAAGATTGAATAAAAAGGAAAGAATAAAAAAGAAAAGGAAAGCTCCAATATTCTGCTTAACATGAGTATCAAGCATCCGTTTGTATCCCAGCCACTTCTTGAACAAAGCAGCTTCTATACCTCACACACCTCATTTGTAAAAAGGGATAAAAGCCGTTCACTTTCACAAGGAGGTTGTCAGGATTAAATGAGCTAATCAATGCCTGTAAAGCACAGACACATGGCATGGCTCAGAGCACGTTTTTGAAAATAGAAGGCAATTATTAACATGGGGAACTTGAGAATGAAGCAAACTATAAAGCTTGCCTTGGGAGACACCCAGGCTAGATCAGGCATGGGATCACATTTTGTTTTTCCCAAGTGCAGGCCTGGAAACCAAATGGAAAAGTCAGCAGGAGCATGATGGTGCCCCTCTCATCCCATCCCATCAGTTCAGGGGAAGGGTGTCCCCACCACACAGGCTGTGACGCCTGTGAGAGTTCCCCACCCCCACCCAACCACAGGAGCCTGCCTTGTTTCCCTACAGCTCACTGCCATGCTGTCATCCCGGTTATTCCAGAGGTGATTTGTATCCAACGCCTCTGTAATTGACACAGTCAACATACCATAAAATCCAAGGTCACGTAAAGGTAAAGATGGGCTAAAGAATCCATTATGTTGAATGAAAATAATACAAATAAATCATCTTGATAAAAAAAAAACAGTTATAGGAAAACACATAAACTAAAGCAACACATCACCTTTTTATGTGATTTGGTGACTTGTTTCCCTTCCTTATGGCACATAGGCCTTCCCTTGTCTGAGGCATGGACCCTCTTCCGTTGTCTTCCAAACAACAATGAAATGAGCTGTTTCTGGCAGCTGGTTAAGTACTTATAATATGTATCATGAGAATAAGGATGTATTTCAGTGAAATAGTTTCTTAAAAGGGACTTCAGGCCAGGAGATGATAGCTATCAGTTTTATGGGCTGCAAATTTCTTCCCATAAGAAGAGTAAAGCCTGACCTCAATGATGTGGTAGAGGATGGGTTTCTTGTCCTTGCTCATGTGCAGGCAGGCACTGGACCAGAAAGGGAAAAGGTTCTCTCTGGACTTTTAAAGGCCTGCTAAGATGACTTGGCAGAGAGATCACTGGGTTTTCCATAAGTACTTTGGATTTTGAGCACTCCACCTCTCCTAGAGCTGATGTGACTGATGCCCTCTGAAGAGAATACCAAGCCTGGGTCCACAGAACATAGAAGCATAGTGTCAGGGGAAATAGGACAGGGCTCTGGGTTGCACATCAGCTCAGGCAGGGTTCACCTGCCTGTGAGCTACCTTCTGTCTGAATTACCTGGAACAGTCCAGAGTAGGTCAGAATCATCCAGGTAGCAGTCTTTATGTTGTGTAGGATGAGTCTCTCTGTTCCAGAATTCCTTCCAACCCCGATTTCTGTAACAAGGTTGAGCCTAATGATCCCCTGTAGGTAACAGTCCTTTTTGTTTATGAAGAGCAAATATAGAGAATATTATCTTCTTCTTTCTTATATCTTATTATAAGATATATGATATCTATAGGTGTATAGCTATCTAAATAAGTATATTATAAATACAGAGATATAAAGACAAATATATAGATATAAATATATATGACTATGAACTTTAATATCTATGTTAATATAGAAATAAATATGTAATATATGATATATCTATGTATATATTATGTATTATAGATATGATATAGATTATCTAACTATGTCTATATTATTTTCTCATCTTGTTATTAGTCTTTCATTGTATCTGAAGCATTTTCACATGTATTTGTGAGAGACTTTAGAAGCATATTATTGTCTGCATTCTTATCACTCGTAAATATTCATGGGCACAGCCACCGTTTAAAGGTGTCCAAAGGATCTTGTAGTTCATTTAATAAGCTGGTTTAAGCTAATACAATACAAAGTTAGGAAGGCCAATGTAACAGACCCTAGTTCATCTCTGGTCAGCCAGGCCCCAGAAAGATAACAACTTCATAAATAAATACGTCACACCAGCATGAGTTCTGCCCGCTTACTCCAGCATTACGGCTTCACACAGCACTTTTTGTTGAATAGATCGGCACTGAGTTCAGATCTGTGGGCTCCTTTTAAGGGCCATTGTCTTATACAAGCTCCCTGACTCCAGCCTTCCACCTTATGGGGGGCATGGGAGAGGACTTTGGATAAAAGGTCGCTAGTCCTGGGGTAGCCACTTGGTTTCGTCTTTCCAGATAGTTGAGAATCCATCGTTATTGTTGGCTTTTCACTTCTTTATGCCTTTGTCTTCCAGAGCCTAGGGATGACTTTGGCATCAGGAACTTAGGATTCTTCTTTCTCTGTTAGGAATGTAGGTGAGAATAAATGAGAAGCAGGGCAGTTTTCTCTGTGTGGCTGGACATCTGACAAACTGTCTCTCTCTGTGCATTTGCATTTGTATAGGAGTGTTCTTGAAAATGTAATGTCTTTTAGGGAGACAGAATCCCATGGTCTATCATATAGCTATTATTTTTGCATGAATGACCTCAGCCAAATTTGGTGAAATGTCTCTAATTTTGAGGAGAAGCATTGCTGGAAATTTTCTAGCAGGAAAAAAAAAATGTATTACTTCTCCTTCCCCCATGTTACTGAGCACATCTCCTTGGTTTTTGTTGTTGTTGTTGTTTGTTTGTTTTCATGGCTCTTAAAGAGCTACAAAAATTTTTTTTAGCTTGAGCAAAGAACCATGCCTTCCAGCACAATTTAGACAAGGGAGGCACTGTCTGGAGGGAAGATGGTGTATGTGACTCAGACCTCCACGTCTGCTTACCACCATAGAAGGGCCCTTCTGCATGAGGAGGTCGCCTCAACCTCAGGAAAAGGAATTTAATTTTGCCTAAGGTATTATTAATTGCAACAGTGCTGTTCCTTCATTTAAGAAAAAGATGACAAAAAAGCAAAAGACAAAAAATGATGTCGCAAACATGTAAGCAAATATTATGTTACCCCTGTGTTTTTTGTTTTGTAAAAGAATTTGGCATCAGGGTACCTTACAGCATGATGAAAACTACATTCAATTTTTAAAACATGTTTCACACACAATGTAATCAGAAAAATGTCCAAAGCTTCAAATATATATATATATATATATATATATATATATATACATGTTATATATAACATGTATATATATATGTATATATTCATATATGGGATTTTCATTTTTTATGCAAATATTGCATGTAAAGCATTATTGAAAATATTTAACGCATTGTTTACCTACCCTTAAACTGTATTGGGTGAGCAAGGCAGGAAAATGTCTCATGTCCCAATAAGATGGACCTGCTGACATTAGGCAAAAAAAAATCCACTTAACCTCTAGACCGTGATTGACATACTGGATGTATCCGTGATGAGCATTAGTACTCTGTTAACCATGTCCTCATAAGCACATGGTATTGATCTGCTTGGGTTCCAGCTCACTAGCCCCAGCTGCTCCCAACATCAGGGAAAACATGCTGAATAAGCAAAGCAAAGAGGGGACAGACCTAGGGGGCTAGTCCTTTCCTCTTCACTAGGTCAGCTTATGTGATACTCAACCCACAGCAACAACAAAAACTGCAGTGCAAGCCTGCCTGCAGGAGAATGTTGAAAAAGTGAAAGCTTGATACACCTTGGGGGGTGCACTGGGGGCTCACGGTATCAGAGCCTGATACAGGCCCTCCATTTATCTGTGGCTCCTCCTCTTGCTCCGGGATCCCAGGGGGAGTTCTCTTGCCTTTGTTCTTCCATAGCCAGAAACTGATGGAAGGTGGGTACTCTAAGGACTTCCATGTGGTGTTCTACCATTTCCCTATGGATGTCGCAGTTTCTTCATCTGTAAAATGGATAGTATCTACCTCTCTGAGCTGTTGGGATGATTAAATGAGATAATGACTGTGAAGTATTTAGTGTAGTACCTGGTAAAAGGTGACCATTCATAAAATGGTCCCTGGTGCTGCTGCTATCGTTGGTCTCTCTGGGCTGATGATGTAAGTAAAACTACATCTAGAGCCGATGGGGACCCCAAAGAATGGAGAAAATAAGACCTCCTTAGACACCTTTGCTGATTTGTCGCAGTTTCTCTAAAAAAGGGTAGAAGAACTTGGGGGCTCCCTTCCATCCAGACTTGGAAGCCTCCCAGGGCTGGAGTATCTGTTGGTTCTTTCAAGGCCCTGCATTTGCAATCTGCCATGTTAGCCTTTACTGTTTTATGTCTCGCAAATTGAAAGAAAAAATGTTGTAAGCTGGGCATTTGTTCTTTGAGCAGTTTTAGGTAGGATAGCGTTAGGGGGAAGTACACAGATACGCATTTCCAAGCAACTAACTTGCTTATGAAAAATGGCTATAAGCAAACCTGGAAATGCAGCGCATTTGCCCATTTAAAATGGGGAACTGATTTTGATTCAGAATGGCAAACACTACATTGTTGTCCAGTTATGGATAAGACTAGAAATGTGCATCTAAAAATAGACCCAACGTTTTTTTGGATGTTTACTATATATATCCTAGCTAAATATGAAAGTTTTCTTTCCCTCCAAGTCGTTAAATATGTAGAGAGGCTGAGATAGAGGAGTTTCACGTCTAATTGATGTGACAGTCTCTATCTCAAGAGGCGTTTAATGCTGATAGATCAAGAGCACATTTCTTTCAATGTTCACAGCAGATCCAACAACTGGCTTTCTTCGACCTCCTTAAAAAATGCATGACATCCAAAGCTAAAGTCCTAAAGGCCAAAGGCTGATGTGGATGCCTTGTTTCGTAACAAGGCATGAAACAGAACCCTTTTCATGGTCTTCCCTGAGTTCCCTGCCTCCGCTCAGGATAGATCTTTAGCTCTTTCCATCAGAGGTTAAAGTGGGGGGGTGTTTCTCTTCTGCCAACTGTGCCTCTGGGTTTCATGCCTTTACCCTATTTCTCTTGTTACTTAGAACCCCTCCAGTCTACCCCATTCTTTGTGGCTCAGAGTCATTTGGAAGCCATGGTTCAACCTCCCTGTGTCAGGAGAGACTTGGGAGGTTATAGCCTCCTGAAGCTGCTTTCACTGGGCATCAGATCCGGTGCTTTCCTAATAAGGATGTATTCGGAGGCCATAGAGATATTTGGATGTGTGGTGGTGTTTTGGGTCATCTTCAGTGACAGAAGGTCATGGATGCCCAGCCTCCTGGAGTACATGGACCGCCCACACAATGAAGGGCCCTCCCAATGCCAAGAGCATCCACGTTGCTTCTAGACTCTTCAAGACTCTTTCTAAGTCACTCTTCTTGCAGTCAAGGGCCTCTTGTTCCTATCTAAGACTGACCTGTAAGGCTACTGACCCTTCTTTTTAAAAGATTCTCTTAGCCCCACTTCTACCAGAGGCCAAGGGTGAGCTCTCTGCATGGTAGCATTAACTCTGTGTGTAATCCCAGCATCCAGTTTGGGCAAAATCCAGCTATAACTCCTGACTTCTTGCTGATGACATTATTCATGGATACAGCATAAAAACAGGACTGAGGATGAATGTCTGACTATATTATCTGTGCCCCAAGTTCCTCTTGCTGGTGCTGTTCCCTCTATGGCCCCAGCCCCACTACTTGACCAGCTGCTTTTCTCTTGCTTCTCCCTGCTTGCCTTGTTGGTGTGGCACCCTTTTCTCTACCAGTGGAGACATTTTCTACCTAGACTCCAAATCTGCTATTGTGGGTTTGGGTGAGAAATGCTCCCCTAGTGTGGTTATCATTGATGGCAGGATTACAGATGGTTGTTATTTTCTCCTAGTTATATGATTCTAATTTCATTTTTTAACAGTGGGCACACTTAGTCTTATATGCTCTCCCGTTTGTCTTCTTTATTCAATTATATAAGGAATATATGAATACCTTCCAGTTTTTGGAAAAAAAATCAAACAACACAGAGGTATTTAGAGTAGAAGGCAACCATCAATTTCTCCTCTCCAGAATTTGTTATCAGTTTGATGTGTATCATTCTAGAACTTTCCTGTGCGTTTACCTATAAATATATGCATACAGCAGTTATAAACTTTAAAAAAAAAAAAAAGAAGGTTAACAAACGGTTATTTGTGGGCAGCCATGTGGTCCACCATCTTGATTAGTCTCCATCATAATCTGTCTACCCTGAGATTCCTTTTCATATTCCTCTTATGCCTTCTCAGGGCCCAATTGCCCTTCTGGTAACTGTACTGTTGACCAGCCTCCATCCTTCTGCAAAGCCACTGCTTCTCCCTAAATTCTTCTTATCTTTTCACAAACTCACAATGTTGCTATATCAGCACATTTGAGTGATCTTTACTTGCTCATGTCACTATCAGATTCCTCTCTAAGGAAGGGGTCAAGAGTCAGGTGTTAAAATATTAGACAGTAACATACAGGTGGCTGCCATCTTCCTCTGAGTGTCTCAGAATTATGCATCATATATATTTAAATTTTGCATTTCATCATATATTCTCTGTAGGGTGAAACCTCAATCTTAACAAGTTTTAGGGGAGATGAAAGGCATTTTTACCACTTTTTACAATTTACAAATAATAAAACTCTATGGTCAATTTTTCATCCGCAGGGCAGACTTTGTCCCCTCAGACACATAGTTGAACATCTGATATGTGGAAAAATCCAACTGAGAAGCAACAGCTAAAAATAGAATTCAGAAAAGCAATGAGTCATGGCCTAAATGAACAAATACATTAAACAATATATTAAATAGAACAAACTCGCCAAAGGAGCATTGAGGCTGGCTTAAGGTAATCTTCCCCATCTTAGAATGAGGATGTTAGAGGGGCTCAGGGATATAGGGGATCAAGAACACTTTTTAGATAACTTTATTATTTGCATTTTTTTCCTCTTAAAGATGTGATCTGCTCGCCTCCCCTCAAACACACACCCTTATTTTAGTCCTAAAATAAAGATTGATTCAAACTGATTTTTTTTTTTTATCCCTTAAATGGCTGTAAACCTATCTCAGAAGTAGATAAACAATGTGGCTCTGTAGGCTTAGCAGGACAGTAACATCTATGCTAATCCCTGATCAGCCAGGTGCTTGCCCCCTGGATGACCTTGAAGTGAGACCAGCCTCCCTGCTCTTCCTATTCTCCAGTTGCTTCTGGAGACAGTAACGTTAGCATGCTCTTCTGCCCTCCTGGGCTGTGAGGTAGGCTAACAAATGAAAACATGGGAAAGCCTTTTGCAAAAAGGAAGCCCTTGGTGACACAGGCATGATTAAAAGAGACAAGTCAGCTCAGACAGGAAGCTCTAAATCCTGACTCTGGCCCCATCCCCAGTCACAACGCAATTACCCCAAGCCAGGTATCAGGCTCTATGCTTACAGCTGGGGGGAAGACAAAGATGAAACAAACTAGGCAGACGGGACTAAACCATGTGATAGACAACAGTGCTGGGAAATAATCAGTGTCACCACCAAGTGTCAAAGAATAGAATTTCTGTACTTGGAGTTTAAAATATGTCCTGTGCCAGATTTTCCACCTCTGTGCCTTCCCCTGTGCCTTCTCAGGACTGCAGCTCTCGTTCTTAAGGTAGCGTTTGATTCTAGCCCACTTGGTATTGCTTATTTGTTTCAAATACATGTGTCTTCTCCACTGGAATGCTAACTCCTTATCGGAGTCACACACTTCTCTTGATATCTAACAATTCGTGAATTTATAACGATCCTTCTCTCCCTCTCTCTTTTTTTTTTTTACCTCTTTGAAATGTAATGTGTATACCATACATTCTCCCATTTACAGTATACAATTCAGTTTTTAGTATATATTTAGTTGGTATATTCACAGAGTTGTGAAGCTATCACCCCAACCAGTTTTGGAAACACTATACCCTTTAGCTTATAATCCCCAGTCTTCCCAGCCCTAGCAACCACTCATCTAATTTCTGTCTCTGTGGATTTGCCGATTTTGAACATTTCATATAATTGGACCCATACAATATGTGGTCCTTTGTGTCTGACTTCTTTCATTTATAATGTTTTCAAGGTTCATCCATGTTATAGCATGTACCAATATTTCATTCTTTTTTATAGCTGAATAATATTTCATTGCGTGGATATACCATATTTTATTTTTTCATTCATTAGGTGATGGACATTTGGATTATTTTCACTTTGGGGCTGTTACTGATAGTGCTGCCATAAACATTAATGTGCAAGTCTTTGTGTAGATACATATATTAATTTCTCTTGGGTATATAGCTATGAGTGGAATTGCTGGTCCAATAGTAAGTCTATTGTTAGGAGGAACTGTCAGACTATTTTTCAAAGTGGCTGTGTCATTTTACACACCCATCAGCTATATATGAGTGTTCTGATTTCTCCACGTTCGTGCCAACAATTGTTATCATCTGACATTTTGATTCTAGTCATCCTAGTGGGTGTTAAGTAGTATCTTGTGGTTTTGATTTAAATATCCCTGATGGCTAAGGATGTTGAGCATCTTTTCATGTGCTTAAAGGCCATATGTACATCTTCTTTGGAGGAATGTCTTTTCAAATCCTTAGCCCATTTATCTTTGTTTTTTATCTTTTGTTGTTTATCTTTTTGTTATTGAGTTGTAAGAGTTCTTTCTATATTCTATAATACAAGTCCCTTATCAAATATATGTTTTGCATATATTTTCTCCCATTCTGTGGTTTGTCTTTTCCCTTTTTGATAGTGTCCTTTGAAGCTCAAAAGTTTTTAATTTTGATGACACCCAGTTTATCTATTTTGTTGTTGTTCTTGTGTGTGTTTATGATGTCATAAGACTCCATTGCCAAATTCAAGGTAATAGAGATTTACCCTTATGTTGTCTCCTAAGAGTTTTATAGTTTTAGCTCTTACATTAAGATCTTTGACCTATTTTGATTTAATTTTTGTATATGGTTGTAATCTCTGAACACATGACTGCTAATTCCCCATTTATTATACAATTGAAAGAAAGTTCAAGCTGAGCTGTATCATTTATCAATCATTCAAAGAGTACTTATTGAGAGCCTACTATGTGCCAGGTACTTAGGACCCAAGAATGGGCAATACACAGTTGAACCTTGCTCTTACTCAGTCCTTAACGTAGTGGGAGAGACAGATAGTGGCAAGCAGCAAGTGTTACAAAGAGGACATACAAGGTGGTTTAAAAAAGTTCAGCCTGGGTGCTTGATCCAGTCTGGAAAGCCAGGGAAGGCAGTGATCTGAGGGAAAGAAAAAGGAGATAGGCAAGTGTGGGGTGAAGGATGGAAGGAATACTCTTGTCAGAAGAAATGGTACCGAGTGTGAGAGAGGGGCATGGAAAGAGAGAAAATTAGAGGTAGGCAGGGACAGAAAATTAGAGGTAGGCAGGGAAAGTTTATGAAACACTTCCTATATGCCAAGTGTTGTAAGCTCCTTTGTATGTTGTATTTTTTCATAGCGTTCCCATTCCAACCCTGGGAAATAAAGTCAGTATGCATTTCTTGAGTGAGGAAACCAGAACTCAGAGTCGTTCGATGACTGGAAAGCCTACCCAGTTAGCAAGTGGCTGAGCTGGGACACAAACCCAGGGCTGGGTAAGTCTACATCCTGCTCTTATGGATCTGCTACCCCGCCTCTGCTCAGGACTGGAGTCATCCTGGCAAGAAACCTCTGAGGTTTAGATTCAGGAAAGAATGGCCTTCATTGATATATTTTAGTAAAGAACCCTTTAAGAACTGGTCTGGAAGAAAAAGACTAGAGCACATACATGTGACAGTGGGAAATGTGAAAGTGGGAAAATGCCAGGTTCGTTACAGTTCATTAGGAAAAGCCTAGTCACCCTTGTGGTCAGGAATTCAAGCTTAATGGTCACTCCTATGCATAGATGACACATTCTAAGACAAGGCCCTTCAGAGTCTCATGGCCTGGGTATTTCTCTTGAGGTGTTTGATGTGAGATAATTTTTTGCTTACTCCAAGGACTTAAAAAACTAGACCACGACATTGAAGCACCTCATGATGGTTCTTGCCTTGACCAGAGTGGCTGATATTCCACTGGTTAAAGAAACCAATAAATTAATTGTACTCTGCTGTTCAAAGTTACCTTAGCCTTTTAAAGGCAGGATTGCCAGTGTGGATATGTGAATCTGAACTCTGCAGGAGCCTGGAGAGACTGATACAGCAGGAAACTCTAGACTCAGATGAAATTTCCCACCTGATTACCCAGAAGCAAGCAGGCTGGTGTGGCTGTACAGCCGTAGTGGCAGCCAAATGCCCTCCTTCTCTGCAAGTTGTAGGCTTTTAGCTTTCGGATTCTGTCCAGCTGGAAGCTCAGGCAGGGATGATAAAGCAGAGCTATAGCAAAGCTTTATGAAAAGCAATCTGTTAAAAGCAGACAGGGAACGTTGTTTGTCTTAGACTACAATGCTTCTTGAAGTTTCGGTGCTTCTCTCCCCCTACCCTGAGCCAGCTTTTCTCTGCTTATCTGTGAGTTTGAAAATGAGACTAGGGATAAACTGGCCTCAGCAATGAGCTTTTGCTCTTCAAGTGTGTAACTGAGTGCAAGGACACTTGCTGCTCATGTAACTGGGCCTCGCCAACTCATTCCTTTATTCAAGCTCTTACTCTCATCTCTTATTCTATTTGCATTACAGAAGCAGTGCCACAATCTCAAAATGCCAACAAAGCCCAGGACAATTCCATAAATGATTGAAATGGGCTGCGATTTAGGCAAAAGGGAGCAGTAGAAACTGAAAAACAAAATCTCCAGGGAAACTAGAGATTCTTTCTCTATAAGGGGCAGCAGCTACTGAGCCCCAGCTCATTGTTTGCTTGCAAAAATTGGGCCACTGTTGGCAGATCTTATCACTTTTTCAAGGAAATCAGAAATCCTCAATTTTATTGGACATTTCTGCATTATAAGGTCACATGGGGATCAGGCAGGTTGAGGGGCAGGATCCAGCTTCATACACTGCCAATTTGCAGCCTCTGTAAAATAGCACGGGCCTTAAAAACACAAGCTCAGGATTCAGTGAACTCAATTTGTATTCTGCGCTAAGTGTAGACCTTGAGTAAATTATCTAATCTTTTTTATCATTATCATCAATTAAGAGTTTATCTATTGAGATGTTTGGGGAATTAAATGTGCTTCAAACAATGCCTAACCTATAGTAAACTCTCCATAAAGATTATCTCCTTTTTACGTTGATTTCCTTTGAAAAGACAATCCTCCATTCTTGAAGAGCAGGTTTGCAAAGCCTCCTCTGCTGAAAACTGCCCAGCAACAGGCCCTGTTGGGAGTGGTGGAGCCATAAGCTCAGCGGAGCAGCCACTTGCTTTCCTGCAGCTCATCCGAGGCCAGAAACCCAGCCCCTCCCCCCACCGGGCATGCCCAGAAACTATAGATTCTGCTTTAATTACCAGCAATTAAGCCAGCTTCAGCCTGCAGTACAGGAGGAGGCCCTGCACATTGGCCTCCTGAGGCCCTTATAGGAACACGACTCAGCCCTTCCTCCACCCCCAACTGTTTATTTAGTCACCGCCACCCACCCCATACAAACCTCTCTGCTGTCAGAAACACCCTGAGCCAGGGAAATCAGAAGACCTGGGCAAGGATCCTCCCTGAGCTGCACTCTAAACCCCCACATCCAAACGGGAGTTCTCCAGGGCAAACCATAGCTTAAAAGATTCTCTTTGGATTGCATAATGAGAGCTGGAGGCCCTGTCTCTGTCAGCACATTGTCTTCATTTGGTATAATACATTTGTAAGAGACAATTATTTTCTTAAAACCAGGAAGGAACGAATGTGTTCACTCTAGTGAAAAAGAAAATTGAGAAGAAAAATAAAAGATCTAGTATGGGAGAAAGGCAGAGTAGCAATGGTAAATGTATCTTATTAGAGGAAGACCATCTTCATAAAAGTTGAGTGAGTCAGTTTGTGTGGTGAGGGATATAGAAGAAGACTGGCAACCCAGACAGTTCCTGGCCATGCCATCCTGGTCTTAGCTGACACCTGTGCAGATGTTATATAGCATATTGGTGAAAATCTCAGGACTCAGGCTTGGAGATAAATGCTTTCTGGACTCAGAGTGCTCTTAGACATAGGCAGGTAGAGGTGCTTGAATAAAGGAGGCTGGTTTTTCCCTTCCCTTGGAGCCCTGCATTTCTGACTCAGGCTGAAACAGCTTAGAAAAGTCCTCTTTACTAGCTTTTGTTTGCAGTGTGTGTCTCAAGGCTGCTCTTCCTAGCCTCCAGGGAGACTAAGCTTGTAGCCCACACCTGCTCAGGGCTCTGGGGCCCCGAGGCCAGATGAAGTTGGTGCTCAGGGCAGCTGAGCTGCCTCCATCTGTGACCCAAGGTTACAATGAGCCTCTGGGAGGGTGAGGCGGGAACCTCCATGCTCTCCACTGCACAGATGGCTTTGTTCTATTTACAGATCAGGAGTCAGTGGCATTTTGCAATTCCCTCGTTCAGTAGTTATTAGCGTCTGTCATCCCAGTTAAAAAACACAGACTTAATTAGAATTGAACAAAGTTTTAAAATGAAGATTTCACAAAGTAGCTTCCTCACATATGTGAATCTTAAGGTATGCCTGAGTCTACCTAGATAATTCAGGCAAGGGAAGCTCTCCTCACCTTAACCACTGTGAATATCTATCTCGGCAGGCTCTTGTCCTTTCTTTTCTTTTGTCAAAATTTACCAGATTATAGCACAAGCTCTTATTTCACTAAACATCTGCACAACTTGTCACTGGGTGCTTTCCCCCTCTGCTCTTTCTCCTCTCATGTGACCTCACTAATTGTATTCTACCAAACAGCATATCCACAGCTTCCTTGAGCATAAGGTCACAAAAGTAGCATGTAAGTGCACACCAAGTTCGTTCAAGTCCTACTCTTTCAGAAATCAGGAGAGATCAGTTAGAAGCTTAGTAAAATTAATAGAAAGTAGGGGGCATTTGCAGAGATCTGCGAAGCTCTGGTGACACCAACCAGCAATTCCGTTACTGCTATAAAGCCCATACTGGGAATGTCAAGTGTAAACTCATTGCATAGGAAAATTCCTGCACAAATAAAAACCTGTTTCTGAGCAAGCTTTTTTACTGGTGTAGTAAACGGGGTCACATGATGAGAGAAAATTCAACCAGTAGAATTCTCCATCAGAAATGTTAAGAGCAATCCCATATGAATACCCCACTCTCATTTTATCCTATCCCAAGTTACAATGGGTCTTGGATCTCTGCTACTTAGGAGAGATGGGCTTGCTTTCTGTTTCCTCACTTGCAGAATTAAGGGGTTGGACTAGATACTCCCTGAAATCCTTTCTGGCTGTAATATCCTGAAGCCTGATGCATCTTTTCTTTACTTATTCTCTAACCTCCCCACATCACCCCATCTCTACTTCATGTGATTGCACAAGCTCTGTAGCATCACCTCCAAGGAGGATGAGTCATTCAGTTGAGAGAGCCTTATCCCTTGACCATCGGTATTTCAGCACCACGGAGAGTGATGCCTGCACTAAAATACCGCACCCCACTTTACCTTCCCTTTGAGGTGATATGACTGTGTCACAGTATGCACACACATACAGTGATATTAGGTCCCGCTCAAGTATTGATATATATATATTATATATATGTCGTATATACATATTATATATATTATATAATATAATTATATATTACATATATGCAATTATAAATATTATATATTATATAATGTATGTTAGATAATGTGTAATGTTTTACATACACTTATATAACTTATATATATTATATTCAAGAAAAACCCCTCACAGAAATGAAGCCACTTAAATAGATACATCCAACTCTATTTGCTCCTTTAGCCTTACCTCAGTTATTGCGTTTAGGCAGAAACATTTTTTGTGTGTAGCCAAGCCCCTATGCCACTGTAGACTATTAGAAGCCTGTAGGTGTTTCCTCCCAATGTAGGAAACTCTTCTTCAGTATCAGTGATGGGTGATTATCAGGCTTCTTCCTGATTATCTCCAGGCACAGAAGGCTTGGTACTTCATTGGGGATTATAAAAACTCTATTAGAAAGGTCTTTCGGGGGGTGGGGGGGGGGGTGCCTGCATGGCTCAGTTGGTTAAGCATCTGGCTCTTGGTTTTGGTTTGGGTCATGATCTCAGTTTGTGAGTTCAAGCCCCTCATCAGGCTCCATGCTGACAGTGAAGAGCTTGCTTAGGATTCTCTCTCTCTCTCCTTCTCTTTCTGCCCCTCTCCCACTTGCACTCTCTTTCTCTCTCAAAAATAAATAAATAAACTAAAAAAAAGGTCCTTTTGGAAATGAAGGAAGGAAGGTAGGTATGTAGAGGTTTTCTCTCATTGAGCTGAAAGCTTCTTGCTAATCACAATCCTGCATCCATCCAGAATATGACCACTTCTTCCCTCTTCATCACTAGCCCTCTGGTCCTAGTCACCATCAGATTTCATCTGGGTCTTTCTGCAGCCACCTTAACCCCCTTGCAGCCTGTTCTTCATGAAACACCCCCTTTAAAAGGAGAAATCCCTTAAACGTCTAAGTTGTACTCATGTCCCTTCACTGCTTTATACCCTCAACTGGTTTGCCATTTTTCTCAAAGTAAAAGTTACATTCCTTATAATCATCTAAAGGGTCTTTGATGATTTGCCTCTTACCGCATCATCCATCTCTTACTTAATCTCCTACCACTCTCTCTTTCATTCATTCTGCTCTACCCACTTTAGTCTTTTTTTGTCCTGTCCCTTGAACCCCAAACATGCTCCTGCATCAGGTGCCTTGCATTTGCTGTTTTCTGTAACTAAGGAATGCTATTCTTTGCCCCAAATGCCACTTTAATATTAAGGTCTTTCCTAATCATCCTATTTAAGGCCCCACATACTCCCTGTCCCTATTTTACTCTTAGGCAGTGACTGGAAAAGGCTGGTAAATGTTCAACAACCTATGGGTCGGTGGGGGGGGGGGGCGGGGGGAGGGGAGTCCTGATTTATAGCCTTGGCTGATTTCTATGATACAAATAGAAATTTATTTCTAAAAGATAACTTATTTATTACCCTTCCACTGTGGCAAACTTGAAGCTACCAGTGTAAAGTCACCAAAGGCAAAGTTCAGAAAGGCTAGCAACTGACTATCTTCATCTGTTACAAGCCAGTTCACAATACTTCAGGTAAAGGAGGGTGCAGCACACTCCTAGGGCTAAGTGCGATGGTGGCCATGGGTTGATTCAGGAGAACTCCAGACGAAAGAAAAACTCATGGGGAAGGAATTTTGTTAGAGTAATAGGGAGCATTGACCTTCACTTCTGTGTTTCACACTGCTTTTGGAACACTTAAACCTGGGTATTCTAACCAATCCTTGAATGCCATATCTTAAAAACCAAACCCTTGCCTACCCTCCCAAATCAATATTTGTTGATTTTTTCTGCTTCTGTTCAGAGTACCACAATTTCCCCCATCTTTGACCTCTTGTTTTTTGTTTTGTTTTTTTTTTTTTCTACACATGCATTCCCAGTAGTGCTGACCCTCCAGGATGATAGGATTATTATGTCCTGAGATAATTTACTTACATAGTCCATGAGGATATAGGAATGCTTGTAGTTAGCTGCCTTTATCAGGAACTGTCCATTGCTCTTTTCTTTGGCCTGCCTGGGAGCAGACTCTGGAAGCCACTGAGTCCATGTCATCCCTAACAAGTGCAGTTGGACGGCTCTGCCTTTGCAGGACCATCTAACAGGGTCACCAAGACCCCACTACAGTTGTTCCCATGAAGCCAACTCATTGATTCCCTAGATATTCCTAGCCTCTAGGTTAAGAGTTATGGACCAAATCATCTCTAAAGTCTTCTCCCAGTTCTAATACAGTGTGATTTAGTTTAATTCTTTTATGTTCCCCCAAGTTTAGTCATCCTCTGGTTATCTTTCAGGGAGATGAACAAACTGAGAGAGACAGAGATACAGAGACGTGGAGAGAGAGAGAGAGAGAGAGAGAGAGAGAGAGAGAGAGAGAGAGAAGGAGAAATTCTTCTGACTTAATTGGTCCTCTCTAGCCAAATAATGGCTCATAATTATCAAATTAATAAAGTGTTTTATGTTATTCATAATGTGCTCACAAACAAATGGATATGAGCTTATAAATTATGTTTCATTGAAGGGTATGACTAATAAGTTAATATACAAGAGCTGAAAAGAAATTTTAATATTGAAACTTTTTTCTATAATTCATAATGTTTACTTGCTTTAATCTAATACAAATAAAAAACAGCCCCAAATAAGATGTTCAGTTTCTTTTTTTTTTTTAATTTTTTTTAACGTTTATTTATTTTTGAGACAGAGAGAGACAGAGCATGAATGGGGGAGGGGCAGAGAGAGAGGAAGACACAGAATTGGAGGAAGGCTCCAGGCTCCGAGCCATCAGCCCAGAGCCCGACGCAGGGCTCGAACTCACGAACCGTGAGATCGTGACCTGAGTTGAAGTCGGACGCCTAACCGACTGAGCCACCCAGGCGTCCCTCAGTTTCATTTTTAAAAAGAGAAATGAGGTATTGCAGGGTTTTTTGTGTTGTTGTTGCTGTTGAGAGAGAGAGAGAGAGTTGGAGGGAGGGACAGAGAGAGGGAGAGAGAGAGAGAGAGAGAATGAGAATCTTAAGCAGGCTTCACTCTCAGTGCAGAGCCTGACACGGGGCTCGATCTGATGACCCTGGGGTCATGACTTGAGCAGAAGTCAAGAGTCAGATGCTCAACTGAGCCACCCAAGTGCTCCTATTACAGTTATTTTTAAGCACTGGTTTTGGACTTATTTTTCACGTTGCAGTTACAAAACTCAGTAATTTTGTTAAGAGATTTTTTTTTTAAACTTCTATAAACTAGCTCCTTTACAACCTTCATGTAGACTTCCCCATTATCCTCTGCTACAGAAAGACAATTCAGGATTTTTTTTTCTCAAAAAAAATTTTTTTAATGTTTATTTTTGAGAGACAGCGACAGAGAGAGACAGAGTATGAGCAGGGGAGGGGCAGAAAGAGAAGGAGACACGGAATCTGAAGCAGGCTCCAGGCTCTGAGCTGTCAGCACAGAGCCCGATGTGGGCTGGAACTCATGAACCACGAGATCAGGACCTGAGCCCAAGTCTGACACTTAACTGACTGAGCCACCCAGGCAACCCCAGGATTTATTTAAAAAAGAAGAAGAAGAAGAAGAAGAAGAAGAAGAAGAAGAGGAGGAGGAAGAGGAGGAGGAGGAGGAGGAGGAGGAGGAAGAATCATTCAAACAGTCTCAGACCCAGTGACAAGCAGCTACTGGTCATTTACTTCTCAGTTATGGGAAACTGCAAGGCAAAAATACTTGATGCTCTCTGCTCCCTATTGTCACCCAGCTGACTTCCATAGGTTAGTGGGAAACATTGCCACTGACACTGACACACCGGCTTGTTTTAGGGGGCAGATTGAACACATCTGCTCTGTGCCGGGCACTTGAAAAGCAATTGGAATATGGAAGTGAATATGAGAAATGCAAACATAGGCCCTGATCTCATGGAGTTCCCATGTGATAAAAGAGTGCATGAGTGTGGGTGAGACAAGATCAGGTATAGAAACTCTGAGTCTAGGGGTGCCTGGGTGGCGCAGTCGGTTGAGCGTCCGACTTCAGCCAGGTCACGATCTCGCGGTCCGGGAGTTCGAGCCCCGCGTCGGGCTCTGGGCTGATGGCTCAGAGCCTGGAGCCTGTTTCCGATTCTGTGTCTCCCTCTCTCTCTCTGCCCCTCCCCTGTTCATGCTCTGCCTCTCTCTGTCCCAAAAATAAATAAACGTTGAAAAAAAATTTAAAAAAAAAAGAAACTCTGAGTCTAGTAAAAAGCACTCTTTTACCTCTCCCTTGTGGACAGCTCCCAGCCCCTCCATATGTGGGGCACTTGTGGAGAATTGAGACAATGTGCTACATTCCAGAGTAGGGAGTTTCCAGCAACAACATATGTGATCCTCTCCTTTTTTTCCTTTTCAATATCCCAATGGCTAAAAATCTTGTCAACTCCCAATATAATATTATGTCTTTACCTTACAAATAAGTTGTAGGAGACCCAAGTATTTTATGATTGGCCAATGGGAAAAGAAAAAAGCTCTCACTCCTGGCTTGTGTAGAGAATAGAAATATATTTGGTTTTTCTTCTCACCCTGATCAAGATAGTCTCTGTGTATGATCTTTGTTTTTGGAGCAGTAACAATGCTCAGTTGATTGCACAAAGGAATACTACAAACATCAGTTTGAGTCTGCCAAAGAATGGATGCCAAGATGGGACTAGATGTGCAAAAGATTTCCTGGACTCGGGAGAACAGGAAAGGCAAGGAGAGCTTTAAGACTGCAATAGAGATCTAATACCTGTAAGAGGAGGGTGAGCAAAGGAAGATTGGGTTAGAAGAGTCTCAGATTACAGTAATGTTTCAAGCCTATGGAGAACCTTGGCACAGAGTTACCCTGCGACAAGTCCTGTCTGTCAGAGTGTTCCTGCCTTAGTACCCTCGCCATGGTGGCTGGGAGCAGGTAGGGGTAAGCACAGCCTTGGCATGAGTGTAGAAGTGGGTCTGGAGGGGCGGCAGCTAGGTCAGTCTCCCATAGGAGGAGAGCTGGGTGGTACATTTTCATGGCTGCAGAGTATACCACTGTTGACATTGAGGAAGTCTTTCCTGCACCAAGCCTCCATTTCTATTGCTGCAGCCTCTGTCCTAGGCAATAGCCTTAGTTGTTTCTGGGAAGCAGTCTCCTTTGGACATTTCAGCAGTAATCCTGGGTCACATGTGATGCCTCTCAGAAGCACAGATTCCCCTCTCTTCTCCACACTCATATTAGACATCTGCAATTTTTATTTTTTGTTTATAACCATGTTTCCTGATACTCTGAGTGGAATGGAAATGCCAATTGTAATGCATTGCTACCCTGGTGTTGTCTGATCACTAATGTAAAGTCAGTTCTGTGATGAAGTCCTTCGGGTAAAGAGGGTGTCTAGATGACTGAATAAGCCACACACAGAACAACATTCAGTCAAGTGGCATTTGTTCGCAGAATCTACCCTCTCCTTGCTTCATGTTTAGTAAAGGGTTTATTTTGAAAACACTTTCCCCAGAGGAACAAGTACAACTTTTATCTGATACCACCTCAGCCATATCAGAGATACTAGAGCCTGGAATTAAAAAAACTAAAACAACCCATTGTTCTTAGATGAGCTTATATAGATGGACTGCTCAGCCCCGGTTAGTTCCAAGGTAACTTTATTTGTACTTGGTTTTAGCTTTTCTTAGATTGCCTTGTAGAGAGAAAGGTGTCCTGCATTAGTCCTGGCTGTGGTCAAATATGCTACAAATGTCTGGATCTTCTTTGAAGCATGATAATAGCGAGTTAGAGTCAGGCTGTAGAAGTCAGAGTTGGGCTCCACACTGTAATGGTACCTTTCACATCGATCATGGGCAGTTTTCTAGAAAACAATTATGAAAGGATAGTCATGGGAGCATATAAACAATTAGCGATCACTCAAATATTCAGTTTATCAATCGGTAAGTTACTCAAAAATTACTTATTTTGTCTCCAGCGTTATCAAAATAAACATGGTTTCTATCTTATTGGCTCTAATAAGGGAGAGAGACAATAATACAAGCAAGTCTTCCAACGTAAGTAACCTCAATGCCTTTGCCACATCACTAGTCCAGGCAAATATGCTATGCGTGCATTTAACTAAGTATTTAACAAAGGGTCTTAGGATTTTCTTGAAGGCAAAATGGAATGATGTGGGCTGGATAATAGTATAGTCTCATTTTATACTTGGGTCCAAAAAATGAACTGTTCAACAACAGAAATGAGGACGCGCAAGCCAAGAGATTTCTTGGAAGAAACTTGGAGGGTCTGAGAAAGAAAAGCCACCATGACTCAGCACTCATCTATGACAGTCCAAATCTGCTGTATCTGGAGTCTCTAGTACAGAGGGTTCACAGCACACTGGAGGTGCTGCAGCCAGGGACACAGTGGTCTAGGGGCATCGGCAAGGGCCACTTACCAGTGACTCCATTAGGTGTGGTCTGATGCACAACTGTAGACTTCTTAAGTCACCATCTAAGTAGAGAGTTCTTATCAAAACACAGCACAAAGTATTTTTTTCATTATAGTGTTTTGGCAGAATGCCAACAGGGAGAGGTCACAGGATATGATTAGCAACAACAAACTGGATTGGCAACAACAAACAAGATCTCATAAATGAATTATTATAATTAACAATTAAATTAGGTCCAAATGTTTTTATTTTATTTAGAACAAAAATAAGAAAAGTATTGAGATAGGTAATGTTGAGGGGTTACTTATGTGCCTGGAGCTATGCTAAGATTTAATATACCCTGGTTCCTTTAAGACTCGTCGCTAGCAGTCAATGGTCTCGTGCTATTCTCCCCATTTCACAAGGAAGACAGTGAGTCTTGACCAAAGCTAACAAGCAGTAAGTCATACTTTGAATCCAGGTTTGCCTAGCTCCAGAGCTTACTCTTGATGTTACTAGAGAATACTGCCTCTTGCAAGTAACATTTTTCTTCTTATAAATGATGTGAAAACCACCCACTTTTTAGACATGGCAAGTGTGTTTTAATCGAATATTTCCATAGTATAGAAAACATTGTCATATATTTCCATCAGGTAAAGCATCAAGTCTATCTTTTTTGTTTGTTTGCTTTTAGCACAATAGGATAAATTCTGCTTTCAAAGCTACATTCCAGAGAAGTAATGACAAGCAGCACCTCCATATTTAGTGATAGTCTGATATTCTTGTTAAAAAGGAAACAGCAGGCCCAAAATGGGGTCCCTTGTAGTAAGTCCCTTGTCAGAAACCAAGACTTGATACCTAAACTAACTGCAGTTTCAACCTCTTTCAGGAATATAACCATTAACCAGTCACCCTGGAATTACCTGGTCAGCATTAGTGAAGTAATCAGTCTACCTGATACACCCTTTCTATTCCCTTTATGAGGGTAATCTTGCCTGAAACAATGCATTCACTTATATTTAATTTATTTTTTATTTTTATTATTGAAGCATAGTTGACATACAATGTTATATTAGTTTCAGGTGTACAATGTCGTGATTTGACATTTCTATATATTACTCACTGCTCATCATAAGTGTAGTCCCCATCTGTCCACCATAGAATGCTATCACAATATTATTGACCATATTCCCCATGTTGTACATTTCATTTCTGTGACTTACTTACTTTATAACTGGAAGTTTATACCTCTTAATCCCCTTCACCTATTTCACCCATCCTCCTGCCCCCATCCCCTCTGGCAATTATTTTTTATACTATGAATCTGTTTCTGTTTTTTTGTTTCTTTTGTTTTTTAGAGTCTACAGATAAGTGAAATCATATGGTATTTGCCTTTCTGTCTCTGACTGACTTCACTTAGCATAATACCCTTTAGGTCCTTCTATGTTGTCACAAATGGCAAGATCTTACACGATCCAGGAATTGTACTGCTGTGTTTGTACCCAAAGAAAATCAAAACACTAATTTGAAAGCATATACACACCCCGATGTTTACTGCAGTATTATTTACAGTAGCCAAAATATGGAAGCAACCCAAGTGTCCATTGATAGGCGAATGGATAAAAAGGATGTGGTGTATATATATATATAATGGACTGTTACTCAGCCATAAAAAAATAATGAAACATTGTGTTTTTTGCTAATTTCCTTTCTCCATTTTCTGCCTTTAAAAACCCTTCCTTTCCTACAGCTCAGGATTTACTGATATTTGCTAGATGGGATGCTGCCCAATTCATAAATTGTTGAATAAAGCCAAATTGATCTTTAAATGTACTCAGTTGAAATTTTGCTTTTTAACACTCAAATAAACTAACAAGTTTATTTATTTATTTTGAGAGAGGGAGGGAGGGGAGAGAGAGAGAGAGAGAGAGAGAGAGAGAGAGAGAGAGAATATGAATCCCAAGCAGATTCCACACTGTTAGCACAGAGCCCAATCCGGGACTTGAACCAGACAGTTAACAAACTGAACCACCAGGCACTCCTGCTTTTTAACATTCTTAATGTAGTTTTCTCTAAAAACCATTAATTACTTCATATGGTATATTTCAGTCTCCCCCCCCTTTTTTTTTTAAGAAATCCAAGTCCACAGTTATTTATCTTTTCTCCCTTTCCTTTCCTTTTTCCTTTCTTTTCTCAGAATCTGATCCACGGCAAGTGATTTTTGTGGTATATATGTTCAGTATACAAGAGATTGTTGTGGTCCATCACTGATATTCTCTCAGTAGTCTCCATCCCTGAATCATTTTGCTTGGGGGAGACCATATGTCTAGCTTCACTCTATGGATCTTGATTCCCTTAAACCAGTTATAATAATCCTTCCCTTTTGTCAGATACCCACTTTGCCTCTCTCCCTTGCAGCTAGTGGGGGCCATGGATCCAGTCTTCATCAATGAGATGGGTGAAGTCTGTGTTAAGGGGGTTTTAAGAAAGATTTTATTTTCAGATAATATAACAGACACAAGAAGAAAAGCTTACTGGAGCCATGCCTTGTCTCACATCTACTTCTTAGGTGAACATACTGCCTGGAAAGGCAACCTCCATCTTGTGACCTTGAGGCAACATGCTGAAAACAATGGAGAAGAAAGCTAGAAAGGCCTGATTCCTTGAAAGCTGAACCAAGCCTGCCATTGCCTACCTCCTGACTACTCATGAGGTAAGAAAAACAATTTTTTAATTGGATAAGCCAGTACTAACCGAATTTCCTATTTTTTGGTATTAAAAGTTTTCCTAGGGGCGCCTGGGTGGCGCGGTCGGTTAAGCGTCCGACTTCAGCCAGGTCACGATCTCGCGGTCCGGGAGTTCGAGCCCCTCGTCAGGCTCTGGGCTGATGGCTCAGAGCCTGGAGCCTGTTTCCGATTCTGTGTCTCCCTCTCTCTCTGCCCCTCCCCCGTTCATGCTCTGTCTCCCTCTGTCCCAAAAATAAATAAACGTTGAAAAAAAAAAAAAAAAAGTTTTCCTAACTACTACATATCACAAATGAACATGTTAAATTTGTAAGACCAGGTATCCCAATGACTCATGTCAATGCAATATTTGCTTGGTCAGTACTGTCAAGATTAAAAGTCACATGCTCTTGCTTTGGTGATTTCTTAATATTCTTGGATATGATCGGCCACTTACAAAAGGTTGGTAGAAATAACTCTATAATATGCTTGTTGTTTTTCATGTGTATTCAGTCTGAAATACACTGTAGAAGAAAATCTGTCGGTATTGATGATTTTTCCTCCAAGGATTACCCACAAACATCTGAATTTGCCCAAATTGGAAGACTGACCTAGCAAGCCCCTCTCTTTCCACTTCATTCCATCCCCGTGGCTACAGCTGGGAGCCTGGGTGAGCCTGCTGATTACTGTAGGCAGCGGTTTTCATTAAAGGAGTGTTCATTAAAGGAATCCAGACATGCTCTGAAATACAATTCCAGAAGGTTGCAGTTAAGTAGTAAACTTGAAGCAACCGAAAAGAATGCTTGTGAGTTCTCAATAATTGTTTAATTAAAGCCGCCATGATCCAGCCCCAGAGCTGTCTGGAAGAGAATGGGTGGGAGATGCAGACTGAGGATGAAGAAAGCACAAGGACACAGGCTGCCTCCTTTCTGGCCAGTGAGGAGGGCGTCTAGCCATTCCCCAGTGAAAAGGGACGTGAAGTTAACATCACAGCTGAATTACTCGTTACTTGCTATTAGACATAATTATGCTTTGTAAACTCTTAAGCAAAACTACATTCACTTCTTTTTTATAATATAGGGTTAGTAATTTCAATTAATCATCATTTCACCTTTGTAAGCTTTTAAAACAGGGGTGCCTGGGTGGTGCAGTCGGTTAAGCGTCAGACTTCAGCCAGGTCATGATCTCGCGGTCTGTGAGTTCAAGCCCAGCGTCAGGCTCTGGGCTGATGGCTCAGAGCCTGGAGCCTGTTTCCGATTCTGTGTCTCCCTCTCTCTGACCCTCCCCCGTTCATGCTCTGTCTCTCTCTGTCCCAAAAATAAATAAACGTTGAAAAAAAAATTTTTTTTAAAGAAAAAGACCCTTCAGGGTAGTATCTGGAATGGGAGGACCCAAATGATGATTTTAGCCAAACTTCTCATCCCTAGAGGGAACCTCATTAGGTGAACAGAAATCCCCTTTTATTTCCCCCACCCCACTTAATGGCCTAATGTTTATAAAGCACTTCATAGAGTCTACTGATAGTAAACACCACAGATAATAGCTCTTCTCGCAGCCCTTACAAAGTTGTTTCTCAGCACTGCGTATATTTTCCAAGAACAATGGTCACTGTCACTAATGAGAAGGGTGATATTCACACCATGTACGTCTTTGTTAGCTCATACCTTAAAATGGGCAGCATACTGTAAGAGAGACAAAAACAAAATTTGTCCAGCTGAGAATGAAAATTCACGTCTTCTGAGGAATGGCTGATGTGCTGGGGATGTTTAGTGTGGACTACTGGAATCTTAGGAAAAATGTGTTTGAAGGTGTAACCCTATAAAAGGCTGTCATGTTGCAGAGGGCTTTTACTTCTTCTGTCTGGGCCCCGAAGGATGGAAATAGGCTCAATGAGTGGAAGGAGTACATAAATTATTTTTTAGTCTTCCTCCTTCAGTAATGTGGTTCTCAGGATTCCTGGGCTAACTTGAGGGAGTACTGACATTGTTGGCTTGAAAATTTGGGAGACATGGAAACCAGCCCATATCTTTGTTCTGACCCAAATCAGACCACAAAGATTTCACCAAGATTTTGTGAGCTACACAACTGAAATCTGTTCACAGTCCTGCCCCCTTCCACACTGTGATCTGTAACAGAAGATTCAGGAGATGTCTAATTCCAGTTTGTCCAGCTCTGCCTCAGCTCTTGACAGCCACGGATTGATAACAGTATCATGAGGCTCAGTGCTGTGCTGTGAAGAAGCAAAAAAACCAAATATTAGATATGCTTGGACTGGTTCCTAGGAGAAGGGGTCTGCTGGAGATAATAATGTTGTTTTAAAGCAATTTATTGGGGGGTAATTAAAAGAAATAAGAAAGCCATGCAAATAGGAGGCTATTCATAGCAATTCAAAACCACTTGCCTTGAAGAAATGATCTCAGCTGAGGGAATGTGAAAATTCTCCTCCATTCTGAGTTATTCTCCATCTTTTCCATTAATACCAGGCCTGCATGATTACAATGTTATTTTCTGACACTCTGCATACTTCCTCTCCTACTAGAAGGCACTCTTGTTTCTGCTTCACTGCTAGGTGTTCTTCATCCTTGAAACCTAGAAATCCCCAACACCCGTCATCCTACCAGTGCCCCTCTGGGCTGAGAGGAACAGTATTAAGCTTGCAATGAGAGAAGAAGAGGTAGCACTCTTGTGAGGACAGCGTAGTGATGGAGAAGGTGATTCCTCTTCCTGACGTCTGGCCCACCTGAGACGCTAGGAGGCCAGCTTTTCTTCTATGTTACCAGTATCTGAGCTCAGCTCTGGTTTCCTGAAAAGATAAACAGTGAAACCTCTCCCTTAAGGGAAAGTCAGGGAATTATTTAACGTCATAATGAACCTAAGCTCATACCTAGAATCCTTGAACACTTAAGAAGAACAAGAATAAGAATAAGAAGGGAGACTATAGTCAGATAGTAATTTTTTAAATAACTTTATTAAGTTTCATTCTATAAAATCCCACAAATTAAATCTTCAATGATTTTCAGTAAGGTTGCAGAGTTTGCACCCATCACCGTAGTCGAATTTCATGTCATTTCCTTCACGCTCAAAAGAAATCTTGTGTCCATTTTACTTTCACTCCCCATTCTCACCCCAGCCCTAGGCAACTTCCAATCTCCTTTCTGTCTCTGTGAGTTTGCCTCTTCTTGACATATAAATGCAGTCATACAGTCTGTGTTCTTTTGCTCTGACTTCTTTCATAAAATTTTTGAAGTTCACCCATGTTGTATCATGTGCCAGTACTTCATTCCTTTTTATTGCCAAATAATACTCCATTGTGTGGGTACACCGCATTTGTTTGTCTGTTCATTGGTTGATGGACATTTAGTCTGTTTCTACTTTTTTGCCTGTTGTGAATAATAGTGCTATGAACATTCATGTAGGACAATCTTTTTAAGGGTTTGTCTCAAATCTCATCCTATCTCTTCTCTCCAACAGACTAAAAAAGTGTCAGGAAGGTCCAGATTCTTCCATCTGAGAGCCACTATTTGAACCTATTTTCCTTCATGTCTGCCCCCGCCCGTTCTTTGGCAACAGCATCCAGTACCACACTACTTGCTATTCTCCACAAATCTTTGCAGAATCCACCAACATACCTATTTAAAAATATCATATTTCAGGCCACATCTCAACTCTCAGAATGTTCTAATCAACTTCCTTTCATTCTGTCCTACAATCCCCAACCAACTCCCTTGACCCCAGTCTCATGAGGCATAGTATAAAGGTCAGTTTTCAGGACATGGAGACATAATATTTTTAGATGCAAAAAATCAGATTCCAGATAGGGACAGCCAGTACCTAAAACCAGCCACATCTTCTCTAACAGACATTGAGCTAACTAAATAGCTTGGATTATCCCAACACTGATGGTTGGGAGTAGAAGATTCAATTCTACTTTAGAAGGGAAAGAAAAATCGTTCATTTAAGCCTGAAATAGGTTTAAAACTGAGCAATATTTCTATTAAAATGGTGTAAAAATTCCCCTTGTATTCAGATCTCAGAATATACAGCATATAATCACACCTTGTATTTCCTACAAAGTAAGATTTCCATTTATTCTAATGAAGACCTAGTTCATGATGTCCAATAGGTAAACTTCATGTCCTTGATGCTTCAGGAAATTGGACTCTAATAGCTAAAGGAAAGACTGATTTTTTTTTTTATCTCTAGCCTTGGCAGGTACATGTATGCATACACAAAAAGCATTAAAGTTCCTCAGAATGAGCATAATTACTGACCTTTTTTCTTAAGATCCTTAAAGTTCTCTAAACCAAACAATCCCTTCACCTATAGCCTCAAAGATCATTCTTCTGGGTTCCTATCTACCTGTAAAAGGAGGAGGTTATACACATTAATAGGGCTCGGAAAGTTGAGGAAAAGCCTGCACACAAGCCCCAAGCCTGATCTCATCCCAGGTCCAGTAGTCAGTGGGTATATTCTAGGAGGCGGATTTCCTAGCTTTCTACAGATTTCCATCTCCAGTAGTCAGTGGGAATATTCTTGGAGGTGAGTTTCCCAGCTATTCTCCAGAGCCTAGTCCCTCCCATCAAGAAGGGTGTGGTGTTAGGTGGCGTGGCTCAGCCAGCTAAATGTCCAACTCTTGATTTTAGCTCAGGTCATGATCTCAAATTCGTGTGATCCAGCCCAGGGTTGGGCTCTGAGTCGAGTGTGGAGCCTGCTTGGGACTTCGATCTCTCTGCCCCTTGCCCCACTCATGCTCATGCACTCTCTCTTCTCTCGAAATAGAGAAGTAAACTTAAAAAAAGAAAAAAAAGGTGGTGGTGCCCCCAAAGCCCTTATTTCCTCAGTTAGCTCATTCAAGGAACGAGGTTGGTTATTAGCAGTTTCTCTTTTCCAGTGTCTCTGGAAGTAGAGACTTTTATGAGTACTGCCAAGGGAGAGAATAAATTCTAATTTTTCTACCTAATCTTGCTCCCTGTTTGTGGAAAAAAATTTTTTAGCCCTCCACCCGTAAGCAAAAGATAGTTTACACGAAGGATTTGGCCTTCCCCTATTGCAGCCTGGAGGATGATTTTGAAGGAAATATGGGTATGCCACCAACAAATATGCCACTTTGACATAAGGGTTATTTCTAGTTGAAAGCAATTAAGAATCAACAGGTGCAGGAAGAGTCTCTACCTTCTTTTCTACCTGAAAGCAGGGCATAAATTTCCCTTTGTGTAGGTGTTGCCTCATCCACTCCCACTGCCATACCAAGAAGAGAGCACTCATCACTCATCCCCCCAAATCTTTCCTACTCACTTCCTCACAAACTGCTGTCCCTTGAAGCCTGACTCCCCTTTCTTTTGTTAAAATGGACAAGTCTGGCCACTTCTCTGTGACCTCCCCATGCACATAAAAGACTATGAAAACTGTACGCCTTTTTTTTTAACCTGCCTTTTGTTAGTTTAATTCACAGACCTCTAAACACTGAACCTAAGAGGGTACAGAAAAAGTTTTTTTGTCCAGAAAATCTCCAGTCTGGATTCTGAGCATTCGCTAGAGGCCAAGTGTAGCACCTGTACAAGGACATGTACAGTCTGTGTGTCTCTTAAAAGCCCTCCCCCAGTGACTTTTTAATGATATGATCCATATAGTGATTTGAATCTCTCCACACAGCTTCATCCCTGTATGAACGAGTGCATTAAAAGTGACTTTTGAATGTCACATATATTTGCAGATTTTTCTGCGTCAGTCTGAGTTGACTTTCATCATTCAGTCCAAAATTCAGAGATCTCAGAATGTGCCATACTTTTTTTGGTAGTTGCGGTTCATTAGAGGTCTTAGAAAGTAATTTAAAGGAATACCGAAATTATTAATCCTTATGCCACAGGAGTCAGAAAATCCCCATCTAAAAATCTTTATAAATTATTAAGTTATAATATTTTCTTAAGTCTTTGATAGTTTTTCCTTCATCCCATTGTAGAATAAAAGCAATTAGTATGAACAATACAAAAACAAAAAATTATCATTACACCAAACTGTAGCCAATTATAATTGCTCCATACCTTGTTGCCATGAGAAATTAAAGTCAGATAACAAGGGAGGCTAGAGTATTTGACAATTTTTTGCTTGGCTGAACCATTAAACCTCTTGAAAAGATTATTTGGCTTCTTTATGCTTTAAGTAACATCATTCCTCAACAGTTTTGGGTCCAGAAAATTATGAACCATATTCAACCACGGCTGCCCTTTTAGTAGAATGGGGTCTTTGAGAGTAGTCAATGTCCCATCCGTAGTGTATTGTTAATTGAAGGAATGAATTAGTGTCAAGAAACCTCTCCTTGAGGTGTTTGTGAAGGTAGTATGTGCATATACTGTGGCCCAGCACGAGCGACTGTGCAGCTGGCTAATAATATCTGAAGTTTTCTGAAACCCCACCCTCCCATGAACCTCCAGTTAGCTTCAGGTGGCAAAAGAAAGATATGAACAATCATCTTTCCATTCACTGACCAAGTTCTTTAGAGAATTTACAGTGTTTTTCCTCAGTATCATTGATTGCGCAGTTCTGGTCCCTTAGGAAATCTCACAATCTATCAAGGCCTCTTGGCAACTTCTTGTAAATAAACTGTAATCCCCACAAAAAAATATTGATGGAACGATTTCATTCCAGACCTTCTGATCAGGTTCTGATATAAACTTTGTGTTTTATTCAAGCTTGCTTTTTATTGCCCAATGAATAGAATGTGCTTTGGGAAGACACAGATTGTTATACTTTGATTTGATTTCAAGAATTCTGAGGCATTTTCAGTTCTGGCTCAGAGAGTTTTACTATTCTCTGAGTCATGCTTCAGAAAAGGAGGTCTGTAAATTTATTTTGTAAAGCATTTTTAAAGCTTTCAGGCTATTGTCCATGAAAAGCTGAAATTCAGAATAATGCAAACTTACCTTTTATCTCGTTCCATCGACCAAAGGCCTGTTTGAAGATTACTATCTGATTCACTGAGGTAAAAACACATTAATTGTCCCCCAAATAAGATTGGAACCAGTCCTGTGAATCTGGCAGCCACTTTTGGGAAGAGAGTATAAAGAACCTCTGCTTTTTGTCTTTCTCAGTCATCACATGCTACATTTTTAGGCAAAGGAGAAGGGTTGCCTGGAAAGTGTGACTCTCTCCCCTGAAGGTCTGAGGGGAGCCGAGGGTCTCCCTTTTTCCTTCAGCCTTTACTTCTCTGGGTCTTTGGACATCCCTGAGCTGGCTCTGACTTGGGCTCTGGCCTTCCCGAGCAAAAGCATTTTCAGTAAGTACTGGCTTGGATAAGAGGCCAAAGGATCTGTTTATTTTGCCTAAAGGGAGTCGGGAGTGGGAACAGTAGCATCCTGATACATTTTTTTCTTTTTCAGTTTTTTTTTTTTAATTCTAATTAGTTAACATACAGAGTAATATTGGTTTCAGGAGTATAATTTAGTGACTCATCACTTCCATATAACACCCAGTGCTCGTCCCAAGTGTCCTCCTTAATGCTCATCACCCATTGAGCCCATCCTCCTACCCACCTCCCCTCCAGCAACTCTGAGTGTGTTCTCTATAGCTGAGTCTCTTATGGCTTCTCTTCTTCTCTTCTCTTCTCTTCTCTTCTCTTCTCTTCTCTTCTCTCCTCTCCTCTCCTCTCCTCTCCTCTCCTCTCCTCTCCTCACCTCTTCTCTTAATACATTTTTTAAAACAAGCATTGGGTTTTTTTTTGTTTTCCCAGGAGGTCTGACCAAGAGGGCAGGTTAATCTTAAAACAGTACCGATTCAGCTGAGGTTTTAGAAAGAAGTTTTGTTGTGTGAGATATTGACCTGCCTACCGCAGGAAGTGGAGTTTTCCTAGGATGAATAGACAGTTCAGTGTTGTCTGGACATGAGAAGATGAACTGTATCACCATTGAAGTTTGGCTATTGAGCTCTGTAATTTCTTCCTGGACATGGTTGCTATTTTTGGAAGAGCAGGAAGATTTGATTTCAAAGAAATATAGGAAAACCGCATGTGGGTGAACCTCTGGTGCAGGAATTCTCGAGTGAGATCCCTGGCCTCTAACTGATGGGCATCAGAGGCCTATGAACTCCAAATCGTGTGTTCATGGATATTAGGGAGAGAACGTTCATAGCTGCCATCAATTTCTCAAGGGAGTCTGCAATTAAAAGACAGAAATAAAAAACCAGTAAAGAATCATTGCTTCAGAGGAAGAATTTGTTTAATGAGAACGATTAATCCTGGATATTCTTTCTCACACCTTTGCAATTTGGTGAGATAAGGAAGATTGCTGGGGAGGGTGGAACAGAGTCCTCTTCATTGACACAGGGCTGAGCTACAGGGAAGGAAGTACAGGATGCCCCCACCTTGAGTCATTCATTCATTTGTTCATCAAATACTTACGGAACACCTGTGTACCAGGCAGTATTCTGGGCATTCCAGATACAACAGTAAGCAAAACAGATGAAGATTCCTGCCTGTATGCAGTGTATATGGGGGTGCAGTGGCAGATAATAAATGATAAACACACTTGTATATTGTATAGTGGAACAGGGTAAACAAGACTCACCATGTGGAGCAAGACTGAGGAAGGGAGGCAGTTTGCAATATTACATAGGGCACATCTCAAAGAGAAGGTGTTATTTCATCAAAAACTTGGAGGTGAAGGAGAGAGCCTTTCCGATGTCTTGTACCTGGGGGAGACACTTTCCAGCAGAAAGAACAAGCAGTATGCTCCGAAGATGGGAGGATAAGGGGCCCTTTGATGGACAGCAAAGAGGCCCGTGGGGATGGAACAGAGAAAACAGAGAGTAAATAGAAGAAGCAGTAACTGGGGGAGGGAGAGGCAGACCATGTAGGGTCTGGTGATTCATTGTAAGAACTTTGGCTTCTACTCTAAGTGAAATGAACAGGCTATGTAGAGTTTGAGGAGAGCAGTTACATAATCTGACTTAATGCTTTAATAGGATTAATCTGGCTCCCATTTTGGGGATATACTATAGGGGGCAAGGATGGAAACAGGGAGAGCAGTAAAAAGTGATCCAGGAGAGACAGTGGTGGCTTGGATGGTAGCAGCAGAAGTGCTAAGAAGAAATAGGTCTCTGGTTATATTTTGAAGGAAGAGCCAATAGAATTTCCTCATGGATTGGGTATGGGCCTGTATCAACACATCTTTATTTTTCTTCTTCCACACCTGCTTCTCATTGGTGCTGAGAAGATATGATCTCAGCCTACTCTCTGTCCCCTGCATCACTGCTGTTCAGTGCCATAGCCACCAGCCACCTGTGGTTACTGAACACTTAATATGACTAGTCTGAATTGGAATGTGTCTTAAATGTAAAATATACCAATATTTTGAAGATGTAGTACCAAAAAAAGTAAAGTATTACCTGAATAATTATTTTAAATATTGATTACATGTTGAAATGATATTTTAGATATAATGGGTTAAATAAAATATATTAAAATGATTTTTTTTTACTTAACATGGCCAATGTGAAATTTTGAATTACATATGTAGCTTCACATCAGATTTTATATTTCAATTGGACAGCACTGTTCTAGAAAATATTCAAGAGACCAATGATTACATTTGAATCAAAAGTTCCCTCTGGGCTCATTCTTCTGAGAATGGAAAACCAATTTGAAATACCTAAGAGTTAAAAAGGGCCACAAATTTCCAAAGTATTTGTTGTGTAGAGCCCCACGTACTGCTTTCTTTGACAAAAATGAGCCATTTCCTCATGTAGACACCCTGAGGTTGGCCCATCCATACTCAGCAGCCAGTAACCAGACCCTCACTTGCAGTTGCCTTGAGAGGATGCTGCTCCAGACAAGCCCGAGACTCCCCCCCACCACCTGCAGAAGCACGTAATTAAGCTCCACAGTGCTGATCCCTTAGGTACAATAAGATGACCTCCAAGGTGAAATATCACTTCATATTGACCCGATGACTTCCTTTGAGTAACCCCTGATGGCCAGGTGACATCTGGGAATCTCTTGACAGTGGGTGCATGCTGGAGCTGCATGTTTCTGAATACGTTTTATTGTGTAGAGAGACCTTGCATATACAGTCTTCTCTGTTTTATATGGAGTGTAATGCTGAATACTGTGATTAGTAAGTATGGTTTTAGACCTTTTGAGTCAGGATCTCTGAGGAGGATTCACAATTCTGTCAAGCTTCACAGGTGATTTTTATGCTCCCTGAAGTTAGAGAACTGCCATAGAGAAATGGCAGAATGAAGGTTACCATTCACTTCTTTCAGTTAAGAGTCATGGTTAGCAGCTCTATTTTGGGAGACTTAGTCTAATGTGTAAAATATTATACGTGTGTGTGAGTGTGTGTGTGTGTGTGTGTGTGTGTGTGTGTGTGTTTGTGTATGTGAAAGAGGAAGTGAAGGAGAGAGAGAGAGAGAGAGATCTAACAATAGAAGATCAATATGAGTGACCATAACAACAAAAACCTCAACCGATTTTCATTGTCTGGCAGGAAAATTCCACCCTGAGTCACACGCACTCACTTCTGGGCAGCTCCCACCTCACAGGCTTGGGCTCTTCAGGCTTCACCTCGTCCTCCTGACTGCCTATCTAGAGCTGCTGAAGTGGGCAGGGGAATGATCTATTTTGCTATTTACTTGGGGCTAAAAGTCATGTCTCCTACACACCTACCCCCACCCCCCAAGTCCTGCCAGTTTCTAATTCTTTGTCTCTATAACCCAAGAAATCTTTGGCGGGGGCGGGGGGTAGCAGATGATCCATTCTCTGAGTGTGGGCACAGGAAATTTAATCCCAAACCCATTATCTTTCTGCTCAGCGGCCAGAGCCATGGACCCCAGCCAATACAACACAACGAAACGTTAAAGCATGTGTTTCCTCTTGCCCATGCCCAAATAATCCCATTGCCCCACAATCTCCCTGCTCTCTTTCCTTCAGCTCATACAGTCTTTGGGGGAGACAAGATTTTATCTTTCTGTGGTGAAACCAACCCATAGAGACATGTTCCCAAATTGGTTTGTTTACCTGGATTGCATTGTTCAAGAAACAATGTAATACACAGGCAGCCATGAATATCTTCCTAACTCACAGTGGGCCTGAATTGGGGTACTGTTTGAAGTGCACTGTTGCAGTTCTGTCCACTGAGAAAGATGTTTTTGTATGGTCTGAGTGTGACTTGAGAACAGGATCACATGTCCCTGAGCTCTGGGAGAGGAAAGGATGCTCCCACTGGTGGTGGGGTTTGTTGGGGTGGGTGAGGACCAGGAGACAGGTGAAGGGAGTCTGGGAAGGTAGTCTGGCTCAGGTGGGGGTGGCGAGGAGCTGAGACAGTTGCTCCTGAGCTCCAGTGACTGCATAATTCCCTGTGCTACATCAGAGGAGCTTGCAGCTGAAAGGTATTGTCAAGAAGGGACAAAGGGCAGGCGGAGAGGGCTTTTCCGGGATCCTGAAGTCATTCACAAAATGAGGGTTTGTAGATGGGACATGGCTCACATTTTATTGCCCATTGTAGCCTTTCTATAAACTATCCCAGACTGGTACATAAAACATTTCACATTTTGTGAGATTATCCTGCTTTTTAATATTTCTGACAGGTGTCCTGCGGGTCCTTCTGGACTGGCAATCTGTCCCTTTCTTCTGTTATGCAAATGTGCTCACCCTATTTTCGTTGTCAGGGAGAGGATCAGAGATGAAAGATGTCCCTCCTAACCAAGCTCTTCTGTCACTTGTGTATTAAAAATACTGTGAAGCATCCAAAAGGGGCAGACAGGCTTTAGAACTTGCTCCTGATTACAAATTCTGCCATTTCTTTCATGCTTGTACTTGCAGTGTGCTATTTGCATTGCTTTTCTTACAGAGTCCCCTCCTGCCTCTGTTGCTGCAGCTTAGATAATATTCATTTGTGTTTCTGAGCTCTGTGACTTCTAATATTTGACCTTTGCTGAGACAAAAAGCATTTGAGAAAGCTGGACTGTCACAGGAAAGGATGGATGTCTTGGGGACTGGCGTCAGTATAGAGTGGTTTCTTGCCTGCAGCATCTGTATTGGGTAATCATTTAACAACAACACCAGATTTAAATTGCCTAAGATTAGGTTATTTTCAGAGCCAAATCATGTATATTTTTTAGCCTTTATAGGGTAAAGTAGGATTTTTAAGACTTGCGGAAGAGCAAGAAGTTTACAAGGAGAGAAGTATGTGGTTGGCAGATCACCAGAGCATGGAGTTAATTATGTCTCTGGTACAAACCTGTCAATATTTTTCTTCTCACTTTAAAACTGCACTCTCTCTTCTGCAGTTGTATTGATGATATTAACCCATTGTGACCCTGGAGAGAAGGAGGCAGGCTTTATTTGGGGAGAGTAATATAAATGCAAAACAAACAGGGCCAGAATGATAAGCTGGATCTCAGACACAAATCACTTTGAAAAATCTGTCTGAATGGGAAGTTGATGAGAAGGGAAGAAACTTCTGACTCGTCACTGTCTTCTGTCCGTGAATTATGGTTTATACAATCTCAGGGCTGAAGGGAAACCTTAATAGCAGCCAGCACAATTCCCTCTGCCCCAGTCTTCCCTCCCCTACACCCTCAAGAAGCCTCTTTTTGACTCTGCTTGGCTGCACCCAGGTCCAAGAAGCTCTGTGTTGTGAGAGCTAGCCTTCGTATTGAAAGGAAATCTGTCTTCCTGTAGCTTCTACCCTTTGGGATTGGTTTCTCAGGGCTTTGAGAAGATTGGGAATTACTCATTTCTGGCAGCCTATGACAACCAAACATCACGTCAAGCCAGAAATGGATGGCCTTTTTACTTATCACGCTCCCAGGAGGACATGCCAATTCCTTGGCCCTAAGCCCCCAACACAGTGGTGTCCACAATGGGAAGGCTGATCTACTGCCAACATTAGCACTGTCTACACGCTCATGCTTTCCAATGTGAACCCTTCACCAGTGGCATCCATATCCTCTGGAACTTATTAGAAATGAGGAAACTGGAGTCCCTGCCCCAGACCTACTGAAACAGAATCAGCATTTTAGCAAGATCCATTGAGCAGAAGATTTGTCTGCACATTCATAGGCACATCCTCGTTTTCCCATGTGGCTTGTGAAGAGCACTGGCTGACTCTGACCCCTGTGCCTGACTTGGGGCTCCAGAATGTTGGTGCATGGCATCACTGGGAACCAATGACCCTGTCCAGGAAATCTGGACTTCCACAGAGGAGGTAGTATTTTCAAGGAGGGTACCTTGAAGGATAACAAAGATATCCTTTGTGTGCTTTGAGGATGTCCCCTTGAGGAGGCAGCCTTGGGGAAGAGCCCTGAAATGTGCCCCCAGGACTGGGAGACACAAGCTTCAGGAAGCATTCCACCCTTCCTCTGGTCCAGGCCCTCAGGCCTTGCTGGGACGAGATCCTGTTCAATGACTAAGAGAACTGTTAGATTCTGGAGGCTTTGTAAATTTCCCAAGCTTGTTGTTACTCTTCTTAGTCTCTTTATTCCTATAAATTGTTTTTAAAACGCTTAATAATAGCAAACCACTTTAGGGGCTGACTTTCCAAAGACATCAGGAAGCCAGGGAAGTGGTGAGTCCATCTATCACTCACAGCCAAGCTTGCAAAGAGAGGAGCCTCCAGAGCAGAAAAGATGGCGTTAGTGTAGTGAAAAGGAAGAGTGGAGTCAGGAGCTGAAGGAAGGGAAGCACAGATGCCTGGAGATGGCCACCTGCCAACCATCACTTCAGGGTTCAAGTGGTAGGAGGATCATGTGGTTGATATCTCAGTTCCCATCCCAGGAGACTGATGAGTTACAGTTAATCATGCACCACCCGTACTGGAAGTCAGTGCAATATAGCTGTGGAGGGCATGCCGCTTACCAGCCATGTAACCTGGAAAACCACTTAAACCTCTCGTTTTCTCATCTGTAAAGCATAGATTGTAATAGCATTTACTTCACAGAAACATTGTAAGGAATAATGAGAACCTCTCCGTGGTGGGCATGGTGTCCTCTTCCCAGCATCCATCTCACCCTAGCTCCTTAAGGCTCTCAACAGTTTATAGAACCCATCTTCTCCACAGTGACTCGCTAGGAATGGCAGGTCTGAGCCAACTTGGGTCTCTCCTGGTGGATGCAAATGTGGAAGCACGCAGACCCGACTCTATGGCATTCTTCTCATGGCACCTGCAAACAGTAGGACAGAAAGACCGGAGACATGTTGGGACTTGGCTGATATTGTTGAGCCTCTGCACAAACCAGTCCTGAAGGCTGTTGATTTTTTTCCTTCTCTGAAGACATATAGTATATCTAATACATTTTCTTGTAGTTTAACTCCATTGGAATAGAGTTTTATGATAACGTAAAGCTAGAAGCATCTATACTGATACAAACATGTATATAAAGTGCTTAGCATAATACCTGACACATAATAAGCTCTTCAAAATTGTTAGCTCTTGTTATTATTATTATTATTATTATTATTATTATTACAGACAGTGTGTAGAACACAGAGAGGAAACAGTATCAATTCAAGAGGGGTACAAAGAATGAGACATCTCTATATAGGAGGTTTAAACACAACATATAGTAATCCACTATAGTGAGGCAACAGGAAAGGTTTTTCTCCCACTTCTGCTTTCACCCTCTCCCCTCCCCACCTCACTTTTCTCTTACAGGAAAATAACCAAGAATACTAGCTGATTGAAAGCATTTAGTGAACTGTCATCAGCAGTAATGCCCAAGCCAAGCCCTAGCCTCAGTATAGCTTCAGGCACTCCCCTTTTCCTTGATCTTTATATTCACACAATAGAAAGAAAGAATAATAGCATGACATCCAGAAGACAGGGATCTGGACCAAATGGTATCTTTTTGTTTGTTTCTCTTCATTTTGAGAAGCTTTAAAAATACAGAAAAAGACAAAGAACAATATAACAAACATTCATGTTTGTTTACTTCATTTAATAAAAATGACAGAAAATAGTTTGAAGATTCTTTGACCATTCCCATCTTTCAGCTAATGAATATAAATATGAATGGGTTTGACTGATATTTTGTAGCATTTTCTTATTCATGAATCCATGAACAGAATGTATTATTTTATCTGTGTCTTAAAAATGTACTTGGTAGGTTATAATACAGTTCTAAATTTTGCTCTTTTCATTGAATGTTATAGTTTTAGATTTATCTTTGATGAACATGTCAATCTAGTTTATTTGCATTCTGAGTTTCAACATATACATATAAGAGATTTTATTTATCCATTACTTTGTTAGTGGACACTTAGTTCTTTTCAATTTTTTGCCATTGTAAGTATGATAGCAAAGAACACCCTTGTATGTGACCCACAGTTTTAGATCTCTTTCACACTGAAATCTATAGCTTGAAGCCTAATGCATAAAACATGTAACTCATCAACACATATTTATTATGCCTAGTTGGTATTAGAGTAAAAAAATTAGGTCAGAGAATCTTAATTAGCTCCTGACTCATATAGGCACATGGTCTGTAGCTTAAGGGATTGTCAATACAGGGAGGAGTAAATATATATACAGTACCCAGGAAAATATAACTAATAATGCAAGGCAGGAAATCCTAAGTATCAAATTTGAACTGCAGTCAGTGCTGTTAAAATTTAGAAGATAGGAATTAGAAGTAAGGTGATCATGTTATCAGCATGTTATCCTGGACCTTGAAGGATGAGTAGAATTTCAACTGACAGAAATGGGGAGGATATTCAAGGCAGGATCAAGGATATGAACAAAGGAAAGAAGTGGGAATCCCTATAAAGTCTGGGCTCCAGATGAAGGACACTTCACTGTCACCATCCCAGGAAGAGTTACAAATCCACTTGGTCGGATTCAGAACAATGACTGGGCCATGTGTTGGTGGTGGACAAGAAATTACAAATGTTAAAAAGTTGATGCAAGGGGCACCTGGCTAGCTTAGTAGGAAGAGCATACGACTCTTGATCTCCAAGAGTGAGATCCACGTGTGAGCCCCACGTTGGGTGTAGAGATTACCTAAATAAATTAATTTTTAAAAAATGTTGATGCAGTAAGTTGAGCACGGCACTCTCTTCTACCTTGCCTCTCTATGTGGCTGCATGGGACATCTAGAAATCGCTTTCACTTGAGAAGAGCCATCTTGCTTGCTTTCATGTGTCTTTGGTTGTGCGTATTTGGGTTCTCTGCCTCATTCACATTAGGTTAGTGGCTGGTGCTAAGCTTTAAGTTTGGGCTTAGAGGAGAGAGAGGCCTCTGATAGGCTTTGGGCCTTAGCTCCAATTCTAGCCCTGTTTACCAGTCAGTGCTATAAATTGGGTATTCGAGTTGACAGAGAGATTTTGTGAAAAGGATAAAAGAAATGGATTTGAAAGGGTAGATTTTGAGTCAGATTGTCATGGACACTGAATGACAGTTTGTGCAATTTTGACTGATTCTGAAGGACAATTAGGTGCCCCTGAAGATTTCTGAGCAAGAGATTATGGGATCAAGGAATGATCTAGGGAGACTAGTCTAAATTAGAGGGGAGTGAGTTAAATGGCCATTGGAAGAAATTCAAATGTGTGATGATCAGAAATTCTATTTCTGAAAGTGGCACTGGAACCAGAAAAAAAAAAAAGGAATGGCTATAATAATTGTCAAGGTTTATTGAACAATTGGATGTAGAAGTTCATGGAAAGAAATATGATTGGGATGTTTTTAGTCTAGGTAACAGATAATTAGCAAAAATTGTCGAGAAGGGGATTTGAGATTGATTGTTATACATTTGAACCACACACATTTCAATCAGGTGATAACATCTCTTAGGCTTAAGAGATGTGAACCTGGGGCTCAGAAGAAAGATGAAGAGGTGTGGGGTAATAATAAATGGAGAAATATCTGCAATGTTGCATAGTCTTTTTACATACTTCACATAAGAATGACTATACTTAAAATTGTTGACTACATGTCAGCCACCATTCTAAGCCTTTTATATATACTGATTCATTTAATCCTAACAAAAACCCTATGAGGCATGTACTGGGAAATCTTATGTATAGCAGAGGAAACCATCAATAAAACTAAAAGACAACCTAGCAAATGCAAAAAGATATTTGCAAATGATATACTTGATAAGGGGTTTATATCTGAAATATATATTGGGGTGCCTGGGTGGCTCAGTCAGTTGAGCATCTGGCTTCGGCTCAGGTCATGATCTCATGGTGTGTGAGTTTGAGCCCTGCATCGGGCTCTGTGCTGACAGCTCAGAGCCTGGAGCCTGCTTCGGATTCTGTGTCTCCTCTCTCTCTGCCCCTCCCCCACTTGTGCTCTGTCTTTCTCTGTCTCAAAAATAAATAAACATTAAAAAAAATGAAATAGATAAAGAACTTATACCACTCAACCCAAAAAACATAAACAATCCAGTTAAAAAATGGGCAGAGGACTTGAATAGACATTTTTCCAAAGAAAATGTGCAGATGTCCAACAGACACATAAAAAGATGCTCAACATCACCAAACATCAATGAAATGAAAGTCAAAACTACAATGAGATACTATCTTACATTTGTCAGAATGGCTCAAATTAAAAAGACAAATAACAAGTGTCAGGATGTAGAGAAAAGGGAACTTTAATGTGCTGTTGGTGGAGTGTAAATTGGTACAGCCACTGAGGAAAACAGTATGGAGGTTCCTCAAAAAACTTAAAATAGAAACACCATATAATCTGATAATTCTACTACTGGATATTTGCCCAAAGAAAACAAAAACACTAATTTGAAGAGATTTATGCACCCCTATGTTTATTGCAGCATTATTTACAATAGCCAAGATATGGAAGTAACCTAAGTGTCGACTGATAGATAAATAGGTTAAAAAGATGCAATATAGGGGCGCCAGGGTGGCTCAGTCAGTTAAGCATCTGACTATTGGTTTCAGCTCAGGTCGTGATCTCACAGTTTGTGAGTTTGAGCCCCACATCGGGCTCTGTGCTGACAGTGTAGAGCCGCTTCAGATTCTCTCTTTCCCTCTCTCTCTTGGTTTCTCTCAATAAATAAATAAACTTAAAAAAAAAGATGCAATATAAATAATGGAATATTATGCAATCATAAAAAGGATGAGATCATGCCATTTGCAACAGTGTGGATGGGCCTAGAGGAAATTATGCTAAGTGAAATAAGTCAGACTGAGAAGGACAAATACCATATGACTTCGTTCATATGTAAAATCTAAAAACCCAAATGAATGAACAAAAAACAGAATCAGACTTGTAATTGTAGAGAACTGATGGTTGCCAGAGGAAAGTGGGGGTTGGTGAAATGGGTAATGAGAGTGGGAGATACAGGCTTCCAGTTACAGAATGAGTAAGTCATGGGAATAAAAGGCACAGCATAGGCAATATCGTCAATGGTATTGAAATAGCATTCTATGGTGACAAATGGTAGCTCCACTCGGGTGAGCACAGCATAATGTATAGAGAACTTGAATCTCTATGTTGTACACCTGAAACTAATGTCCCATTGTGTCAACTATACTCAAAAATAAAAGAAATAAATTAAAAGTAAAAAAGCCATCTTTCTCCCTCTAGGCATGTTGTGGGTGAGATGGTAACTTAGAGTATAGCCCATCCACTTGTTTTTTTCTGCCAAGGTATGTTTACATACTTATCAGACTGTGAGGTCTTGTAGGACTGGATACTTCCTAGTACCTTTAAGAGTTTAATATAATGTCTTATTGAATAAATGAATAAATAAATAACTGGCCACTTAAACATATGCTATGGGATATCCCAAACCTCGACCATGTGTCAGGGAAAGCTTCTTACAGTTGATGGTATCCAACCTGAGTTAAAGAATGAACTGAAGGGGCGCCTGGGTGGCTCAGTCGGTTAAGCGGCCGACTTCGGCTCAGGTCATGATCTCGCAGTCCGTGAGTTCGAGCCCCCGTGTCGGGCTCTGTGCTGACAGCTCAGAGCCTGGAGCCTGTTTCAGATTCTGTGTCGCCCTCTCTCTGACCCTCCCCCGTTCATGCTCTGTCTCTCCCTGTCTCAAAAATAAATAAAATGTTAAAAAAATTAAAAAAAAAAAAAAAAAGAATGAACTGAAGCTAGCTGAAAAGAGCCAGGGGAGAGGGTTTCTGGACAGAGAGACCAGCTTAAGCAAGAGAGAGTACGGCATATTCAGGGAGCCACCAGCTGTCAGTGTGGCGGTGGAGGGAGCACAAGATGGAGGGAGGCCAGATGAGAAAATGCAGAGGCACAATGAGGTCACACTGCAAAAGCTGTATATATTATGAGAAGGAATTTGGACTTTGTCCAGATTTATAAAAATTGAGGAATAGCATACATATGATAAAATGGTAAAATGCACAAATCTTAAGTTAGGGTGACCAACCATCCTGGTTTCCTCCAAAAAAGGACTTGTAGTTTCAAAACCAGAACATTTCCAGGTAATCTGGGGCAAATTGGTCTTCCTTGTCTAAAGTGTACTGCTCAGTTTTACATAGGGTACACACCGTGTCCCCACCTTCCACATCAAACCCCAGAAATCTTCTTCATGACTCTTGTCAGTCAATACTCCTTTCCTGAAATAACCACTATTCCAAAATCTCTCACCGTAGATGAGTTTTGTCTCTTTTTGAGCTTTATATAAATTTACACAGTATGTTTTCTTTTGAGTTTATAACTTTTTCCGTTTAACTTTATGGTCTGTGAGATTCATCCTTTCTGTTACAGTTTGTTCCTTTTCATTGCTCTGCAATATTGTTAGAACATATCTCTATTTGCTTATCCGTTCACTTGTTGATAGACATTTAAATTAAGTCCAGATTTTGCAATTATACATAAAGCTGTTATGAATATTCTTATAGACATCTTTGGTAGGCATATGCATTCATTCCTGTTGGGTAATTACCCAGGAGTGGAATTGCAGGGTGATAGGGTATGTAATAAGTTTGGCTTTCATGGCAACTGCCAAGCTCTTTCCCAAAGTAGTTGTACCATTTTACACTTTTAGCAACAATTAGGAAAATTCTTCTTTCTCCACATTCTCATCAATACCTAGTATCATTTGTATTTTTAATTTCAGCCATTCCACTGGGTGTGAAGTCATATCTCATGGTTTTGATGTGCATTTTCCTAATGACTAATGACGTTAATCTTTTTTTATTGGCTATTCATATATCATTTGCCCATTTAGAAAATTAAATTGTTTGCTTTTTATTGTTACTAAGGAGTTATTTATATATTCAGGACACAAGTTCTTTGTGAGATATATGTATTGCAAATATTTTCTTCTAGTCTGTGACTTGCTTTCTCACTTTCTCAATAGAGTCTTTTGAAGAGCAAAAGGCAGAATTTTAATTTTGATGTAAAATTTTTCATTTTTTTTCCCGTGGTGAATGTATTTTATGCTTTATTTAAGAAACTATTGCTAAACCCATAAAAATATTCATTTTCTTATAGAAGTTTTTTTTCCTCTTTTGCACTTAGATTTATGATCTATTGCACACAAATTTTTGCTATGATATATAATAGGAGTTGAGATTCACTTTTTTCCCATATGGATATCATGTTGTTTCATATAATTTGCTGGAATTCCCCAGAGAACTATCTTGGAGCTTTTATCCAAAATCAATTGACCATATTTGTGTAGGTCTATTTATGGATTCTAATATGTTCCATTCATCTATTTGTCTATGCTTATGCCAATACCATATGGAATTTTATAATCTCAAAATCAGGTAAAACAGGTCTTCCAGATTTGTTCATTTTGTTTGCAAATTTATTTTGACTATTTTATACTCTGTGCATGTCTATGTAAATTTTAGAATTTTGGAAATTCCTATTTTTAAAAAATCTTGCTGAAGATTTTGACTGGGATTGTATTTGATCTATAGATCAATTTGAGGAAAACTGACATCTTAACAATATTGAGTCTTGCAACCCACGAACTTGGTATATCTATCCATTTATTGAGGACTTTAAAATTTCTCTCAATAGTGTTACGTACATTTTAGAATAGAGTCCTTGTGCGTCTTAGATTTATTACTAGACATTTTTTATACTACGGTAAAGTGGCATTTAATTTTTTAAAAATATCTAATTGTTGCTAGCATATACAAATCATTTCTATATATTGACCTTGTGTATAGTGATATTGTTAAATTATTTATTAATTTTAATAGTTTTTCACCGATTCTTTTCAATTATTTATGTATGCGATCAGGTAGTCTATAAATAATACTTGTTTTATTTCTTCCTTTCTGGTAATTATACCTCTTTTTTGCTAAGCTTATTGTACTGAATTGGGCCTCCAGTACAATACTGAATAATAGTGGTGAAAATGGGCATCACTGTCTTGTTGCTGAACTTTGGGGGAAGCATGTAATAAATATCTTGCCATTAAATATAATGTGTGCTGTAGAACATTTATTCTTACTTTGCTGAGAATTTCACTTTTATCAAGATGTTGAATTTTCTCAAATTGTTTTTCTTACATATGAGGTCATTATATGATTTTTCTCCTCTATTAATATAGTGAATTGGTCTGTGATTTTCCTTTCTTGAAATGTCATTCTCAGATGTTAGTATCACCTCATGAAAGTAATGCTGGTTGTATAAAATGAGCTGAGAACTATTCTTTTTCTTTTTCTTTCTAGACAACTTTTTTGTAAGATTAGTATTATTTATTTCATGAGTATTGGGAAGAAACCATTAGTGAAGCCACTTAATCCTAGAGTTTTCTGGGTAGGAATGTTTTAAGTTGGAAATCCAAACTATTTAATAGTTATGGGAAGATTTTACTTAGTGTTAATTTTAGGAAATTATACTTTTTAAGAGTTTATTTCATTTAGGTTGTTAAATTTATTGCCATACAGATGTATACTTAAAACCAAATATGTTCATACTTACAGGAATGCTGTTTCCAAAAGACAAACTTTATATATAAGGATTGAAAAGGGGAAAAAACTTTATTTCCTCTACACACTAAACCCTTCTGGCTATCCAGCGCACAGAATTTTTTTTCCCGCACTGACCAATTCTCCAAAACCATCTGGGTGTCTTAGAAGACAACTAAATTCTGACATTCTGTACCTAACTGTATCACATCCCACAAGTTAAGGGCTCAGTCCCACAAGACTTGACTCCACTTCAGATGCCAGTAGCTAGTAGTGGGTTCCCAGATTACCCCACTTCTGTCCAACTTAGCTACAAATCAAGAGTTCCCACAAAGCCATCCTCAGGTTTAATAATTTGCTGTAATTGCTCACAGAACCCAAGCAACACTCCTGTACATTTACTTCATTATATTGTATAAAATATATGATAGAAGATATAGATGAACAGTCAGATGAAGAGGTACATAGGATAAGTGCAAGAGCTTCTGTCCCTGTGGAGTTGGGATGCACTACCCTCCCAGCATATGGATGTATTTATCAACTCCAGAAGCTCTCTGAACCTGATACTTCAGGGATTTTTTTGGAGGCATCATGACATCATCATGAGCAATTCTTAACTTAAGCCCCTCTCCCCTCCCTGGAAGACAGGGGATGAAGCTGAAAGTTCCAAGCTTCTAATCATGGCTTGATCTTTCTGGTGACTATTTTCCATCCAGGAGCCCACCAAGAGTCACCGTATTAGAACAAAAGGCATTTCTATGACTCAGGAAATTCCAAGCAATTTAGGAGCTCTGTGTTAGGAACTGGGGTAAAAAGACTGATATTATAACAGAAGATACTCCTAGTGCCCCTAATCCTCAGGAGATTACAAGAGTTTTGGGTGTGGGTATACTAATTGCATATAAAAAAAACTTTAGTCAAGAAGCATTACTAGATATATAGTGCTGAAAAGACTAATAAAACTAATAAGTCTAGCTAAACTTCAGTAAAAAAGAGACAACATAAATTTTCATTATGTGAAATGGGTCGATTTAATAGGAAGATTCTAAATTGTAATATGTAAAGCAAAAGTTGACAAACTAAAAGAAATAGACAAATGCATTATCATAAATGAAGATTGTAATGTAATTTAGTGACTTAGAGTAGATAAAAAAAGCCTGAAGGAAACAATATGATTAGACAACTTGACCAAAATGAACATTGTAACAACCAACTTCAGAACATATTCTTCTCAAGTGCATACAGAACATTTACTGAATACCACATGTTGAGCTACTAAGTAAAGAGACATCCTTATAGATCCTATAGACATTAAAACAAAGTAAGAGTACCTTATGAATAATGTTAAGCCAATAAATATGACATTTTAGAGGTCTGATTTTCAAATATGGAGTAATGTGGTCACACTTTCATTTCAGAAAGATTACTCTGGCCACATTTTGGAGAATGAGCTAGATAGAGGATGTTAGGAGCCTATTAGAACAATCTAGGCAAAGATAATGATAATCTAGATTAAGAACTGGTGATAGGGAGACAGAAGAAGGGACCAAATGAAAGAGCAAGTAAGCAAAGCTGAAGGTCAGTGATTATGTGACATTGCAAATGTTTATTCAAAAAATATTTATTGAGCCCCTACTATATGCCAGGCAATACTTGGAATAGCAGTAAGACAGGTATAGTTCCTGCCTTAATGATGAAGTTTACCTATTGTTGGCATCAGAGTCAGAAGTTGTATCTAGGAATCTGAACTTCCATTCCAAGAATAGTGTGCTTTCCATCACATACAACGGCCCAGATTTCCCCTCTGTTACAATAGTTGCTTTGTCTGTTGCATCTAATACCAGCATAACTATTCTTGTATCTGCCTCTTTGAGATACCACAATAGCCAGATTCTTCCAGGCAGCACTTACTGATTAAAAATTTTATAAGATTAAGCTGAACCGTCATAAGTTTCCTTGGTTTGGTTCAAAGTTACATACACTAGGAGAAAGCTATTCATTTTTTTTTTATTCTTGAAAGAGAGAGAGAGAGAGAGAGAGAAAACGAGTGAGAGAGGGGCAGAGTGAAAGAGGGACACAGAATCAGAAGCAGGCTCCAGGCTCCGAGCTATCAGCACAGAGTCTGATGCGGGGCTCGAACTCACAAGCCGTGACATCATGACCTGAGCCGAAGTGGGACACTTTACCAACTGAGTCACCCAGTTGCCCCGGAGATGGCTATTCTTAAAATCAGTATGCTTGTTAAAAAAAAAACAGAGCTGCATTCTTTGTCATAGGGGTATTTGTAATCTGCTGGGCATTAGCTCCTTTGTGGGATATGGCAGGGCTAGGTTTGGTGAAAATAGGTTCTTCAAGCCACTTTAGTCACCTCTGTCAAAAGCAAAGGATGTGGGAAGCCTGGCAACCTACATTTATCTGGTTTCCTTTTAGTTCCTCCTCTGAAATATAGAACTGAATAATGTTGGAGCTGGAAGGAATTGCAGAAACCATTTAATACAACTCGCATATTTTAGAGAGGAACAATCAAGGCTCAGAGAAGTACAGTGACTTGCAAAGTCACCCAGCTACTTTTACATAGACCCAGGACTGGGATCCAGGTCTTTCCAGTGCGCTTTCCTTAACCCCAGCACATCTGCCCCATAGCATGAGAGCCAGGGTTCTATTCTTAACCTGCTTTATATTTTAGAAAAATAAAACCTTAACTTCTTTTTTAGAAATATTTATTTTGAGAGAGAGAGAGAAAAAGAGAGGGTGAACGGGAGTGGGGTACACAGAGAGAGAAAGAGAGAATTCCAAGCAGGCCCCTACTATATGCCAGGCATATAGTAGGCACTGTCGGCACAGAGCCTGATGTGGGGCTTGATCCCACAGCTGTAAGATCATGACCCAAGCCAAAATCAAGAGTCGGATGCTCAACCAACTGAGCCACCCAGGCACCCTGGAAAAAGAAAACTTTAGTTCTTGCTCCAAATGACCATTTCTTTTTCAAATCCCCTCCTCTATTTACATCCTGTGTTGGCTCTTCATCAGTCTCTGACTGAAGGGAGGCCAGAACCTGTGCTATAATGAAGCAGAGCAGCAGATACTATTTGGAGTGATTGCAAGGACTAACTCTTCTTCCCACATGCTTTTAAGTACCTGGAATTTTTAAAACATGGTGCACATGCCCCTGGGAAGGAAAATGTGATGGCTTCAGTTGACACTGAATAGCAAATAATTGGCATTGGATCCCTTCCCAGAAGCATTTTTTTTGACAGAACAGAATATGATGCAAAGGGGCACTAAGATCCTTAGGAAGGATAGAGAGAAGTTGGCTGTAATAGAAGAAAGGAATAGAGGGTGTGTGTGTGTGTGTGTGTGTGCGCATGTGCATGAACGCACATAGGTATTGTGGGGATTCCAAAGACAAACTTCGTCCACACTGACAACTCTACATCACAGCTTGGTCCTACCTTGATCCTGTCGGTCAGACTGACATGGTTGCATCCTACTCCTGGGCCTACATATCTGTAACATTTCCATCCCAGGCACTAATGAATGTTGGGGAGGGGTATGTCTTCAAGACAATGAGCACCCAAACAGATGTGCACCAGAGATGAATCCCATATTAACACAAACAAAGCCCTATGACTGGTTCTTTGTTATAGGAGTTGCTATGAAAATGCTTTGTGTAAAGGTTTTTAGAGCAGTGAAACTACCCTGTACAATATAATGGTGGATACATGTCATTACATATTTGTGAAAACCCATAAAATGTACACCACCAAGAGTGAAACTTAATGTAAACTATGGACTTTGGGTGACTATGATGTGTTGGTATAGGTTCAGTATTCCTCAAAAATGGACCATGCAGGGAGGGAGAGGGGGGTGAGGCTGTGTGTGTGTGTGTGTGTGTGTGTGTGTGTGTGTGACAGAGAGAGAGAGAGAGAAATTTCTGTACCTTCCACTCAATTTTGAGGTAGACCCCAAACTGGTATTAAAAAATAGTCTGGTAAAAAATGGCTAGAACTGATACGTGAATTCAGCCAAGTCGCAGGATATAAAATCATTGTACAGAAATAAGTTGTGTTTCTATACACCAATACTGAAGCAGCAGAAAGAGAAATCAAGGAATTGATATCATTTACAATTGCACAAGAACCATAAAATACCTAGAAATAAATCTAACCAGAGAGGTAAAAGACGTGTATGCTGAAAACTATAGAAAACTTACGAAAGAAATTGAAGAAGACATGAAGAAATGGAAAAACATTCCATGCTCATGGATTGGAAGAATAAATATTGTTAAAATGTCGATACTACCCAAAGCAAATCTACACATTCAATGCAATCCCAATCAAAATCGCACCAGCATTCTTCTCAGAGCTAGAATAAACAATCCTAAAATTTGTGTGGAACCACAATGGACCCCAAATAGCCAAAGTAATGTTGAAAAAGAAAACCAAAGCTGGAGTCATCACAATCCTGGATGTTAGCCTCTACAAGAAAGCTGTAATCACCAAGACAGTATGGTATTGGCACAAAAACAGACATGTAGACCAATGGAATAGAGAACCCAAAATTGGACCTACAAACGTATGGCCAACTAATCTTTGACAAAGCAGGAAAGAACATCCAATGGAAGAAAGAGTCTCTTTAGCAAATGGTGCTGGGAAAACTGGACAGCGACACGCAGAAGAATGAACCTGGACCACTTTCCTACACTATACACTAAAATAAACTCAAAATGGATGAAAGACCTAAATGTGAGACAGAAAACCATCAAAACCCTAGAGGAGAAAACAGGCAACAACCTCTTTGACCTCAGCTGCAGCAACTTCTTACTCAACACATATCTGAAGGCAAGGGAAATAAAAGCAAAAATGAACTATTGGGACCTCATCTAGATAAAAAGCTTCTGCACAGCAAAGGAGACAATCAAAAAAACTAAAAGGCAACTGATGGAATGGGAGAAAATATTTGCAAATGGCATATTGGATAAAAGGTTAGTATCCAAAATCTGTAAAGAACTTACCAAGCTCAACACCTGAGAAGACAAATGATACAGTGAAGAAATGGGCAGAAGACATGAATAGACACTTTTCCAAAGAAGACATCCAGGTGGCCAAAAGACACATGAAAAGATGCTTAATATTGTTCATCCTCAGGGAGATACAAATCAAAATCACACTGAGATACCACCTCACACCAGTCAGAGTGGCTAAAATTAACTAAGGAAACAACAGATGTTGGTGAGGATGTGGAGAAATGGGAATCCTCTTGCACTGTTGGTGGGAATACAAACTGGTGCAGCCACTCTGGAAAACAGTGTGGAGGTTCCTCAAAAAATTAAAAATAGAATTACCATATGACCCAGCAATAGCACTACTAGGAACTTATCCAAAGGATACAGGAGTGCTGGTGCCTAGGGGCACTTGTACCCCAATGTTTATAGCAGCACTTTCAAACTTGTACCCCAATGTTTATAGCAGCACTTTCAACAATAGCTAAATTATGGAAAGATCCTAAATATCCATCAAATGATGAATGGACACAGAAGATGTGGTTTATATATACAATGGAATACTACTTGGCACTGAGAAAGAATGAAATCTTGCCATTTGCAACAAGGTGGATGGAACTAGAGGGGATTATGATAATTGAAATAAGTCAGTCAGGGGCGCCTGGGTGGCTCAGTCGGTTAAGCGTCCGACTTCAGCTCAGGTCACGATCTCGCGGTCGGTGAGTTCGAGCCCCGCGTCAGGCTCTGGGCTGATGGCTCAGAGCCTGGAGCCTGCTTCTGATTCTGTGTCTCCCTCTCTCTCTGACTGCCCCCCCGCTTCATGCTCTCTCTCTCTGTCTCAAAAATAAATAAACTTTAAAAAAAAAGAAAGAAGTCAGTCAGAGAAAGACAGATATCATATGTTTTCACTCATATGTGGAATTTGAGAAACTTAACAGAAGACCATGGGGAAGGGAAGGAGAAAAAATAGTTTCAAACAGAGAGGGAGGCAAACCATAAGAAACTCTTAAATACAGAGAAAAAACTGAGGGCTGATGGGGGTGGTGGGAAATGGGTGATGGGCATTGAGGAGGACACTTGTTAGATGAGCACTGGGTGTTGTATGTAAGCAGTGAATCATGGGAATCTACTCCTGAAGCCAAGAACACACTGTATACACTGTATGTTAGCTACTTGACAATAAATTATATAAAAACAATAGTTCATTAAAAAAAATTCTCAGTTCACAGAGACTGGTGGATTGGCTAGAAATTCCTGCAGGGGGCACAAAGTAGAGGTAGCAAGGTGGAGTGTCCTGAGGCTCACATGAAAATCAGAAAATCTAGGCTCTACTCCTAAGTCTGCCACTAACTGTGGGGAGGTGACCTCCATTTCCTCAACTATAAAATGAGGAGGATAGGCTTGGGAATCCACAGCTGCATTCCAATCTTATGGTCTTCATTAAAGGTCATTTTTTCAGATTCTATTTTCTGGACAGAAATACTGTGCTTTGGAATAAAGAGGTAACTAGGCACAAAGAAAAGATCCTGTTTTCTCAGTTGAGACCCTCAGGGCTCCCTCTTATTTTGTTGTCTGAGTCGTGATCCAGCCAAGGTTTTGCCCTCATCCAAGTATGCCTCTGTGCTCTGGTCCCTACTCAGAGTACGTGTTGGGGGTCCTAAATGGGGGACAGATTCTTTCTGCACCTCCCACAAGCTGGCCTCTTACCCAGAAGGATCTTTATCTTCCTTGGAAGAGCTTAACCATCAGCCCAAACCCAGGAACCTGATGGGGGCTGGGGTGTTCAGAGTCAGGCCACAAGGTCATTTTATCTCGGGCCTGTTGGGCTGTTCTTCATCCCTTCCCTTCTTACTAGGCCTACCTGGGGCACCATCCCTGGGTCAGCATGAATTTCAGAGATGTGTTTGTCCTTTTGCAGTTCCTAGTAGACAGAGATTGCACCCGAAGCACTGTTATTTTTAACATCAGCCAGTGGTTCCCAAGTCTCTCAGCTTGTACCCTGGGACTCATGTGTACACTCAGTGTCTTCAAGACATTGGTAAGCAGCAGCCCTGATGCCTGATGGGTTGGGACTTTAGAACCGCAGCTCTCATACTCCCTTTAAATTCACATGAACGTTTGTGCGTCTCATCTACCATACCTGTTTGGTAGAGGTGAGAGTTAAAGAACCCAGGCAGCTCCTAAGCCTTTAAGCAAAAGCATTTGATGAAATCAAGCAACCTCTCAAGGTTTCCCTCCTGCTTATCTAGAAAAACACTAAACCGCAGACCTCTGTTCTGGACTGCAGGCAGATGTGGTTGTCTCTATCTTGACTAGCTGCCTGCTGACTTGCGGCAGGGACAAGCCCATCCATTTAGTACCTCTGGTAATTGAAGGAGTAATTTATTTCTCTTGGTCTCTTTCCATTCAAGCCATTGCCTACAGTTTTCTTTCCCTTTAAAGTGTTTTCATATTTCTTTTCCTCTTCAGAATTCAGCTACCTTTGCTCTGATCCTTTTTGTGTTTCACAAAGCACATACCTTATGGGCTGGTCCTGGGATATATATGAATGATAGATTCAAGGAATAGAAGTGAGACCAGAGTATTGGAAGCACCCCCTCCCGCCACATATGTACAATGCTTCCATCTCCCTGGGTTAGCCCTGGCAGTAGCCTTGGCAAGGTGGGCACTACTCCAATAACTGAGTCTTCCGATGCAGGGCTGCCCAGGCTCTCTCCTCTCTCCTTTGAGTGTTTTCCTGCAGAATCAGGGGGCCAGGCTGAGGACAGGCTGCACGGTTTTACCCAGAGTCTTTTCTGGAAATCTGTAGCTCGGCAGCTTGATGTTGAAAAGCATCTAATTACTTGTAAATGCGATTGCATCCAAAGTTGTGCATATACAAACAAGAGCAGTTGCATGGTAAGGAGAGATTCCCCTTCCAGGGAGATGGCTAGGCCTTCCCACTCTGGTACCTGCTCTCTGCTGGGCAGTAGCTGGTGCATGGGCCCTAATAAACGTGGCAGGCCCTTGGTGGTACAGCCCTAAGCACTAGATGAATCCATACAGAAAGAGCCGAGGTTTCTCTTTGGTCACTTTCTCCTCCACTCTGTTCTATGTCATGGGAAAGACAAGGCCTGTGGCAAAAAGTACAGGAGATGAATATCCATTAGAAACGAGCCTATTGGTATGTGTGTTATGTGTGCCTGTGATACGGATGTGTACATGTGCCTGTAGGGGGGATACTTAACATTCATAGTTTTTCTTTTAGGGCAGTGGAATGTAGCAAACAAATTCTTTAGGTCTGTGTCTGCCTTTTTTTTTTTTTTTTTTTTTTTTGGTTTGCTTGTTTTGTTTTTAAGATTCTACATATAAGTGAAATCACAATGTATTTGTCTTTCTGTGACTTATTTCACTAAGCATAATACCCTCTAGGTCCATCCATGTTGTCACAAATGGCAAGATCTCATTCTTTTTTATGACTAATATTCCAGTGTGTCTGTATGTGTGTGTGTGTGTGTGTGTGTGTGTGCACGTATCACATTTTCTTTATCCATTTGTCTGTTGATGGACACATAGGTTGCTTCCATATCTTGGCTGTTGTGAATAATGCTGTAATAAACATAGGGGTGCATATATCTTTTCAAATTAGTGTTTGTGTTTTTTTTGGGTAAATACCCACTAGTGGAATTCCTGGATGGTATTTCTAAGTTTTTTGAGGAACCTCAATACTCTTTTCCACAGTGGCTGTACCAGTTTTCATTCCCACCAACAGTGCATGAACATTTTCTTTTCTTCACATCCTTTTTGACACTTGCTGTTTCTTGTATTTTTTATTTTAGCCTTTCTGACAGGTGTGAGGTAATATCCCATTTTGGTTTTGATTTACATTTCCCTGATGATTAGTGTGTCTGTTGTCCAGCTCTGTGTTTTCTTTGAAGAAATGTCTATTCAGATCCTCTGCCCATTTTGTAACTGGATTGTTTGTTTTTTTGGGTTGAGTGATAGAAGTTCTTTATATATTTTGGATATGAATCCCTTATTAGATATGTCCTTTGCAAATATCTTCTCCCATTCACTAGTTTATCTTTTCATTTTATTGATGGTTTCCTTCACTGTGCAGATTTCCCAGTAGTTTATTTTCTTCTTTTGTTTCAATTGCGTGAGAGGACATATCTAGAAAAATATTGCTAAGGTGTATGCCAAAGAGATTACTGTCTCACTTTTTAGAAGTTTCGTGGTTTCAAATCTCACGTTTGGTTCTTTCATCCATTTTAAGTTTATTTTTGTGTATGGTGTAAGAAAGTGGAGTCCAGTTTCATTCTTTGGCATGTAGCTGTCTGGTTTTCCCAACACCATTTGTTGAAGAAATTCTTTTCCCCACTGTATATTCTTGCCTCCTTGTTGTACGTTAATTGACCATATAAGCATGGGCTTATGTTTGGGCTTTCGATTCCATTGAGCCATGTGTCTGTTTTTGTGCCAGTACCAAACTGTTTTGGTTACTGTTGCTTTGTAATATATCTCGAGATCTGGGATTGTCATAGCTCTAGTTTTGTTCTTTCTCAAGATCATTTTTTGGCTATCCAGGGTCTTCTTTGGTTCCATACAAATTTTGGTATTATTTGTTCTAGTTCTGTGAAAAATACTGTTGGTATTTTGATAAGGATTACATTGAATCTGTAAACTGATTTGGGTAGTATGGACATTTTCATAATATTAATTTTTCCAACCCACTACTATAGTCTCCCTTTCCATTTATTTGTGTCATCTTCAATTTCTTTCATCAGTGTTTTGTAGTTTTCAGAGTACAGGTTTTTCACCTCCTTGGGTAAATTTAATTCCTAGGTATTTTATTCTTTTTGGTACAGTTATAGGAGTTTGGAACTTTAGATTCCTTGCAACTCCAGTACTGGTCAGGAGAAAAATAGGAAGCTGCTACCAAAGTTTGAGCACTAAAGTTGGAAAGCGCTCCTCCACTTGCTTTCAGTAGTACCTGAAATTTTCACTATTTATCTCTTTTTTTTTTTCTCACTATTTATCTCAAGGTTAAAGCACTTCCCTGTAAAGCCACTGTTTTCTGAACTGTTACATAGGGCAGGGGCAATATAGGGACTGGACAAAAGACAGTAGTATTCATTTTCACATTGTGGTTACTTCTCAGACCTGGATAGGACACACAGCAAGTTCATTTTGATGCCCTGAAGAGGAAAAAAATACAATGTGGTAAAAAGAGGCTTAACTTTAAAGTCAGGAGACCTGAGCCCATCAATAGCTTTATGATTTTGAATAAATAGCTTATCTTTATAACTTCATTTGTAAAATGAAATGCCAGCCTTTTTTTCACAGATGGGTTGTGAGAGTCAAAAGAGAGTGAATGTGAAAGAACTTTTAAAATTGTAAGTGCTATAAAAATATAAGTTATTATAATATTTGAATTTGCATGACATAGCTCCTTCCCTTTGCTGATTGGTCTTTCTAAGGCCTGCAGTTCAGGTTTGTGCCACTACAGGGACAATGTTGTCTGTTAGCCTGCAAAAACCAAGTATTGTATACTTCCTTAGGCTCTTTAAGCTGTTCAGTAGCAGTTACCTAGAAGTATCCATGCAAGCTAGAACCCCAGGCATGGATAATGGACCCTTCACAATAAATGTGAACCTCATTTGCTCTACGTACCTCAGGACCTGGAACGAAGTTTGTACTTCTTTTTAGAGTGTTCCAATCACTGAAAGAGTCCAAGAATAATTGTTTTTAATAAATCAAGTCACGGACTCTGCCTGATGTCATTTTGATAAATCGAGTTTCCTCACAGCCTGAAAATGAGGTTTCTGGTTATATCTTGCTCTTGGTTTCACAAAGAAAATAATCTTGCTCACCATCTTAGGTGAGCATTGTAATATGCTATACTTTCTTTAAGCTTTACTGAGCACATCCAAAATGGTCCAGTCTACAGTGAATAGCCCAGAAGGCAGCATCATGGGTAGCCTCATCCTCTGTCTAGTTGGCAACATTTGCATCTCATTTTAGAAAACTCGTTAATGTGGTACAGGCAGTAAACCCTAAAATCCATCCCTCATGGAGTTTGGCTTTAACAGCAGAAAATGAAAAACAGCTTTCAAGTTAATTGACTGAATTCAAGACTCATAAAACTTGAGAGTGGCCAGAGGCACAAAGTCAGTTCCCAATACAGAGATACATGCAGAAGACATTCTAGCTTCTCCTTTCTCCAGCTGTGGTACCAGCTATGCATACTAAGACAGTTCAGTAATATTTTACTCCATCCTCCATTTTCCTTCTTTACTTCATCTCTATGCTACACTGTCTCCAAAGAGTTGGGGGCAGGGATACCAGTTTTCCCAGTCTCATTCCTGCCTGAGTGTGAGAGACTGAAGCAGTAGGCTCCTAAAGTATGAGCAACGCTTGACTTAGGTCAGAATGGCAACCAGATGTTAATCTTCTAAAAGATGCCCCATGGGCCATGAACTAAATGTAAAGCTAAGATTTGTGGGGCTGAGCTAAGCTAAGAAAGCTCTGCCATCCTCCTCGATTTCTAACACATGTCTGTAGAACAGAGACATTATTTTATATTTCAATATTATCTATGCTCTTGAGATTATTTGTCTTTTGTATATGCAGTACTAGATAGAAAAACGCATTGCTGTGTATCTCTTCCCAACTCTATATTCAGTGATGTCATGTTGGTAGCTTGAAATTGACCATAATGGAGGTATTTATGTCACAGAAATCAGCAAATTTTACAAATTAGTGCCCTTTCTTGCTCCAGAGTGTTGGTTGGTAAACATTTTTCAGCATGCCATTACATGTGGTGCAGGGAGAAATAATCTAACCTGGAGGTAGTAGATGTGGAGAGATGATCAGGGAAGGTATAGTATATGCCACTAGCTGTTCGTCCATACTTATTCTGAGCTTTGCTCTTAAAACACACTCACTGTTTGTGGTAGCAATTTGCTCAGCTAATTAAAAATTAAAACAAACAAACAAACAACCCTGCATATCCTCCGCATAGCCACGTGATCCAGTTCTGCTCAGAGAGGCAGAACTAGAAATCTGCTGGGAAAGGTTTTGCTTCTTGATGTGGGCACCACCCCTTCCTCATCCATTTTGCTACTTCTTTATCCTAACTGGAATGATGATTGGAGGTAGAACAGCCATTTTTGACCACAGAGGAACCATGGGGATGAAACGTTCCAAGACTGGCCAGGCGGAGAGACAGAGGGAGCCAGGGCATGAATGACAGCTGGCAGGCTCCACTGCTGGATTTCTTCTTAGGTGAAAAATAACCCCTATTTGGTCCAACGTCTTGGTTGGGTTTCCTTACTAGTAGCCAAATGCAATCTTTTATTAAGAAAGAAGACTTTCCTTAAGAAGTGATGTTTGTGCTGATTTGACGGGAAGAGCAGGAACTGAAAGTCAGCTGAGTGGAGCGTTTACTTAATGCCAAGTAAGCAGGCTCCCCTGAGTGCCTCTCTCTGATTTGCACCCTCTAAGCATTTGACTTCTCCCTGCGAAAAATGCCTGGAATTGGCAGGTGAAAGGGAAGACAACGGTGAGGTTGCTAAGGCAGTTGCAGTTTTACTTTGTCCCTAAGGGTATTATTTCATGGATTCATGGCAGTGGTGATAGGCTCCCATAGGGCAGGCTGGGAGATGAATTCAGGCTGAAGTCAGCCACCCTGGCTTTGTAAGACGCAATCTCTTTTCCTCCCTTTCCCTATCCTAGTTCACCTACAGTCTTTGAATCTATTTCCACACTCTTAGCCCCCAGGAAAACTAGCCCACCCTTTCCTGCTTGCCACAAAGCTGTCTTTCCAGGGAAGGGAGGGCCTTTTGAATTCAAGTACAGAAAATCATATTAAAAAAAAAAAAAAAGCCTTCAACTGGTTGCTAGGGTTTTGTGTATCCTGCCTACGGAGCTTTCCTAGGAAAGAGACTCGTCTCTATAGAAACTGCCACGTCACAGGAGCTCTGTACCAGCTCTGGGACCAGCGTCTCTTCTAGAACAGGCTTCCTATCAAAACCTCTCTCACTGAGATGAGTACCTGGGGACTAGGGAGAGACGGGACGCTGGAGTCATTGATGACTTTAAATCAATCTCTTCATCTTTTTTTTTCCTTTTCCCTTCCTTCATATTGCAAACAGATGGAGGAGGCATTTCCAGTCATAAAGAGCATTTCTCTCTGTATCTCTACTTTTCTTCTTACCCATGGGAAGATAAGGCTCTACCACACCCGCTTATCTAACTTGAACAGAGTGGCAGCTTAGAGGGAGTGCATTTGAACAACACTCCAGGCCCCCATCTTGTTAATGAGGACTCAAGGCTATCTCAGACCTGCATCTCAGAAAGCTCTCAACTCAACCCAAGCAAGTTCAAGCTGAGGGAGTTTGGGGTATGTGGGATACTCTTCCATATCTTACAGAGGAATTTGAGATCATCTAGGCAAAATTATTATCCTCCTACACTAAAATGTAAGTAGCCCTTGCCCTATAAATAGGGTCATCATATAGTTTACCACACAAAATGGGACATCTATGAAGGGACTTGTAATAATTATGCTGGGACAATAGCCACATATCAGGAGTGCATGGACTTGGGCTACTCCACTTAATAATTGGAAACAGGTACTTTACAAACAATGCACATGAGGAAATAGCTTCCCTGAAGACCTTGCTGCTCCCCAAAAATGGAGAAATTTGGGAAATTGGAAGCATTTGAAGACCAGATGGGTTCAGAAGTGAGAAAAGAAATGACATTGTTGAAGGATTAGCAGATAGATTTTCAAGAAGAAAGATTTTTGTATATAAAGTATTTTATACATGTGTATCTAAGGAGAAATACCTACCAGGAGTACATGATAGTACGTCTCCGCACACCCTCCTCAACATGTGTCTTCTTCATTCTTTAAGCTGTTGTCTCTCCATTGTCCTTTAGAACTAGGCCATTCTTCTTACATCTGGCTCCTCCTGCTCTGTTCACAGTGAGAATTTTATTTCCTCAAAACTTTGGTGCTGACTTGAAGAAGACAAACACAGTGACTGTCTCAGGCCTGTGTATGAGGAAGGGGCCAGAAGTGCAAGATGGAGGGAGCTGGCTTCTTCAGAATATGTTATAAAAATCTCTTAAGGCATGAGAGGGACAGAAGATGGTGGCGTAGGAGGATGCTGGGCTCACCTCCTCCTGTCAATCACTTAGATTCCACCCACATCTGCCTAAATAACCCAGAAAACCGCCAGAAGACTAGAAGAATGGATTCTCCAGAGCCAAGCGTAGACAAGAGGCCCAGGGAAGAGGGTGGGAAGGGCGGAGAGGCGGTGTGAGCTACACGGACTGACGGGAGGGAGCCGGGGCAGTGGAGGGGCAGCCTGCCCCGCAAGGCGGAATCCCCAAGTCTGGCTTGCAAAAGTGGAGAGTCCAGACTGCATGAGACTTAACAGCCAGCGGGACTTAACATCTGGAATGTTAATAGTCAACAGCTCTGCTGGAAGAGCAGGAGGGCGAGAGGACACCGGGAGGGAGAGGTGTTGAGCGCCAGAGTACAGAGCTCAGCTTGGCGGGGAACAAAGACGCTGACCAGCACCATCTCCCTTGCCCATCCCCCAGCCAAAATCCCAAAGGGAACCGGTTCCCGTCACCAAACTTGCTTGCATCGCACAAACACCCAATGCTGTGCTTCTGTGGATCCATCCCTCCTACGGGTCTGCCTCCCTCCTGGTGCTGCAGGGCCCCTCCCTCAGGGGACCACCAACAGCAAAGCAAAGCGAACTCAACCTGTCCCTCCCACCCCTGTGCACCACCTTGTGGATCCACTCTGGCTAATACACCAGATCCTATCAAAGCAGCACCACAGGCCTGGCAGTGTGCAAGTAGCCCAGACAGGGGCCACACCATTCCACAGTGAGTCCTGCCCCTGGGAGAGGGGAAGGTAAGGTACACACCAGTCTGACTGTGGCCCCAGCAGTGGGCTGGGGACAGACATCGGGTCTGACTGCGGCCGTCCACCAACACAAGTTACTCCAGACAGCACAGGGGAAGAGCCCTGCAGTTCCCCACAACTCCAGGGACTATTCAAAATGACGAAACAGACGAATTCAAAAGAAACTCCAGGAAATAGCAACAGCTAACAAATTGATCAAAAAAGATTTAAACACTATAACGGAACAAGAATTTAGAATAATAGTCATAAAATTAATCACTGGGCTTGAAAAAAGCATAGAGGACAGCAGAGAATCTGTTGCTACAGAGATCAAGGGACTAAAAAAATGGTCATGAGGAACTAAAAAAATGCTATAAATGAGGTGCAAAATAAAATGGAGGTGGCCATTGCACAGATTGAAGAGGTAGAGGAGAGAATAGGTGAATTAGAAGATAAAATTATGGAAAAATGAGGAAGCTGAGAAAAAGATAAAAAATCCAGGAGTATGAGGGGAGAATTAGAGAACTAAGTGATGCAATCAAACAGAACAATATCCGTATCGTAGGAATTCCAGAAGAAGAAGAAGAGTGAGAGAAAGGGGTGGAAGGTGTACTTGAACAAATCATAGCTGAGAACTTCCCTGATCTGGGGAATAAAAAGGCATTGAAATCCAAGAGGCACAGAGAACTCCCTTCAGACGTAACTTGAATCGATCTTCTGCACAACATATCATAGTGAAACTGCTCCCATGGTCAGAGACTGGGATTAGAGTCTGATGGCGCAGGTTATATATAGGTCTACAGCCCCACTGCTCACTTGTTCCATCAATTTGGAAAACGTAACCTAGTGTTCTGGTTTTTTTCCCCACCATCTGTAACGTGGACTAATAATACTTCCAACCTTGTGAAGATCAAATTAAGTCACGTATGTACTTACACTTCAACAACTGAATAATATCTAAAAGCTGTATGTAAAACATGATTAAATAGTGAAAGGTCCTAATTTTATCTAATGGGAAACCATAACTTACTATATTTTCAGTTAACAAACATCTGACCTATTGATTTTGAAATCTGTCATGCCCTTGAGTTTGGGATTCTTGCAGACTGAAAGAACTTATGCCTATGTTGCCCACATGCTCAAAGAAAGAAAACCAGCCATGGCAAGGTTATCTTTAAGGATCAGCAAACAGAAGATGACTACCAAGTGTTTAGTGTGACACGTGCTAGGAATATCAGAGGAAGAGGGCCCTCAGCTCAGTATTGTCAGTAGACACACCTATGTGGGATGCTTTGTTATACAAGTGAGATTCACTAGCAGGAGACTAAAGCTCACACTCTTCCCACAATGACACCTCCTCTCTTCTCCCATTTATTGAATGGCTCAATACATGAGCCCCAGCGTTTGGCAATGTAAACTTCTACATTCTAACAATTGCTGGACATGTGAGGCTCCTTTCATAATCTTCTGATGGGAAAAGTACCCACTTCACCAAGAGCACATCCAAATGATTAAAAATAAACTGGAAGTGTGTGAGGACTGAGGGTACCACAAAGCCCCAACAGTAAAACTTCATGGCCAGGAGACTAATTTATGGAAATGATTCCATTGGATGCCTTTCAAGTAAAAGGGAGAAGCAATGGACTTTTTTACAGATTAGCTTCATGTGTGATCAGTCTCCTTTTAAAAGGTGAAGCAGTATTTTCCTTTTCCATGCCCCTTCTGGCCTCTCCTTATAGGTTTTAGGACTGTTTACCATCCATTCTATCGTAAAGGGCCCTTAAAGCTATTCTTCATGACTCTCTTCTCTTTCAGTTACTCTCCTAGCCTGCTTTTCTCTTCTTGAAGATAGAAAATCCTATTTCATTTTCTCTTAAAAAGAGTCACCTCCATAACTCTCAGTTTGTTCACATTTTTTGGAAGTCCTAACACTGTTATGTGACAAAACCTCCAAGTAAGTGCTTATATTCTTTGACCTATTAGTCCTAACCTTGAGAAATGGTTCCAAAATAACAACTCAAAAGAAGAAAAATAAAAGAAAAACTACATGTAAAAAAGATGTATCTGAGAAAATATTGGAAAATGCCCAATGGTAAGGTCAAATAAACTTGTACCAGATTTATAAGATAAAACATCACACAATTTTAAGGAGAAAAGGGAAAACTTTGTGGAAACATTTTTAAATTGCTTCTCAGTGAAAAATAAAGAATGCCAAGTAGTACACGTATTACAATTGCATAGCAATTATGTTCATAAATGGAAATAATCAAATAATTAGGAGAGAACAGAGAGAGAGAAAGGGCACAATTCCTATGGAGCTGCTTTAATAATAGGCATGAAAAGAAAGATGTTTTCACTGGCTCCAACCATGCAGCTCATCCTTCTTTCCTAACCTCCCAGCCCATTCCAGAATCATGTCAGAAAAAAGGAGGGTTTTGCATCAAATAACATGAGAATTTTTGTTTGCTAAAGACTAAATGTGAGCTTTTGACAGCTACCCAGTTGCCCTTCCAACCACCCCAGCTGCCACTAGAATAGGATCCTTTCTTGGCTTCCTATAAATATTGCACAGTTGGTATTAAATAAAGGTATTTTTTAAGTTTATTTATTTTGATAGAGAGCACACAAGTGCATGCAAGCAAAGAAGGGGCAGAGAGAGAGGGAGAGAGAGAGAACCCCAAGTAAGCTTCATGCTGTCAGTGCAGAACCTGACACAGGACTTGACCCCACAAACCACCAGATCTATGACCTGAGCTGAAATCAAGAGTCGGTTGCTAAATAAAGCATCCTGAGGCACCCCTAAATAAAGGTAGTTTTAACTTTTTTGAGAGAGAGAGAGAGAGAGTAGGGGAGGATAAGAGAGAGAGGGAAAGAGAGAATCACAGGAGGCTCTACTCAGTGCAGAGCCCAACGCGGGGCTCGATCTCATGAACTATGACATCATGACGTGAGCCAAAATCAAGAGTCCAAAAGCTCAATCGACTAAGCCACCCAGGTGCACCAGGTATTTTTATAATTAAAAAAAAGGGGTGACTTCATTTCCCTAAAGCAGGACCCATTCTGGGGCTTGAGAGTGGGGGTTGGGATGGGGAGTACAGCATGCCCCTTGTTAATGTATGTAAAACTTTTTACTGAAAAGATTTCCTTTTACTAATATGTCATTAACACTGTTCCCAAATTTTGATAAAAACAGGGATTTGAATCACACCATAAATCAAAATCATGGACAGACTTTACTAATTTGGTGGAGCTGAAACATAAATCGTTTATTTGTTGAGCCATAAAGCTAACTTTTAAAAAATAAACTATTTTAAATGGGAACAAAACCTACTTAACAGTAAAATAGGACAACAGCATTAAAATAATCTATGAAATGCACAAATGCATTTTTCTTTAAATCATTCACTTTAAATCATATTTTTCCCCTAAATTCACATCCATTTTGTCATAGGTGGGGTGCTGGTATATTGTACTTACTGCCTAGCCCTAAGTATTTGTCTAAATACTTTATGTTAATTAACTCCTTAATTATGCCAGTAACCCTACGATGTAGGTCGGATGGTATCCACCTGCTACAGATATGAAAATCAAGGGTCAAAGGGGTCACACTGCTAGTAAGTGAAGGAGCCTGGAGTCAAACCTGAGCTGTCTGACCCTCAGGTGTGTGCTCTAACCACCACATAGAGAAGTCACCTTTGTCAAATCAGTGTTCTTAGCGTTGACCTTATAGTGCCCAGGCACAAGTCTCCAGGGAAGGGTTCCAGGAAAAGAAGGTGGCATTGTCAGGCAGGAAACAGGCAAGGTGAGGAGCCAGAAGAACCACTGTTTGGCCAACCCAGGCAAGACACTGAAGCCTATTTGGGACTCAGTTTTCTTGTTCTTAAGCAAAATGTTTGCCTACTGGGGCTTACACACTTGTTACAAAGACAAATTTTGTCAAAGAGCTAACTAAATTATAAACGCAGCATACATCGAGTATTATTTCTTCCCAATGTTAACATTTCCAAAGACCTGAATTGCAATGGAAAGATTGCTAAAATTTATCGCAATCCTTGCAACCCTCTCTAGTTTATTTTTAAATTTTTAATTTATTTTGTTTATTAATTATATTAACATACAGTGGTATATTAGTTTCAGGTGTACAATATAATGATCCAACAATTCTATACTTTCCTCAGTGCTCCTCATGATAAGTGTATTCTTAACTGCCCCCCCCTTCACCTATTTTACCCATCCTCCCACCCAATTCTGCTCTGGTAACCATCAGTTCTCTGTATTTACGAGTCTGGTTTTTGTCTGTCTTTTTTTCCCTCTTTATTTGTCATTTTTTTTGTTTGTTTCTTAAATTACACTTATGAGCAAAGTCATATGGTAATTATCTTTGTCTGTCTGGCTTATTTCACTTGGCATTATATCTTCTAGTTCCATCCATGTTGTTGCAAATGGCAAGATCTCATTCTTCCTTATGGCTGAGTAATATTGCATTATACACACACACACACACACACACACACGTGTGTATGTATATATATATATATATATATATATATATATATGCACTTTTTCCATTCGTCTGTCAGTGGACACTTAGATTGCTTCCATATTTTGGATATTGTAAATAATGCTGCAATAAACATAGGGGTACATATATTTTTTTGAATCATTTTCATTGTCTTTAGATAGATACCAAGTAGTGGAATTACTGGATTATATGGTATTTGTTTTTATTTCTTTGAGAAATCTTCATATTGTTTTCCACAGTGGCTGCACCAATTTACATTCCCACAAACAGTGCATAGGGGTTCCATTTTCTCCAAATCCTCACTAACACTTGTTATTTCTTATCTTTTTGATTCTAGCCATTCTGACAGGTGTAAGCTGATATCTCATTGTGGTTTTGATTTGCGTTTCCGTGATGATGAGTGATGTTAAACATGTTTTCATGTGTTTCTTGGACATCCGCATGTCTTCTTGGAAAAAAATCTATTCAGTTCCTCTGCCCATTTAAAAAAATGTTTATTTATTTTGAGAGAGAGAGAGAGCAGGAGGAGGGGCAGAGAGAGAACCCCAAGTAGGTTTCACACTGTCAGTGCAGAGCCCAAAGCAGGGCTTGAACTCAAGAACCATGAAATGCTGACCTGAGTTGAAATTGAGTCTGACACTTCAATGACTGAGCAACCCAAGCACCCCTCCTCTGCCCATTTTTTAATTGGATTGTTTTTTTGGTGTTGAGTTGTACAAGTTCTTGATATATTTTGGCTATGAACCCCCTTTTGGGTATATCATTTGCAAATATCCTCTCCCATTCAGTCGGTTGCCTTCTTGATGATTTGGTTTCAAGTTGTATGCAAGGAACCATTTGCCCCCAGTTCTTTTGTCTGATTCTGTTTTTCTCATTCATCAGCCTGCAAAAAGGATAAACATAGGAGAGTTGAGGAGTCTCAATTCTTTTTTACTTGGTGTTTTCCCCTGTTAATCTCCCTGTTTTAAAATCGCTTTCTCTAATCTATGGACTGAGAAATGAAACCAAGCTTGTTGGAATTATGCCTAAAACAAGAGAATAAGAATTTCTCTGTACTTGAAAAAAATTTTTTTTAATGTTTATTCACTTTTGAGAGACAGAGAGAGACAGAGTGTGAGTGGGGGAGGGCAGAGAGTGGGGGACAGAATCCAAAGCAGGCTCCAGGCTCTGAGCTGTCAGCACAGAGCCCGATACGGGGCTCAAGCCCATGAACCCTAAGATCACAACCTGAGCTGAAGTCAGACACTCAACCAACTAAGCCACCCAGGCGCCCCTCTCTACTTTTTTTGTAATCAGCAAATATTTTACAATTTTATAAGTGGAAAGAGATAAAAAAAAAAAAATACATCTAAATATTTAAGGTGGTCGCTTCTGAGGGATGGGATTGAGGTCAAATTCTTTTACCTTTTATTTAAAAACTTTCCCCTGTCTATTATGAGATTTATTTTATGACAGAAAATTATACCGATATATAAGAAAGAAGTCTAAAAAATTCTCTAGGCACAAAACCTTTCTTCCCATAATGAGGAACTAAGCTTATATGTATGTTTATATATATACTATATATATGTGTATATATGCTATATATATATGCTATATATATAGTATATATATGTTATATATATACACATATATATATACACATAGTATATGCTATATATACACATACATACAATATATAACATAATATACATGGGGAGCCAAACATTGGCTGAATTTCTTACTAAGGTGTAAATGGTTGAGACATGACTTAGGAACAACTTCAAGTAAAGAAGGGAAGAATGGAAACAGAACTCTGAGTGCCTATGTCTATATTTGTTGGCAGTAGGGGAGGAATTTGAAGTGAAAAGGTAGATAAGAAACAAGTTTCAAAGTCAGGAGGAAAATGCGGATCCCAAGATAAAGTGTTTGCTGCTACACATGACCAGCAGACCCAATGGCAGCTGTTCATCAGGCAGGGCCTTGTGTTCTATGTGCCCCTGGAGAGTATCAGCCATGTTCCCAAGTAGGGGCCACTTGGCAATAGGGGCTAGAGGCCCCAGACTCGCTGGGATGCTGCCCCTTACCTTCCAGGACAAGGACAGGTCGGCTCATGTCTGAGCTCCTCTTGCTGCACAGCCTACCGAGGACCGTGGCATCTCACCAGGATCTGCTTCTCTGGAATTGTTTGGCATAAGCGTCTGTTCTATCCTGATCACTATAAACAGAAGCACTTGACTTTTAATTAATGGAAGCGGATGCATTTCTTTAATACACACAGAAGTAAAGATTGATTTATTCTTTTGCACACACGTAGGGACAACTTAATTTAATGGAGCTGAAGGCAGAGGGGAGAGGGTCTTAGCAAGACCCATCTGGCCCAGCTCCTATTTAGCATGGATCACTTCCCACTCATGACAGAGATGCTAATTGTGAGCACTACTTCCAAACACCATAGGATGTGGTGTAATTACACTGTTCATAAAAGAATTCCAAACAGGGTTCTGTTTTGAATCTGATGAAACATGATGAGAAATCCCTGTGGCAGATGACAACATTCTTCTTTCAATTAATGGGATACTTGCTCAGAGTCATCCCCAAGACCATTAGGCACTGATTAAAGAGATTTATGGCCTCTGGAAGGACCAAACACGAATATTTTTCAACTAGAAAGTGTGGTAAAACGGTCTCCTTTGAGGACATCTGGGAGGACATTTATTTAAATGTGAGTATACAGAGGAATTTACTAGAACACTTTCCACCCAGATCTGAAAGTCAAATTGCCCAAATGCAAACCTCATTCACCCATTTCTTAGAAGGGTTTCATTCATGCCTTTCCTCCTCCAGTCACTCATTCATAAAAATGACCCAACAGATACTATGGAACATTATCATGAGTAAGGTGTAGGGCTTGGCTATGTCACACTGCAATGATGAATTAGAGGGACAGTTTTCCATAAGAGGACTCTGTATATTTGAAAGAAAAACATGTGAAATTAGAAATTGTTAATTCAAGCTCAAACTTTCCCCCTTGCTAGGAATGTGACTTTGAGCAAATCCTTTCTCTCTGAGTCTCAAAGTCCTTAAAATGTGGAGAAGAATGCCTGCCTTTCAAACCTCATAGAACTGCTCTGAGTAAAATGGTGTACACAAAATTTTACCATAAATTTCTACATAAATGCTAGAGGCTATTGATATTAAGACACTATGTAGGAGGGGAGATTTAAAGCACACAGAAATACCTACAGCAAAAGGCAAAAAGCCAATGCTATTTTAATAGAGGTACAAATTTATTTATTGGTTCAAAATGTCTATTGAGCCCTAATATGCTCCAAATGATGTGCTCAAATGAAGTGCAGAGGAGTTTAGAAAAGGAAGAATTCATCTTGTTTTCTAATGTTCCCCACCAAGATTATTCACAAGATCTTAAAGTATCCCTACAATTATTAGTGTTGCTCTCATTCTTTCCAGCTGTTAGAAAATTCATTGTGCAAAGTCTGATATTGTTCATTACAAGGGTCTGCCATTGCTCTGAAAACCATCTTACCCCAGCCTCTCCCTGCCCTTCCCCCATGTCTCTCTTGCCTGAAGAGAGGAAGGTGAGAGGATGGAGTAGCTTTGGACATGCATCGACCCACCTGGGTTCTGCCTTGTCCCGGTTGGTTGACCCCAGGAAAGTTACCAGGCATCTCTGGGTCTTAGGGATCTCCCCTGTCCAGTGGGAGAAATTATACTGACTTTGTAGGATCTTTGTGGGGTGAGAGCATTGTGTGGAAAGCTCATGGCTTGTTGAACACATTCAGCAACTGTAACTATTAGTATTGTGATGAAGGCCATTTTAATCCAGCCTCATTTCCTCCATTCATGTAATGAGTCACATTTGATAGAAGATTTGCTTCAACCAAGTCATAGATATTTTCTTCTTTCATTTATTGATTTGGGAGAAGAACTATGAATGTAGTTTCGGCAGTCTTCCAGCCAGTTATTAAAAAGATACAGACACAAGAAGATGGTCTGTTGTAGGGAGAGCACTTGGTGCTTCTTTTACAAGCAAAGAGTAGAGTCCTCTTTTCTTTCTGACCTATTTTTAGCATCAGTTTGTTTCTCAACCATTTCCCATATGGCTTATGTTTCTTCTACCAAAGGCAGGGGATGTCACTTTTTTGGTTTGGCCTCTCTAGTTTCAGTAATTAAATTTACAATTACAGTTGACATTTGAACACTTGCAGGATTTGGGGCACCCCCACCCCCGCCAGTTGAAACTTTTGCCTCCTCAAAACTTAACAGCCTACTATTGATGAAAGCCTCACTGATAATATAAACAATTAACACATATTTTGTATGTTATATGTATTATATACTGTATTCTTACAATCAAGGAAGCTAGAGACAAGAAAGTCACGAGGAAGAGAAAATACATTTACAGTATTGTATTTTTAAAAATCCACAGATGTGTGAATTCGTGCAATTCAAATTCATGTTGTTCAAGAGTCAACTGTATATCTTACTTTCAAGCATATACTAAGACAGAAGTGGCAAATCATCCAATTGCTTAAAAAAAAAAAAAAGGTGCTACCAGAGACTCTCCTTCACCTGGTAGGTGCACAGTTGAAAATAGGATGATGGATAAGGAGGTGCTCTGCAGTCCATCAAGACAAGCTATAAAGTGCAAAGTGCTAATGCTTTTTCACGACTTCCTCTGAAAGTCAAGAGGAGTGCTGCCTTTAGTGATCCCAGAGAGACTGGGGAGAAATAAGATTTGGGCCAGTCCACTTCCAATCAACATTCAGGACCATAAGTTCAGGTACTGTGCTTTGCCACTCAGAAGGCAAACTTCCAAATTGGGCAGAGAACAAGAATTTGATCTGACAAATATAAGAGCTTCCACACAAGTTAATAGAACTTGGAATTATGGAGACACTTGAAAATAGCTTTGGGCTAAAGATTTTCTCCAAGACAGTTATTCTTGTTTCCTTGCAATTTTGAAAATGTCCAGAAAGTGTAAAGTGTATATCTGAAAATCCTGCCCAATAATCACTTCTCCATCCAGCAATACATGTGTTGTTTGTTTTGTTTTGTTTTGTGGAGGAATTTTATTTGCCTTTTTCTATGGCCTCCTGTGCCATTTTGGGTCCTCTAAGAAGTAGATCCCAACCAGAATAAAAAATGCAGAAGGGAAATGTTTATAAAAGGGGCAGGGGAGAGGGAGCAGGAGTGAGCAGAGAGAGCCTTCAGATCCCTGTGCAGGGCTAATAGCTGTTCAAGGAGAGGGAAGAGGGGAAAACTGAATAGGAGAAGGTTTCAATGTTGGTGAAACTCTGATAACTTCTCAGCCAGACCAAGAGGGACACCTGTGCAAACACTGCCCATTACAGGAGTCCCACCTGGAGCAGGTATGGCCCAGCTCTCAGCTCCTTCCCGTGCTTGGTCACTGGCTAGCAGGAGCCCATGGAAAGCAAGGCCACAAAATGAATGCTGCATTAGAAACAAGGTGATAGCTTGAAGCTGCCCAGGAACCAGGAACTACTCTGCTCATTGCTGCTTCTCTTGAAAGGAGATCTGAGTGGAGTACTTCCATGGCTGCCATTTCCACAGAAATGCTAGAATTCTTTCCTTCTGATACACCAGAACCATTCAGGTGTATTATGAGAGCAAATGGGAAAGTTAACACAGCCCTGGAACAACATGAAGTAAATACTGTTGTCTGTTCATGTAAAAATAAACTGTTTCTGATTTTCTGATTTTTTTTTTGATTGGAGTAGAAATAATGAAGAAGCCAAGTCAACAGCCTTAAACCATCTGCCTCTGAGACCTTATGAATCAGCTGTAGCAAAGATACCATGTCTGAAACAGCACTGTAATCAGAGCCACTATTTGAGGTTGTGGTAGTCTCCAGTCATCCATCCACTGCCTTCTAAAAAAAGACTTTGAATGGGATACTGTTTTTACTTACTTCAGAGGCTTCCAGTTGACCTTTCCCCACTATTCTCACTCTTACTTGCCCACAGTCCAAGAGGTCAGTACTCCAATTGCCAAGTATGGTTCCGTGGACCCTTGAGCCTACTGTAAACCAGACTAGCCAGGTCTCCATTCATTATGGGACTGTGAAAATATTTGGGGTCTTTGGGCGTCAATGTCAACTGAGACTCTGTGTCTAATACTTCTTGAAGTGTCTGAGTATACATTTTCCCACAGCGTAGTCACCCAAGTACATAGCCATAGGTGTTTTTGAGGCAGGACTGAGGAAGTCATTGTAGTTTATACTTGCCATCATGTTGCAGGGCCCTTCTCCTGGAGATCTGGCCACCTCTTCAGTCATTGGATTTCAAATCAGAAAACTGTCTCAGGGCTACTCACTGAGTAAATGATCATGACCTTCTATTGAGGTAAGTGCCTTTAGTCTCCCTCTCCTCTATTCTTTTCCTCTTCTGATTGTACTAAGCAGTACATTTGGCTTCTTGTCTATTTGGTCACGTTCCCCTGACCATCTCCACAATTCTCTGTGGTCAAGGGCCCTTGGCTGCCTCTCTGACATTGCCAGGCATTATGGTAATTGCAGCCCCCTGGCTCTAGTGGTCCAGTGCTGCCACCTGGCCTCTATTACTTCCAGGCTCCACTTCCCATTGCTATCAGTAAGCCCAGCTTTGTCCTGCCACTACTGAACTTCATAGCATATTCCTGATGGTCCTGATGAAGACTGTGTCCTCTGAACTCTCCAATGCAATACAGTCCCTCTGGTGGGTCTTCTGATCTCACATAAACTACCGATTCTAGTATTCTTTCCTTCTGAATTTTAAAACTCCTTCTTTTACCATCTGCCAGGACATAAGTAAAATTTGGAGGGGTATCCTCCCAGATGCCCCCCATCCAAAGTTTCATAGTCCAAAGTTTTCCCAGCTAGGGCCCAGACCTTAGCATAATATTGGCCTTGTCTTGGTTGAGCATTTAATTATCTCTGGAGCTCTAAGAAACTGTTAGATCCAGACTCTTCATCTATGATCTTTATTCCATTGTAGGAGATGAGAGACTGTGTAAGTTTCCAGAGAGGCTGTACAGTCCTCACACTTCGTCCTGAATTGTTTGTTAATGGCCCTAAGTTTCTGTTTATCCCTCTCCAGTGTGTCAGTACAATTTAGTAACAACTGGCCTTGGAGTTGTTTCCCTCATGTATTTCAAATGCCTGAATCACTTCATTGGCAAAGACATTCTCCTCCATGGGGACATTTTTCTAGGTCACTGACCATGAAACCTTCAGCATTTGAGGCATACCACTTTATTCCGGGAACTATCCTTATACCACATTTCATTTGGGCTAGGATTCTTTTTGCTAGCCATGAGGTGAGTGAGCTAGTCTCCCAAACCCCATTCTGTGTACCAACTGTAAAAGCGTGAGTGCTCCAAGTAGGGACACCAAAATAGAATTAGATGTGTTAGAGATTCATTGGGGGAATGTTTGTGAAGAAGGAGCAGAAGTAGGTGGGGATTGTCTTCAGAATGTAATGTTTAAAAGAAGAGAGTTAAGAAGGGATAGGAAGGAGAACCCAGACTGCAGAGCAGATCTGAGAAGACCTAGGCAGATGAGGAGCCCCAGAGGAAATATTTCCTATCATAGGAATTTTATGTCTGATAGGAATGTTATGGCTTTAGTGTCTCTACTATGGTCAGTCCTGGCTGGAGGCAAACCAGAGAGAGCATGGCCTCAATGTGAAGTCTGCAGGAGATCTGAATTTGTAGCATCTTGAAGATACCTGCCAGCTACCCTCTTTGCAGCAGGTTCTCTCGAAAGGGTATCTCAGCAGCATACCTCAGTGGTTGACACATCTCCCCACACAGAGATAGAAAGCCAGGTATATGGATGTAAAGCCAATGGCTAACCTCCAGTGGGATGGAAACCTAGAGAACTAAATTAATTCTCTTTTGGTTATGTGGAAGAATTCAAGCCATGGATGGGGCCTTCTTTGGGCCATTTTGGGGGAGTATTATTCTACGGTGTCTCCTGATTTCTTTGACTCTGTTAGAATTCTCACCCTTATATTTGCTGGGCTTTTGTATGTAGAATAAGATCTTCCTGTCTGCTAATTAGCTATGGCTCAGACATCTACAGGAATGCTAGGGTCAAACCAGGTGGTCTTAGAGGCTCAAGAAGGTATTTTTCCTCTGAGTTCAAAGGGAAAATTTAAGCACAGAAAAAGATTAGCTTACTGTGATCAAATGTGACCAAAATATCTCTTTCTAAATACCTGATCTTAGACTTCGCTTAATTTTTATGCTGAATGCAGAGTATATCCTCTCTGATAGTCCATCTTCAAAGACTTGAGGTCTAATTTGTTTAAGGAAGCAAACAAACGAAGGCTTAGAAATTGAAAGCAAGTAAATCAAGTAAATTCTCCCTAAGTTGAGGCTGATGAGAGAGGCTGCCTGAGCAATTAGCTCTAAGCATTGCTGTATGGAACGATGGGTTTTTCGGGAAGCCCGTTTAGAGGGAGTTATAAATAAAACCTTCCAAAGACTAGAGCGTAAGAAAAACCACAGTCCTTAGTGAGGAGGCAGGCAAATGAGGAGCATAAAGCTCATAGCCAGACAGGGCATTTTGGGGATGTATGTGGGCTTCAGAGGCAGCCTGGGTTCTCCTTCCAGCTCATGGGAAGACTGCAAGCAAGTTGTCTGATACCTTGTGAGCCTCCATTTCCTTATGTATAAAATGAAGATAAATGTCTCTTGTTTAGTGTGGAGATAAAGGAATTAAGAAACACAACACAGAACAGCACAGTAAGAATGAGTTCTGGGGTCAGAAGTCCCAACTCTCCATCCCTCATTCAACCTTGATGAAGCTACTGAACCTCTCTGTGTCCTAGCTGCCTCTCCTTAAAATGGAAGCCATGATACCAAGTCATGGAGTTGTTGTGACTGTTCAGTCAAAAATGCGTATGAAGTATTTAGCACAGTGCTGCATAACACATGCCATTGGTCTCCCATCCATCTTACTGTTCAGGGATCGCCAGCTCCACTTCCAATTGCCGATATCTGCATCTCTTTTCTGAGGGCATGTTCTTGCTGCCCGACCAGCTCTGCTGTCCAAGAGGTGGGCTCAATATGCCAGAGAATGAGTGTCCCTCCAAGAAACAGCCCTCAACCGATGTATAATGATAGTTACATAAATGACCCAGTAACCTTCCCTCTGAGGTAGGATAACTCAGGTATTGTCTCATGTTCTTCCAGTGGGAAGTGGCCCCCAAATGCACCTTTTATTGGCTGACTTTTCCTCCCTGTCTCACTTCCCTGCTCCTCTACCAATTTTTCGTCTATCTTCCAAATGAATTGGGAGAGGCTTAATTTACACTTGAATTATTATTTTTTAAATTTTTCTTAATGTTTATTTTTGAGAGAGAAGGAGACAAGGCATGAGCAGGGGTAAGGCAGAGAGAGAGGGAGACACAGAATCCGAAGCAGGCTCCAGGCTTTGAGCTGTCAGCACAGAGACTAATGCAGGGCTCGAACCCACGAACCATGAGATCATGACCTGAGCTGAATTCAGCTGCCCAACCAACTGAGCGACCCAGGCACCCCACTCTTGAATTCTTTTTACAGAGTCTACTTCTAGGGGAACCTAAGATAGCCCTCACCAACACAAACAATCAATAAAGCTAGCTGTGATTATTATAAGAAATGTGCTTTATAAAATAGAAGTCATTATGTAAATAGTAGTAATAAAACTGTCAAATTCTTAGTAGAAAAAGAAGGCATCCAACAACATCACACATTGTTGACATCTAGAAAGAACCCTGAAAATCACCTTGGTCATTCCTACTAGCAACTTCCCACCCTCACCCATTTTAGCACCCTCCACAATATATTCATACTGCATCTTGGCACTCTGCCTTCTAATAGTATATTATCAAGTAGCTTTCTGGGGTGAACTAAAACAAAGACCTGTCTCCACAATGACTTCTTACCTTCTCAGGTCACCTTGTTACTTTCTCAGCCAAAGCTGTGTTGGAGTTGGCTATGCCAAAGGGAAAACAGGGAGGTGAAACAAAGAGCCTAGCCAGTCCACAAAAGGCTGACGGCCCCTAGGGTGGCTGGAGTTGCCAGTATGCAACTTGGCCTTAAACTTCTGTCTTAGTCGTCTGTACTCCTTCAAGTCTGCCCAAAGCGCTTGGTAAAGCACACCCTTAATAGGTCAGCGTAGGGCCCAGCTTCTGCCCATGGAAAAGATCACAGATTCTGCAGCAGCCTCACTGCTGCCTCCCCTGCACCCTAGGCCCAAACCAAGGCTGTTCCCGTGAATCCAACCCAAGGCATGTAATTGAATGAATGCTGCTTTACACAGAAATGAAATATGGCCCAGAAGGGTCTTCAGTTCAGTTAGTACATCTTGTCCTATGGGAAATCCCGAATGCCGGCACACCACTTCCCAACAGGTGGGCTGGCCTGTCTCTCACGAGGCCATTGGCCACCAGTGTAGTAAGGTGGCTAATGGGGAGGGGTGAGGAGGTGTGATACCCTGAGCCTCTTTCTACGGGCAGGGGTAAACCTGTAATTGCATGCTTCAGTTTAGCACATCAGAAGTTTGTTTACGTAATCTAGAATTAACCTTCACAAGGGCAGAGGTGTTTCTGTCAGTTTGTGTACAGTTCTATCACTAGCACCTAGAACACCTGCCTGATATATAGCAGAAACTCAATGGTTTCTTGTTTCTTTTTAAGCTATAATTTACATATAAAGAAATGCACAGATCTTAAGTGTTTGGTGAGTTTTGCAAATGTACATACCCAATTAATCCAAACCCTAAAACAAAGCACACAAGATCTAGAATATTACTATCACTTCAAAATGTTCCCTAAAGCCCCCCAAGTCTTTGCCACAGACAACTGTTGTCTGGATTTCTATCACCATTGATTATGTTAGACTTTTAAAAATGGAATTATAATATGTTTTGTACTCTTTGATGTCAGACTTCTTTTGTTCCACTTAATATTTTTGAGATTCATCCAGTGGCTTGCAGGTTTCAGTAATTGATTTCTTTTTATTGCTGAGCAGATTACACTTATGAACGTGCTTGTCTGTTCTCCTGTGGTAGATGTTGGAGTTTCCAGATTTTGGCAATCATGACTCACGCAGCTATGAATATTCTTATAGAGGCGTTTGTGTGGACATATGTTTTCATTTCTCTGGATAAATACCTAGGAATGGATTTCTGGGTCATGGGATAGATACATGTTTAACTTGGTGAGAAAGAGCCAAACATTTATCTGAAAAGATTGTGTCAGCAAATATACATTCTTGCTAATATTTGGTGTTCTTTTCTATTTTAGCCACCTTACAAAGTGAAAGAGAATCTCACTGTGGTTTTAATTTGCATTTCTCTTATGGCTAGTGATATTAAGCATATTTTCATGTGCATGCAGATCATTTGCATATCTTCTTTTGTGAAGTGTCTGTATAACTCCTTGTTCAATTTTTATATGGGCTTGTGGGTTTTTTTTTTATTATTGATACTAAGGATTTCTTTAAATACTCTGGTTACAAATCGTTTGTCAGAAAAGAAGTAAGTCTGCCTCAGACCAGAAGAAAGCTGAGCAGTTTTTGCTTTGGAGAAGTCTAATTTTGCAAATTCTTTTTCTTGTGGTTACTGCTTACTATCTGCTGCTTAAAAAACAAAATGAAACAAAACAAAAAAACAACGACAACAAGAAACTTTGCCTATCCTAAGCTCACAAAGGTATTCTTCTAACTTTCCTTAAAGAGGCTTAGGAAACCTTCAGGTCTATGATTCATCTCAAGGTTAAGTCTAGTATATGGTATAGGTAGTACTTGGGGTTCATTGATTTGCTGAATAGTTAATCCAGCATCATTTGTAGAAAAGGCTTTCCTTTCCCTGTTGATTTGCTTTGGTGCCTTTATAGAAAACCAAGTGACTCTATATGCGGAATCTTACTTCTGCGCAGTTGATCTATTTGTCTATCCTTATGTCACTACCAACTGTCCTAATTACTTTGGTTTTAAATTTACTCTTGAAAGTAGGGAATTTAAGTTCTCCAACTTTGTATTTTTTTCAAGGTTTTTTTTTTTTAAGTTTTATTTTTTCAGAGACAGAGAGTGCAAGTGGGGGAGGGGCAGAGAGAGAGGGAGAGCAAGGATCTAAAGCAGGCTCTGTGCTGACAGCAGAAAGGCCCAGGCAGGGCACTGATTTATGAACAATGAGATGATGACCTGAGCCCAAGTCAGATGTTTAATGGACTCAGCCACCCAGGTGCCCCTCAAGATTGTTTTCACTATTGTAGTTCCTTTTTATTTTTATCTAAATTTTAGTATCAGCTTGACAGTTTCTACCAAAACAAAAAAACAAAGAACAAAAGCAAACAAAAAAAGACTTGCTGGGATTTTAATTGGGATTACACAGAATTAGAAGCAGGCTCCAGACTCTGAGCTGTCAGCACAGAGCCTGACGATAGGGCTCGAACTCACAAACTGCAAGATCATGACCTGAGCCAAAGTTGGTCTCTTAACCAACTGAGCCACCCAGGCACCCCTCTTCCCACTACATTTTAAAAATATTTATTCCAGTATAATTTACATACGGTACTATATTAGTTTCAGGTATACAATATAGTGACTCAACAATTCTATACATTACTCAGTGCTCATCAGGATAAGTGCACTCTTAATCCCCTTCACCTATTTCACCCATCCCTCCACCCCCCACCCCCCCAACCAGTTTGTTCTCTATATTTAAGTCTGAGTTTTTTGTCTTTTTTTTCTTTGTTCATTTGTTTTGTTTCTTAAATTCCACATATGAATGAAATCATATGGTATTTGTCTTTCTCTGACTTATTTCACTTAGCACAATATCCTCTAAATCCATCCAGGTTGTTGCAAATGGCAAGACTTTGTTCTTTGGCTGATATTCCATTGTATACAAACACACCACATCGTCTTTATTCATCTATGGATGGGCACTTGGGTTTCCATATCTTAGCTATTGTAAACTTAGCTGCAGTAAACATAGGGGTGTGTCTATCTTTTCAAATTAGTGCTTTCATATTCTTTGAGTAAATATCTAGTAGTGAAATTACTGGATCATATGGTAATTCTATTTTTAATTTCTTGAGGAATGTCCACATTATTTTTCCATAGTGGCTGCACCAGTTTGCAACTCCTACCAACAGTGCATGAGGGTTTTTCTCCACATCCTTGCCCATGCTTGTTTCTTGTGTTTTGATTTTAGCCATTCTGACAGGTATGAGGTGATACCTTATTGTAGTTTTGATTTGTATTTCCCTGATGATGAAGGATGTTGAGCATCTTTTCATGTGTCTGTTGGTCATCTGTATGCCATATTTGGAGACATATCTGTTCATGTCTTCTGCCCATTTTTAATCAGATTGTTTTTTGGTGCTGAGTTGTAGAAGTTCTTTGTATATTTTGGATATTAACCCATTACGGGATGTATCATTTACAACTATCTTCTCCTATTTGGTGGGTCGTCTTTTTGTTTCATTGATGGTCCTTCACTGTGAAGAAGCTTTTTATTTTTGGTGTGGTACCAGCAGTTTAATGTTGCTTTTGTTTCCCTTGCCTCAGGAGATGTATCTAGAAAAATGTTTCTATGGCTGATGTCAAAGAGACTGTTGTCTGTGTTTTCTTCTTAGGAGTTTTATGGTTTCAAGTTTCACATTCAGGTCTTTAATTCATTTTCAGTTTATTTTTTTGTGTATGGTGTAATAAAGTGGTCCAGTTTCATTCTTTTGCATGTAGCTATCCAGTTTTCCCACTCCCATTTGTTGAAGAGACTTCTTCCCCTTTGTATGTTCTTGCCTCCTTTGTCATAAATTAATTGACTATATAAGTGTGGGTTTATTTCTGGGCTCTCTATTCTGTTCCATTGATCTATTTGTCAGTTTTTGTGCCAGTACTGTTTTGATTGCTATAGGTTTGTAGTATATCTTGAAATCTGGGATTCTTATACCTCTATTTTTCTTCTTTTTCAGGATTGCTTTGGCTATTCAGGGTCTTTTGAGGTTCCAAATAAATTTTAGGATTGTTTGTTCTAGTTTTTAAGAAAATGCTGTTGGTATTTTGACAGGGATTACAATAAATCTGTAGATTGCTTTGGGGGAATTGCTTTGGATCTTTAGAAAAACTGGGGAAAAATTACATCTTAACAACACTGGGTCTTATCAGCCATGAACAGGGTATATCTCTCCATTTATTTATGTTTTCTTCATTTGTTTCAACAGTGTTTTGTAGTTTCTAGTTTTTAGTATAGGGATGTTACACATGTTCTGATAAACCTAGTCCTCAGTATTTTATGCTTTGTAATGCCATTGTAAACATAAATATGAAGTTTTATATTTCATTTGACAATTTTTATTCCTGGTATATGGAAATACAATTGATTTTTAGTTACTTTATGTGCTGTGTCCTTACTAAATTCATTTATTAGTTTTAATAGTTTTTGGTAGATTCCTTTGGAATCAGATTATTTGTGTATACAGCTACATCTTCTGTGAATAAAGATAGTTTTACTTCTCTTTTCCAATCCTTTTTTTTTTTTTAATCTTTCCTTTTTGCCCTGGTTAAGATCTCCAGTACAATGCTGAATACATGTAGTGAGACAGATACCCTTGCCTTATTACTGATGGTAGGGGGAAATACATTCAGTATTTTACTTTTGTTGTATGATGTTAGCTATAGAGATGGCTTTTATCAGGATGAGGAAGTTTTCTTTCATGCCTAGTTTGTTGAGAGCTTCTATTTTTTTCATGAATGGATGTTGGAATTTAGTCAAATCGTTTTCCGAATTTCTTGAACTAATCATATTTTTTCTTTTTCTGTTAATGTGCTGACTTCTGTTGATTTATTAATATACCAATCTTGCCTTCCTGGAACATCCCCCCACTTGGTCTTGATGTATTATCCTTTTTATATATTGTTTGATTCAATTTGCTAATATCTGTTAAGGACTTTTGCATCTTGGCTTAGGAAGGATATTGGTCTATAATTTATTTTTTCAATGTCCTTGTCAGCTTTTGATATCAGGGTTATGGTGACCTCATAAAGTCAGTTAGGAAGTGTCCCCCTTTTCCTCTCTATTCTGAAAGTGTGTTTAGAATTGATATTATTTCCTACTCAGAAATGTTAGAACACATCTGTGAAACTATTTGGACTGGAGTTCTCTTTGTGTGAAAGTTTTAATTATAAATTCAATTTCTTAAACAGATATGTGGCTATTCACATTTTATGGTTATTGTGCTATAAGTTACATCTTCCAGTAAATTTGGCTAGTTTATCTTAATTTCCAAATTTATTTCCATAAAATTTATTCATAATATTTTATTATTATCCCTTCAATGTCTATAGGAGTTGTAGTGATGTCCTCTTTCTTTACTGATATTATTAATTTATATTTTCTGTCTTTTCCCTGTCCATCTTGCTCTGGATTCATAGATCTCATCAATCTTTTTCAATGAAACAATTTTTTATTTTGTTGATTTTGCCATTGTCTTACTGATTTGCACTCTTTATGTTTTTTATATTCTTATTTTGGTTTAACTTGCTCTTCTTTTTCTAGCTTTCTAGGTAAAAGTTTAGATTATTTATTTTATACCTTTCTTGTTGTCTAATATAAGGATTTAATGCTATAAATTTGAAAGTATTTCTTTGGTTGCATCCCACAAATTTTGACATTGTGCTCTCAATTCCATTCAGTTCAAAATATTTTTTTATAAAGTTTTTAATTCCAGTATAGTTAACATACAGTGCTCTATTAGTTTCAGGTACACAATGTAATGACTCAACAATTATATACATTACTCAGTGCTCATCATGTTAAGTGTACTCTTTAATCCCAATCACCTATTTTACCTGTCTCCCCACCCACCTTCCCTCTGGTAACCATCAGCGTGTTCTCTACAGATAAGAGTCTTTTTCTTGGTTTGTCTCTTTTCTTTTTCCTTTGTCATTTCTTTTGTTTCTTAAATTCCACGTATGGGTGAAATAGTATGGTATTTGTCTTGTTCTCACTTATTTTGCTTAGCATTCTACTCTCTAGCTCTGTTCATGTCATTGCAAATGGCAAGACTTCATTGTTTTTATGGCCGAATAATATTCCATTGCATATATATGGGTGTGTGTGTGTGTGTGTATATATATATATATATATATATATATATATATATATGGAATCTTCTCACATCTTCTTTGCCCATTCATCTTCTGATGGACACTTGGGCTACTTCCATAATTTGGCTATTGTAAATAATACTGCTATAAACATAGGGATACATGTATCCCTTTGAATTAGTGTTTGTATTCTTTGGGTAAATACCCAGTAATGCCGTTACTGGATAGTAAGGTAATTCTATTTTTAACCTTTTGAGGAAACTTCATACTATTTTCCATAATGGCTGCACCAGGTTACATTCCCACCAACACCAACATTCCCACCAACAGTGCAAAAAGGTTCTTTTTTCTTCACATGCTCGCCAACACTTATTGTTTCTTGTGGGTTTTTTTATTTTAACCATTCTAACAGGTGTGAGGTGATATCTTATTGTAGTTTTGATTTGTATTTCCCCGATCATGGGTCTGTTGGACATCTGAATGTCTTCTTTGGAGAAATGTGGATTCATGTCTTCTGCTTATTTTGTTAAATGTTTTTTTTAAATATTTTGATAAAGAGAGACAGAAAAAGAGAGAGAGAATGAGTGGGGAGGGCAGAGAGAGAGATAATCCCAAGCAGGCTCCACACTGCCAGTGCAGAGCCCCATGTGGGGCTTGAACTCACAAACTATGAGAGCATGACCTGAGCCAAAACCAAGGGTCAGATGCTCAACTAAGCCACCCAGGTGCCCCTTCTGTTTATTTTTTAATCAGATTGGTTTTTTGGGGTGTTGAGTTTTATAAGTTCTTTATATATTTTAGATACTAACCCTTTATCAGATACAACACTTGCAAGTATCTTCTCTCATTCTGTAGGTTGCCTTTTAGTCTTGTTCATTGTTTCCTTTGCTGTGTGGAAGCTTTTTATTTTTATGTAGTCCCAATAGTTTATTTTTGCTTTTGTTCTTGCCTCAGGAGACAGATCTAGAATGTTGAAAAATGTTGAGGCGGCTGATGTCAGAGACATGACTACCTGTGCTCTCTTCTAGGATTTCTATGGTTTCAGGACTCACATTTAGGCCTTACACCAGTTTATTTTTGTGTATAGTGTAAGAAAGTGATCTAGTTTCATTCTTCTGCTTGTAGATGTCCAGTTTTCCCAGTACCATCTGTGGATGAAACTTCTTCCCCCTGGATATTCTTTCCTGCTTCATCAAAGATTAATTGGCCATATAATTGTGGGTTTATTTCTGTGTTTTCTATTCTGTTCCATTGATTACTGCATTGATTACCATGCTGTTTTGATCACTACCGTTTTGTAATATAACTGGAAGTCTGGAATTGTGATACCTCCACTTTTGTTTTTCTTTTTTAAGAATGCGTTGGCTATTTGGGATCTTTCAGAGTTCCATGCAAATTTTAGGATTGTTTGTTCTAGTTCTTTGAAAAATGCTACTGGATTTTGATAGGGATTGCATTAAATGTGTAGACTGCTTTGGGTAGCGTAGACATTTTAACAATATTTGTTCGTCCAAGCCATGAGCATGGAATGACTTTACCTTTTTTTGTGCTATCTTCAATTTCTTTCATCAGTGTTTTATAGTTTTCAGAGTACAGGTCTTTCACCTCTTTGGTTAAGTTTATTCCAAACTATTTCATTGTTTTGGGTGTAATTGAAAATGGAATTGTTTTAATTTCACTTTCTGCTGCTTCATTACTAGTGTATAGGAATACAGCAGTTTTTTAAGGCCTTTACGTTTTTTAAAGGCCTTTATTATGTAGAAGCATGTTCCCTTTAAACCTACTTTGTAGAGGGTTTTTATCATGAATTGATGTTGTACCTTGTCAAATACTTTTTCTGCATCTGCTGAAATGATCCTATGGTTGACGTGATGTATCACATTAATTGGTTTGTGAATATTGAGCCACCCTTACATCCCATTGATCCCATAAATCCCATTGATGATGGTGAATTATTTTTTAATGTATTATTAAGCTCATTAGCTAGTATTTTGTGGGAGATATTTGAATCTATGTTTATCAGAGATATTGGCCTGTAATTCTTTTTTTTTTTTTTTTTTTGTGGTGTCTTTATCTGGATTTGGTATCAGGGTGATATTGGCCTCTTAGAATGAATTTGGAAGTTTTCCTTTCTCTTCTATTTTTTGGGATAGTTTGAGAAGACTAGGTATTAACTCTTCCTTAAATACTTGCTAGAATTCACCTGTGAAACCATCTGGTCCTGGAATTTTTTTTTTATTAGGACTCTTTGATTACTGATTCAGTTTCATTGCTGGTAATCAGTCTGTTCAAATTTTCTATTTCTGCTTCAGTTTTGATAGGTTACGTGTTTCTAGGAATTTATCCATTTTTCTAGGTTGTCCAATTTGTTGGCATATAATTTTTCATAATCTCTACAGTCCTTTTTATTTCTGTGGTATACGTTGTTATTTCTCCTTTTCATTTCTGATTTTGTCTATTTATTTGGGTCTTTTTTTTATGAATCTGGCTAGAGATTTATCAATTTTGTTGATCTTTTCAAAGAACCAGCTCCTGATTTCATTGATCTATTTTATTTTTATTACTTACTATATCATTTATTTCAGCTCTAATCTTTATTTACCTCCTTCTTTCTTCTGGTTTTGAGTTTTGTTTCTTGTTCTTCCAGCTCCTTTAGGTTTGTTAGGTTATTTGAGAGTTTTCTTGCTTGTTGAGGTATGCCTGTGTTGCTGTAAACTTCTCTCTTAGAACCACTTTTGCTCCATCCCAAAGATTTTGGACCATTGTGTTTTCAATTTCTTCTTTATTTCTTTGTTGATCCATTCATTGTTTAGTAGCATATTATTTAACCTCCATGTATTTGTGCTCTTTCCATATTTTTTCTTATGATTGATACCTACTTTCATATCATTGTGGTCAACACAATGATTTCACTCCTTTTGAATTTGTTGCAATTTGTTTTTTGGCCTACTGTGTGATCTATTCTGGAGAATGTTCAATGTGAACTTGAAAAGAACATGTATTCTGTTTTTTTAGGATGGAATGTTCTGAATATATGCATTAAATCTATCTGGCCCACTGTGTCATTCAAAGCCACTATTTCCTTGTTGATTTGCTGTTTAGATGATCTGTCCATCAATGCAAATGGAGTGTTAGAGTCCCCTACTATTATTGTATTACTATCATTTATTTCCTTTATGTTTGTTATTAACTGTTTTATGTATCTGGGTGCTTCCATATTAGGTGCATAAATATTACTATATCTTGTTCAATTGTTTGTTTATACTGCCTTTTTTTTGGTGTCTTGTTACAGTATTTGTTTTACAGTCTATTTTGTTTTATATAAGTATTGCTACTCCAGCTTTCTTTTGACATACATTTGCATTGTAAATGTTTCTCCATGCTGTCACTTTCAGTCTGCTGGTGTCTTTAGGTCTGAAATGAGTCTCTTATAGGCAGTATATAGATGGGACTTGTTTCTTCATCCACTCTGTCACCCTGTGTTTTTTGATTAGAAAATTTAACCAATTTACATTCAAAGTAATTATTCATAAATAGGCATTTATTGCCATTTTGTTACTTGTTTCAGTTCAAAATATTTTCTCATTTCCCTCATGATTTCCAGTTCAATCCATGAATTATTTAGAAAATCTATTGCTTAATTTCAAAATATATATATTGAGTATTCCTATAGTTATCTTTTTTGTTATTGATTTCTAATTATGGTAAAAGAACATACATACAATCATTTGAAATGTATTGAGACTTAATATTGCTAAGCAATGTGTATCATTCCAGGAATACTTGAAAAGTATTCTCGTTTGGTCTGTATGATTCCAGAAATATTTGAAAAGAATATGAACTCTAAGTATTAGATGAGTGTTTTATAAATATCAATTAGATTTAGTTGACTGGATTGTTCAAATCTCTTATAATCCGTAACCTTTTTCTAGCAAGGGCTATTTTCAGTTTTGTAGGCTGTATACTGTCTGTAGCAACTACTCAATGCAGCCCCGTTAGTGCAAAATAGCCATAAACCATACATAAACAAATAGGATGGCCAAATTTAGCCAAAAGGATATAATTTCCCAACTCCTGTTCTATACTGTTGCTATTTTTCAATCTCCTTGTTCTTTCAGATATTGAGACAGGAGTATTAAAAACTCCTCAAACTATGGATTTGTTTAGTTCTTAATCCTGACTTCTTAATGAATTGACTTCTATTATTATAAAATGTCTCCTTTTATTCTTATTATTGCTTTTTGACTTGAAGTTCATCTGGTCTGATATTAACATCAGCTTTCTCACAATTAGTGTTTACATGGTATAATTCTTCCATTGTTTTGTTTCAACAATTTTGTGACTTTATATTGAAAATGTTTCTCTCATAAACAACATACAATTGGATTTTTCCTTTTTATTCCATCTAAAACAGTCCCTACCTTTGAATGGGAGCATTTAATCCATTAACATTTAATTGTATAGTTGGATTTAATTTTATCATCTCGCTACTTATTATATACCTTCTTTCTTTATTCCTTTGTTTTTCTTTGATTTGATTGAGAATTCTCTTGATTGAGAATTTTTTATATTTCATTTTACCTCACCTGTAGGCTTTTTAGCTGTATGCCTTTGTTAAATATTGTTGGTGGTCGCTCTAGGAAATACAATATCCATCCTTAACCCATTTTATCTTGATTAATGTTATATCACTTCATATGTAATGAAAGACATTTTAACAGTGCTAGTTTCGGCTCTTTGAAAAGGAGACCCCAATATATGATTATATATACAATATTGTGGGGAACATCTGTGAAGGATAAAGGGGGAGAGATCATGAGTACGTGGAGATACCCTTCAGGCTGTGAAAGGAGAATGGATAAGAGGAATTGTGGAGGTAGAGTCTCAGATGTGTCACAAAGTCTCAGAGCCACTGGATGTGTCTAGCAGTGGGCCAAAATGGACTGCCTTTCGTACTCCTCATGATGCTGAGTCATTGGCTAGTAGCAGCCAGGCATGAAAACTACAGTAGATAGAAAGGGGCAGTAACTAAAAGTTGTCAGTCAGCTAAAGGCCCCAGTAGGCCTTCCTGAAGGAAATTTGAGCAGTTTGTCTCCATGCTGCCACAGACCAACGCTTGTGCTGTACAGATCCTTTTCTCCCTGTATGTTCAGGAAGCAACTCTTTCATGGTTCCTACAGGCCTCTCTCTTTCAGTAGAAACTGAGAAGACAGACATTAGTGGGAGAGCCTCTTTTCCTCCCAGGCCCATAACCAACTGGCCAGGCCATTGGATACTATCTAGGGATCTGCATATATAGTCTTACTTTTTGCTACCTCTTTTCTCACTCAAAGTGAATAACCAGCTGTGTCACTTGTAGCTCTGCCTCTTGGGAAGATTGTCACTTTTCTCTGCCTTTCAGGGTCACCCTTGAATGTGGATATAATGTAGCACACTCTGTTTTCAGCTTGTTTCCATATACTGAGTCACCTAAACTGTACACAAAACTCAGGCTTTTTCTTCCTCCCTCAGCTGAGCATATGAGATCCTCCCTACAGCCATAGGTGTGACCTGGGAGATGGGTGCTGATGCAACTGTAGTGAATGATGGAAGTGTAGGCAACCTTCTGATGCAGTTTACTTGTGCTCTCTTAGGCGTAGGCTGGAGCCTGTAACATTTCCTTTTTATAATAGACTACTGCTGGGCCTATCCAGCTTTATTACTTGACAGATCTAATAGACCCCAGATCAACAGGGACAATTCCAGGTGTAGGATCATTTGATGATCCAAAGAACCGAGCATTCTATCTCTACCAGTTCCCTCCTGGCCAAGAGCTATTTTTCAAAAGGCATGTATTTCTCTGCTGCCAATGTCATGACGTTGTTCCGGAACCCAGAGGCCTGCAATGCCATTCTCCCCGAGGCTTGCTATAAACTTCACAATGCATCTTTTCCCACCAGAGATGCCTCTAACACATAGGGCCTGTTAGACTGCATGACCTATATGGCAAGACTGTTTGCACCATGGCCACAACTTGCTGCAGAGCTCTTTCCTATTCGGGGGCCGCCTTCAAAGCTGATGGCCTTCTGTGTCACCAAGTATAGGGCCAGAAAAATATTCCTAAATGTTGAATGTGTTGTCTCTAGATCCCAAAGCAGCTTACCAGGCACTGTGCTTCCTTCTTTGTGGTAGGAAATGCAAGGTGCAATCATTTTTCTTTTACCTCGGCAGACACAGCTTAGCACATCCTTGACCACTAGACCCTAAAAACTTTACTAAAGTGGCTGGCTTCTGAACTGTCAGAGAGGTTTTCTTCCACTGTCTGGAGCCCATGGGTCTTAAATTGACTTCAGTGTACTACCTCCTTTTGCTCATTTGTTCCAATCAGCATGATGTAATAGATCAATGTGATGTTCTACAGGATGTCTAGACAGCCCAGATCTCTTTGGAATATATTATATCGGAGGGTGGGAAAGTTAACATAGCCCTGCAAATGAATATTCATTGTCCATTCCATATAAATATGAACTCTTTCTAATCTTCTTTTCCGATCAGAATAGAAAAAAACACATCCACCAAACCAACTGACCTTATGCCATGTGTCTGAAGCCTTATTAATACACGCTAGCAAGCGTCCCCAACTATAACATGGCAAGTGCAACTGACATTCCTGTAGTTACAGAAAAACAGGAGAGAAATGAGACAAGGAGAAAACAAACAGCAAAAAGGTATACCTGAATACAAACATACCGGTTATTACATTAATGTGAATGTACTCAACACTCCCATCAAAAGACAAAGATCGATCGACTGTATAAAAAAGGAAGATCCAAGTATATATTGTCCACAGTTTTTCAGGGTGATAGAAGTATTGTAAAACTTGCTTGTAGGGATGAGTGGAAAACATACATTTTTCCAAAAGTGATTAAGCCAAACACTTAAAAAGGGTGAATGTTACTATGTGTAAATTATACCTCAATAAAGGTATAAAAGAAAACATTTAAAAAGGAGGATATCCTCCAACTCATTCCATGAGTCTGGAATATCCATAATATATCTAGTCAAGGGGGAGGGAGAAGATAGCAGACAATATAACTGATAAAAGTAAATGCAAAAATCCTAAACAAAACATTAAGAAACTGAATTCATCAATGTGTAAAGAAAGATGAAACATGCTGACCAAACTGGGTGTGTCTCAAGAATGGAAGAATGGCTTAACCTTAAAAAGCTGGGTAATGCAATTCATCATGTTAATAGATTCTCAGAGTAAACACATATGATCACAGGAGATGCAGAAAGAACGTTTGTTTGATAAAACATAACATCCATTCAGCCTCCTCAGCAAAAAATATAACTCTTATTCAATTTGGAATAAAAAGAAACTTCCTAAACATAAGTTACAATAAACAGCATACTTCATGATAGAATGCTCAAGATCAGGAAATCTACAAAGAGATCTTCTTTCACTACTCTTTTTCAACACTGGACTGGACATCCTATCCATTCAGAATGAAAAGGGAAAAAAGTATAGGTATTTGAAAAATATATATAGCCATCACTGTTTGTAGGTACTGTGATTGTTCAATTAGAAATCCCAAGAATCTGTAGATAAATTATTAGAATTAGTAGCAAGATTGCTAAATTTAAAAAAAATCAGTATTCAAAAATCAATGGCATTTCTATGCATTAGTCAAAAGAAAGATGCAATTTATTTAAAGATGTTATTTATAAAACGACAAAAAAATGCCAAAAAATAAGTTTTAAAATGGATGTACATGCTTTTTTTGGAGAAAATTATAATTGCAAGAGTTTACTGAAAGAGAAGATGTAAATAGAGGAAGAAATATTCCAGGCTATTGGACAGGAAAACTCAGTATCATAAAGATGTCCATTCTCTTAAAAAATATATCTCTAAAATCAATGCAAATCCAGTCAGACTCCCAACTAGGTTTTTCGTGACACTCAACAAACTGTGTGTGTGTGTGTGTGTGTGTGTGTGTGTATGTTCATTTATGTTCAAAGAGCAAAACTAATATTTCTGAGGAAGGAAAAGGTAGGGGCAGGGGACCAGCACTACTCCCTAGCAAGGTTATTATTATAAAGGTTAGAAATTTAGACACTGTAGTATAATTGTAGGAACAGACAAATAGGTGCCTGGAATAGACCAGAAATCTTCAAAACAGACTCATGTGTACGTGGAAGCTGGATTTCTAACAACAAACACTGTATCAGCAGGGAAAGGATAAACTATCTAATAAATGTAATTTAGACAGTTAATGTTTCATACAGAAAAATGAAATCTGATTCTTACCTCCTACCATACACAGAAACCAAATCCACATGATTTAAAACCTAAATGTGTCTGGTAAAACTAAAGGACTTTTAGACAACAATGTAGGAGAAATCTATGAACTCAGCACAGAGAATCGTTTCTTAAATACAAAGTATAGACCATAGAGGAAAACACTTCCCTCTCAGCAGAGGCCCCTCAGTGGTCTCATTGACCTCTGGTGTCAAGGCCAGCACCTCCTGCCCCTTTTCCTTCAGCAGACCTTTGAGATGGGCGGCCATCGCTCTGAGAAGGTTCTGGATGGACACGAGGAACATGGCTGCTTCCTCCTGTTTTGCAATCTCCTACAAGATTGGCTTCATCTTCACACAGAAAGAAAAAGTGTCCAAGAGGCAGAGAGACATGCTGGTTTAATTTAGCAAGCACCTTTCAGGAGACAAGCAATTAAGCTTTGAAATGTTGCTTCCCTGGTGTAATACCCTCCAGTTGGGCAGCACATTTTCTTTGCCTCAGAGCTAATGAAAATCAACAACAATGTGTTTGGGAAAAGGGCAGGATGCTATGATGAGGAGTGATGAGGAAAATGGGCATGTGAAATGGGTGGGAGATAGGGATGCCAATCATTTTAGCATACAAAAGGGATGCACTCGAAAGTGACAAAATCACTGTGGCAGAAAAAGGAGATGTGTATCTTATCTGCACAGCCCTGATGCTGGAACACCGTTGGCAGATGCCCCTCTAGCCAGCCAGCTGGGAGGATCTGACCCTGCTGGCTCACATGGTTTCAATCCCAAGAGAGGGTTCTGGTTACATCTCCTTCTTGCTTCCCGGTGCAGAGGGAAGGGACTGAACTATGCAAAGGGACCCAAATGTTAGAAGGAAGAAATGGATCAGCTCTGAAAAACACAACAATTGCTAATTATTCTACCAGTGATTTCTACCAAACTATTATTTACCCTGGAGAGTCCAGAGTTCTGCATTTAAGTAACAAAAAAAAAATCTTTTTATTGTTTAGATGCCTCCAAAGTCATTGAGATCATTTATATCAAGCCCTCTCAGTAAAATTGAACATTTACATCTGCTGTCTGGCAGGCATTCAGAGTCAATGTTAAATCCTGTGACCATGTATCTTTGTTTTAAAGACTAGCACATTTTTACCATGGCTCCAATTTATTATAAAGAAGTCTTTGGAAGATTAGCAAAGCATTACAGGTATTTTAACTTGCGTGTGTACTGTAAGTCTAGGTATGGGATGATAACTCTGGCTGCTAAAAGGGAAGTGCGATGATTATACTTACTCAATAGGCTTTATTTTTTTATGCTGCCTAAGCTGCCCCTGGTGATAAGCTAGCCATGTATTCAGGCATTTATGTTCCTTGGGCTTTTGTGCTTTTGTCTACACTGTGTCCCCATCAGAAACACGACTCTCTCTGCCTGTTCAATCAATCTTCTATAAGCTAACCATATATTTTATAAAATTTATTTGTAAATTTTATTATAAAATCTCCACCATGTGTCAGTCTCTTTAAGCATCTAGGCTACAAAATATTTTTTAAAAATAGTCCTCACCACGAATCTGAGAGCTTGGTGGAGAACACACACACACACACACACACACACACACACACACACATTGGTTAAGAATATGGATTTTGGGGATGCCTGGGTGGCTCAGTCAGTTAAGCATCTGACTCTTGGTTTTGGCTCAGATCATGATCTCATGGTTTGTGAGATCCAGCCCCATGTCAGGCTCTGTGTTGATAGCACAGACCCTGCTTGGGACTTATTCGAGACTAAGTCACTTAATTTTTCTAAGTTTTAATATTCTCATCTATCAAATGGAGATTTATTTACCTAACAAATATTTATTGAGGACATCCTTTGAGCCCAGCCTAGGTGCTACGGATCTAGCTCTGTGCCAGACAGAATCCCTTCCAAGTGAAGCTGGCATTCAGGTATTAAAAAACAGTTATTAAAAGTGAAATAAGAGACATGTAGTATGTCAGGTAGTGATAAATGCTATAAAGGAAAACGGAGCAGGGTGAGACAGTGAATGCAGGAGGTTGTTACATATTAGATAGGTTGAGGAATACTTGTCTGAAGATGTCGTATGGGGCAGACCCGGGTGAGTCAGCAGAGGGATCATGTGACAGTCCAGAGGAGGAGCATTTCCAGCCAAAAAGCAATGCCCTGGGGTGGGAGAACACCTGGTGTGGCCAACCACCAGCAAGGGGCCCGCATGGCCAACAGCAGTGAGCAAGGGGAGAGGAGGGATGTCGGAGGAGCTGAGGCTGGGGCTAGGCCACAGTGCTCCATGCAGACCAAGGTAAGAACAATGTTAAATGGGGTCCATGATAGCAGCTTCCTTTAGGGTTGGTGTCTGGGTAAAACAAAGTCCTGAATGCTAGGGGTGTGATGCAAGCACTCAGTACTCATCAGCCTATATACCCATGGGAGAAGGGTGATAATGGACCTATGAGCCAAACATCAGGAAAGCACAGCTGAGAGCTCTGAGGAAAGGCTTCACCAAAGTGAGGTTTATAATCCAGCAGGAGAAATAAGATGAGCATCCAAATACATACCCTCAGTAGATAAAATATGGCATGAGCCCCTGTGAAAGCTCAGCCCTCTGCATTTCATTAAAAAAAAAAATCATGATTTTTGAGCATTTTTGAACACTGAGCATACCATGGACCTTTCTTACTCCCTGAGCAATGTCCCTGAGGCATAACACAGTGCCCCGCACACAGTAGATACTCAAACAATATTTGTTGAATGATTCTACAAACTAATTTAATAAGAGTATCCACACATGTGGAAACACTTTCAGCCTCTTGGTACGGACAATATTATTTTAGTTTCTTAAGCTTTCAGACACAAATAAAATGATTCTTTACTTATTCATGGAGCCAATTCATTGAATGTTTAACCAGGTCACTGAGATTCTTGGTAACTCATGACAAAGAATCTCTTTAAAACGCTAGAGTAGTTATAAGGACATATCAGCTGCCTTCTGAAAGAGGGTGGCAAGGTTTCTTGTGAAATATATCCTAATTATACCCCATGGTCCCTAGCACTGGTGTCCCCATCTGGTTTGCTTTGTTTGAGGCCAAGATCCATAGAACAAAAGGACAGCAGAGGCCATCAGAGGTCACTCTGGCCAACTCTCACACACAGCATACTTCTATTGTGAGACACATCAATGTGAACGTTAAAAAAAACAAAACTTGTCCTATATAATTTCCCAGCCCTACCCTGGCTAAGGACCATTATTCTTTTTTTTTTTTTTTGAGTTTATTTATTTGTTTTGAGAGAGAGTATGCATGCATGAACCGGGCAGGAAAAGAGAAAGACGGACAGAGAGAATCCTAAGCAGGCTCCACATTGTCAGCACAGAGCCCACTGCAAGCCTTGATTTCACACACCGTGAGATCATGACCTGAGCTGAAATCAGGAGTCTGACACTTAACCCACTGAGCTACCCAGGTGCCCTGTGGACCATTATTGTTAGTCTAGAGACAGAATTGCCATTAGTCTAGATGTGGCTAGTGGCTCCAGGGCACATGATGTCACTAAATCATCCAGTAGACATACTATTCACTTCATTTTTCTTTTGGTCAGGAGCAACTGCTGGGGGCCTAACTATCCAGCAATGAGAGGCAGAATATAGGGGTTTGTGGAACTGAGGGTGAGTATGTCTTAGGTACTCACATCACTGGGAGAAAAGTTCTTCCCAATCTGGGGGGAAAATGTGGACAGTAGTGAAGGAGGAGACCAACCCAGCAAAGTCAGCATCAGAGTTGCTAGGAAACAAGAATATCTTGACATGGTGGGATCCTGGGAATTAAGGTTAGGTGAAATAGGAGAAAGGCAGGAGAGGAGAGAAAACATTAATGATTTCAGGAAGATACAAGGGAAATGCTTAAATCATTAAGGTACCAAGCTCATTTCTAAAAGCGATACCAAACAATGAAAGGAATGGTGCATTTGCAGAGAGATGAGAAACATGAACAACAGAAATGGATGAAAGGTCAAGCTGAGCTAGTGGAAGGGTCTCCCACTGTTCAAAGGTGCCAACAGCTGCCCTCACTGTCCCCTGAGTAGCCTCCCCCCTTCCACTTCTAAGCTAGAGGTCCTGATAATACTGCCATAAAAATCCTTGTGATAAGCTTTCGAGTCTTGTGAATCTCTGAGATTTGTGTTCAGGAAAAAAAAAAAAAGATACTATAACTTGCTGCAGAAGCTGAGCTCTAGAGCAAAAGACCAGCCTGAACCTGAAATCTTTCCCACAACACTCCCTGAATTTTCTACTCTGTGAAATAGCTGCTTATACTGCCTGAAATTATACTGGTTAAAGGTGCATATGTATCACTGTATACCTTCTTTTCAAAAGACAAAAAAACTTTCAGATGTTATTAGTGGTGCTGGCTAGTCATTTGCACATTAGTATAAATTAGCCTACCCACTTTTCTTTCTAATATCTAGCTGAGATCATTTGCTATAAGGGAAAGGAGGAGTCTCAAAAGTTCATAAATGACTATATTTATTCATATTTTGTTCTACTTTATGTTACTGCTACTTCTAAAAAGGTTTTGAGACAGAAAACATTTTTAATTTTGTGGAATGATTTTATGGAATAAGATACACTTATTCTGCTCTCCCATACACACATACAATAGTGATGGTGTCTAGCAGAAGGTATGGTTGGAACGTGGTAGGGAAGAGGTTGGAAACATTAAGTTGAAGTGATCCCTGATAACATAGAAAGTCAATGGTTTCCTGCTAGTTAAACTACAAAATCCATACATGTTATATCAGAACAGAGCAAGTGATACTACATCAATTTTAAAGGACCAGAATGGCTCCCATGCCTACAAATGTTGGCTCTAATCTAATTGACAATATCACCATAGTTAGAGCAAGAAGGTGTTGTAGCAAAGAACCAGATGGTCTAGAAAAGGGAGAATGAAAGAAGCAAGCCCTGAGCCTTGATTTTGCATGCTGTAGCTAGAGGAGAGAATAGTGAGGCCTTAAGATGTTTTTGCCCAGTCCTACAGCAGTTGATGCCCGGATCTACATGAAGCTTACCACATAGCTTTCTGATTGCTCTCTTAACTTCCTTTGAAGATTTGCTTCAAAGGAGGAAATGCATTGGTAGCAACATGCTTTTTCAGGGGCTTTGATAGCCAGCAGTGTTGTTGTATAACCTGACGTTCCTTTAACATGGGTCAGACCCCAAACTTTAACTATTTCTTTTGGTCTAAGACCATGAGAGGCTCTGTACATAGGACCTGATTATTATGAACTGGGCCCTGCCCAGAACTTCATTAACAAAGACAGAGAGGAAAATCTCCCTTCTTCTCCCATTTCTCCTCTTCCTTTCCCTCCTATTTTTGTCTGTACCACATGGATATTCTTTTTGTTTCTAGATCCCTCACTTACATTATAACTCAGCTTTTATTATAGATAAAATGGCTTCAGAGGGATATCCTGAACACCCTCCACCACCATTGTTTCTAGGAGAAAAAACATTGTTAATTCCAATAGCTGATTCTGAATTTTGGACCATGACCCAGTGATAACTTGGGGACACTTTGTTCCTGTAAATCGGTCTTTCTAGCCAGTGGAGCTGGCTGGGAAATGCACTTAGTAAATCACGCCCAGTGTTTTGGGAAGGAAAGAGAAGGTTCTAGAAGAGATGAGTCAGGGTAGGGGGTGGGTAGTGGAGGGGAAAGGAACAAAGAGCCTAGGAGTATACTGAAAATGGACTTTATACCCAGCCAGAAATAAGGCTCTGACCAGGCCTAGCTAACGATTGTCTGAAATGACGAAGCAAAAATTAACAGAGAAATTTTTAAAAGCCTCTCTCAATGAAGACTATATTCTCATCAGTGATAAGCTAGTTGGGTTTATAACTCTGCCAGGCGATCTTGATAAGGCCTGATTCTCCCCTCCAGAGTTGGAAATTGAAGTTTTAAATCTCTGTAAGAATATAGCATCTGATACAGTGTGGCACCTAACTGCTTTGGCCCGGTGGCTTGATATAAACATGATGATAATGACTCTAACCAAACAAAAGGACAAATGTTAGCTTACTTCCAAGTACTTAAATGGAAATAGTGAGCTGGGGTGGGAAGAGCCCTATATTCATCAAGCTACATCTTACCTACTTAGTGTGTGGGCTTCTGTTTGGCATGCATGGGAGGCAGCCCAGAGAAGTCTGGGATGAACTAGAAGCTATCAAAAGAGACAAAAGTCAGTATAATATAGTTGCCACCATCCTTCTGTCCTGAAATTAAGAACATGGCTCCTTTCCAAGGGGACCATAACAGCAGTTCTGTCGGAATACCATAATTCTACATATTGAAAGATTCAAATATTCATTCACTCATTCAACAAGGATTTATTGGCTCTTCACTAAGTTTCAAGCACTGTTTGTCTACTGGAGGCACAAAGTTGCAATCTTGTATGGAGATGGAGTGTGCCCGAGGGGCTCCAGAAGTACAGAAGACCAGCATATCAGGGGAGTGGAAACCAGAGATTACCCCAACCACGTTCAGCCCCAACTGGTTGATCACTTCTAGGAAAAGAAGACCAGTGCCTCCAAAAAGGGATGGGATAGAAGGGCTAAGGATATGATTCTGTCTGGGGCTAAAAAGAAATGAAACATTCAAAAGTGAACCCAAACAGGCCACACCAGATAGACTCACAGGATAACCATCTTGCACTGTGTACATTCTGGGAGACGAGACAGTGTCCCAGAGTGACAGGGAGCTGGAGCTTTCTCGTGGAGAAGAGGGATTTGCCTGACAGGCCAGAATGTACTGCCATTTTGACTGTGCCTGTCAACGTTGATTTACTCAAAGTGTCCCTTCCTCTTGAGAGCACTGATGCAGCTTCCCAAATAATGTGACAACTAGGAAGACACTGGCAGGGCAGTCCCAGAACAGGAGTGACTGGTTTCAGCTTGGGGCTAGGACAAGTGTTCCAGTTCTGGGGTCAGAGTTGGGTTTCTAGCACAGCTCTGCCACTTCTTGGGCCTCCATGACCTCATCTGTAAAACAGGACCTACCTTTCAGAACTTCTTCAGGGCAAGGATTCAATAAAATAATTGCTGTCCTAAGCTTAGCACATAACAAGCAGTCCACATATGTCAGCCATTATGGTTACCAACCATAAAGAAGGGCTTTTTCTGTCTGGGGTCTGGAAATGAAAGAACACTTCAGCTACCTCCATTTTGACCTCAAACTTTGTAATTGAGTAAGTTCTTCTTCCCAGCTTATCTCTTAACTCAGGCAAAGGATCCTGTAGGCAAAGCCTTCCCTAAGGGGAACTGACACTACCCCTTCAAGCAGTAAGGACTGCCCTGAGCCAGCAAGACCCCCCTGAGTGATTGACCCCAAGACCCGTGATCAACCTAACCTTCACTGCCCACCCACATGTACCCACCCACCTTTGTTCCACATATTCCTTATATAAACCTGAAAGTATGCTTGACACTTTGGAGACAGTCTATGAAATGCCAGTCCGCTGTCTTCCCAGTGTTGGCCTCACTGCATTAATTCCTTTCTTGTTTCTCCACCACTGGTCTCTCTCTCTTTGGATTTTGTCAGCAGCAAGTGGCTGAACCTGGTCTGTTTGGGACCCCCCAGGGCCAGGTGCTCTTGGACCCCTGTGGCCCAGCTATAGGAAGACAGTGCTGCCCTGGGTGTCAGTGGGAGGCAGAGCTGTAGTCTTTAGACAAGGCAGAAACAAGCCAGGAAAGATGATTGTGTTCCCTCCTCTGGGGCTCTTCACCTGCCCAAGCCCCAAAGTCCACTTCTCCCCAGACCCACATGCACACTTGCAGAAAACCTTCAAGGATGCTGCAGACAGCAACTAAGGTAAGGGAGGAAGGAAGGAAAAGCATTCAGGAGGCCTTTTTCTGAAGAAAAAAGGGTTCTTGCTAATACGGGGAAAAGAGGTGGGATTTAGCAAGAAAATGCCTTTACAGATCTAACACATCATCACAGAACAAGGGCAAAGAGACTTCCTAAGGTCTCTGAGAGGAGGGGAAACTGAGGCTTAAGAAGGAAAAGGCCTTCAGACATATTAAGGGGTCTGCCAGCTTGTTGGCCGACAGGAGCTGAGGGCCTGTATCCTGGCAAGGACACATCCAGCATTCCCGCAAAGAGCCAACAGCAGCAGGTCAGGAATTATCTGGAATGCAGAATTAGGAACGTCAGAAGTGTCATGCAAAGAAATTCAGAGGATCTGAAAAGCATTCAGAGATGTAAGCCCAAAATAAGAAGAAGGGAGAATGGGTAGTAAATGGCAGGACAGGATTATTGCCCTGCACTAGTCGAGGCGGACAGGGACAAGGCAGTGAGAGCATCAACTCTGAGTTAAAGGAACAGTAAAACAATCCACACTAATTAATCTGGGGATATTCTTTAGAATTAACTCATTTGAGTAAGGATCTCCCTGAGAGTCTGGAAATTAATGTCAAACAAAAGATTGCAGTGGAAATGTAAGGACTAACTCAGATGGAGCATCTCAGTCCATTATCTTGCTAACAGCTTCTGGTCCCCACCCCTTTCCAGGGAGCAGACAAGACGTGCCCAGACAGAGCCCTCTTCAGTATTGCCTGGCTGTTCCAACCCCCTGAAGGGAAGGAAGATGGGGTTTATTTGGATTTACAAGGCCTTACCAGGTGTACCTGAAGGTTAGGACTAAGAACTTTTGCCCCCCTTCTTATATCTTCTAGTAATCTAAAGACCCTGTTAGAATCAACCGACCCAAATGATTCTGGCCAAAATGACAAAAAGTTAGATGCCCACAGATGATGGTAGGGTTATAAAATGAAAATAAATAAATGCTATGGGTGGCCCCAATTAAGGTTTTTAATCACCTCTCTCAAATTCCTAGTTTCTACCTTAATTCAAAGTATGTCAGTCAAGGTAACCATCTTGGCATAGAGATTCCTAGAGTCAAAACCTCTACATCAAGATAGAATTGTCAAAGATAAACCAAATATAACCCTCCTTTTCTGCCCCCCACACCCCCACTTCCCTACATCCACCTCAAATCCTAGGTTTAGGCTATTTCTTACAGCCAGGCTCTCCAGATTTGGGGAAAATTTGATGTAAAATATGATAAATGTATTGGATTCTTCTAGAACCTATCCTGAACATCTGACCTTTGCTGGGACCCCATAACATTTATCCTGGGGGAAGCAGAGCAAGGATGGGAATCTGGAATGCTTGAGACATTAGTGACAACTAATTTGCACAGGACTTTTATGCCTCTGATTCTCCTTTTATGATAAAGATGAGAAAGAATCCCAGATGAGTCAAATCAAAATTCTCTTCATAGCTGTTCATAAATATTCTCCCCCTTCTCTTTTTGTGTGCAGTTTGGTCTCAGGGGAACTTCTCAGTCCCCTCCCATAATACTGGCATCTGGCTCCAGAGATGTGTGGGGCATGCCACAACCAGAGCACATGGCCACATGTGGACCATTGGGCGCTCCAAAGCACCAGGAGATGATCCCAGTAGAAGAAGTGGTAAAGACCTTCCCAGCATCATTGTTACCATTACATCAAGATTTTCAGGCATGGTAGACAGTTGACTGTACATTCAAAACTGACATGTTCCTTGGAAACATCTCTTCCATCTCATGCACCGTACAATAAAAGCTACAATCAGCAACCTGAAAGAAGATATTGGTAACAGCAGAATCTTTGTGACAGAGAATTCAAGAAACCGATTATTTTAAATGAATGAGGCGTCTCAGGATTTCTTAGGGATATGCACTATCAGAAAATATTCTGGGCCAAGAACACTCTGCAGAATCCCCCAGCAGAAGATGAGGCATGTCAAACACCCACAGACTAAGAGCAATAAAGTGTAAATAATTTAGAACTCCTTGATATTATCCTGCCTACTCATCACATACATCTTCAATAATTAATTCAGCTCAGTCTTTAAAGAAATTCTCTCTACGTAACAAATCATTCTTTCTGTGTTGCCTGTTAACAACAGGAGATCATTTCCTGTTTGGGATTTGTCCTTCCCAAGTAAGGTGCATTTATTTGTACTGGAGGCATTTTCTTGCTGTTGCTGGTTTCCATGGACATATTCTGCACATGCTCAGTGAGCAACGTGGTTCTGATCAGAATTCTCCTTAAGGTACTCACCATTATCAGGATCTGTTTTAATGCTTTATATATGTTGACCTAAGTCCCAAAGAAATTCTATTACCTATTACTTCTCTATTTTACAGGTGAAGAAAATGTTTAAATGATTGGAATAGAATGCTTCTGTCATACCTGTCTACCCCCAACACTGATAGATCAGTGCCTAGCATATTCACCATGGGAACAAGACTGTATATAACTCATACACAGTGTTAACTGGGTTAATTTGGTGCAGAAAAAAATTGTCTTATTTCACAAGAAGCTGGTCCCTTTAAGTATCTGATTACTGAATCCTGCTAAATCATTCACACACAGAAAGCCTTGGAGGATGGGGAAGGAAAGTGACAGGGTAATTGAAAATAGCTGAGAAACAGTGACATCAAATGCTTCCAATATAAAAGAGGGACATCAGCTGCAGGAGAAGATTTACAGGTGTAGGGAAGGGTACTGGAGCATGTTTATATTTTGTAGGATGCAGTTTGCTCCAGAGATGGAAATTATTCCAGGAAAGAGAGGGAAGGTGCTGCTATAGATGGGAAGGACAGTTGAGCAGAAACCCCAAGACCCAAAGAAGAATCAGATCAGGTAAATTCAGGACACAGTGACTCTAAGTAATGTAGCAATAGCAAAGTAGGATTTACATAGTATTTATGCCTTAAGGATTTGCCTCCTAAAAGAATGGAGAAGGTCAAAGCAGAGGTGTCATATATTAAGGAATGATATGTCTTTTTTTTTGTATGTTTTCATTTTTTTGTTTCACTTGCATATGCTATTTATTTGAGGTTTTTAAAATTGAGATATAAAATAGAAGAAAGTGAAATGTGTAAAGTATACGAATCTTATGTGTATTAGCTTCATGAATTTTTACATATAAATATACATTGATGTAATCAAATTCCAGATCTAGATACAACATATTTCTACCACCCCAGAAAGCTCCCAGGCAATACCCACCAACCTCTACCAGAAGTAAAGACTATTCTTCAAATGCCGTGAGTTAGTTTTGCCTGTCCTTGGTAAATCATACAGATGAAATCAGACAGTATATACTCTTTGGGCTCCAGCTCTTTCACTCAACATAATGTCTGTAAGATTCATCCACATTATTGTGTTTATCATCAGTTTGTTCTTTTATATTATGGTTTTGTATTCCATTGTATGACTACACTCCTAATTTATGTAGCTCTTCTCTTGATGGACGTATATGCTGTTTCCAGCTTGGGACTATTATGAAGAAAGCTGCTATGGATTTTTTATCATTTTTTGTTGTTACTGGACAAATGCACTCATTTCTTTTCCATCTATACCTAAGAGTGGAATGTCTGGGTGATAGGGTAGATATATGTTTAGCTTTAGTTGATGCTTTTGGTGGACATTATAATAATTCCCTCAGATTCCTCCTAGCTGCTGGGACTTCTGCCAGCTGTCAGCCCTCTTTGGGAATTGCTTCAGCTAAAGAGTACTTACTCTTCAGCTCACACCTATGACCACATGGGAGATCCCTTAAGACCAGATGACAGAGGACAAAAAAAGCCTGAGTTCAGTTCATAGATGGGTTGGTTTGTCAAAACCAGATGACAGTTGATACTCATTGATGAACCCAAAGACAATGGTGAGGGGGACCCTCTCAATGAGCAGAGCTTTGGACATTGAATCTGGTCATCCTCTTTGTGCAATGAGAGTAGTCAGGGAGTAAAATATACACAGATTCATGGACAACAGCAAATGACTTAACCAGCTGATAATGGTTTGCAAGGAAACAGGAAGGTCAGAGACAAAGAAATCTGGGGTAGAAAGATGTGGATGGACATACGGGAATGAGCTTGTCATATGAAGATCTTAGTATTTCATGTTAACACTCCACCCTGGGAAAAACCATTAAAAATCCAGACAGACCATCATTAAAACAGTTGACATCAGCCCCTCTCATTGGCCATGCCAGTGCCAGCATAATGGACATATGAATGGAGTAATCATGGTAGGAATGGAGACTATCTGTGGTACCAGCAGCATGCCTCCCAGTTACAAAGGTTGATCTTGCCCATGCTGCTGTTGAATGTCCAACCTGCTAGCAACAGTGACCAATCAGTGGTAAGTCTCTGATACAGTCCCATCCCTCAAGTAGGTCAACTAACACCCTGGTGGCAGGTTGATTACTTAAACGTCTGTCATCCTAGAGGGACAGTGCTTCATTTTGACAATACTAGAGACATATTTAGATATGGGTTTGTCTCTCCTGCCCACAGAGTTAAAGCCAACTCTACTATCTGAAGTTTACAGGGTGATCCACCAGTTTACAGCCAAACATCTCTGTGACTGGGCACATGACTATGGGATTCACTAGTTACATCAAATGCCATATAACCCAGAAGCAGCTAGCCTGATAGAGTGATGGAATAACCAGTTGAAGGAACAGCTCACATGCCAATTTGGAGATGGTACCTTGCAGGACTGGGTGCCATCCTCCAGGACACAACCTACACTCTAAATCAGTGACCTTTATGTGGCTCTTTGTCCCCAGTAGATTGAATACATTGGTCTAAGAACCAAGAGATAGAAGGAGGAAAGGCTTGACAATAACTTGACTCCCAATGATGGAGAGATTTTGTGCATCATATCCCTGCAAGTCTGGGCTCTGTGGGTTTAGAGGTTCTGGTTCCAAGAAGGGGAACCCTTCCACTAGAGGACTCAGCAAGGATACCACTGAAATATGACTGCTGCCCACACATTTTTCTCTCTTTCTGCCAAGAGACTTAATGGTAAGAAAAGGAACCACTATTCTGGCAGAAATAATAGACCCAGATGATCAAGAGGATGATATATATTACATCAATATAATTGATATCTAGGTGACTTATCTGGTTGACTCTTGATACTCCTGTGCCCAGTTTTGGTGGTAAAAGAAATCCTGGCCTGAGAAGAGCATTGTAACCAGAGACTCAGCTCTCAGGAATGAAGGTCTGGTTCACACCATCAGGTAAGCCTGTGAGACCAGTAGAGTTGGTAACTGAGGGTAAACGAAGGTCAGCCTGGGTCACAGGAGATGTGGATGCTATCAGTCCCACCTGAGATGTCAGAGACTACAGTTTGTCCAAAAAGAACCCATAGGAAATTTTAGAGGAGCTATTCTTGAACCTTTATGAGGAAGCAAACCTGGGTAGTATAACAGATGGACTGTGGTGGAGCTCCGATGTACCACTCTGACCCCCTGTTGGGAATGATGGGCCATTTCCCTTGCTCCTGAGAGTACAACTGGAGGACAGCCCAGGGATTGCCTTGTCTGGGGAGAGGTGCCTTACCCAAGATCACAACTCTGTCCCAGGCCAGTCCACATCCAATGATTGATCAGTCTTCAGTGACTGGTCTGAGGCATAAAACTGAGCTCCCTATCTATCCCCAACCCAGAACAACTCTGAATGGCCACCCCAGCTTTAGTGCTCCTCATGAGGTCTTTCCTGAGACTACCTTATAGCCCAGCTCTGCCCTCAGCCCCAACCTCCTTCCTGTGCTTCCTTTTCCTTTCCTTTCCCAGGTGCCAGTCCCAACAGTACCCCCTAATGAACTTATCTTCATCACAGAGCTTGCTTCCTGTTTTCTGAAGTGTCTGGTCCAACTTACATCCTCATCTGTGATATATGAAGATTCTAATTGTTCGCTATCCTCACCAAACTCGGTACTGTCAGTTTTTTAAATTCTAGCCATTGTAATGGGTATGTGTGGTGGTATCTCACTGTGGTGTTAATTTGCCTTTTCCTAATGAATAATGATGTTGGATACCTTTTTAAGTGGTCACCAGGTATTTAGATACTGTCTTTTGCCCATTTTTATGGAATTCTTTGACCTTATTGACTTACAGGAATCCATTACAAATTTGTATTTGAGCCCTTTGTCACATAAATGTATTGCAAAAAATTTTTCCAAAATGGTGGCCTGGTCTTTTCACTTTTTTTTCTAAAATATTTATGTTTCATGCATGCACACAAGCAGGGGAGGGACAGAGAGAGGGAGGGAGAGAGAGAATCCCAAGTGGGCTCCACACTGTCAGTGCAGAGCTTGATCCCATGACCCTAGGATCATGACCTGGGCTGAAATCAAGAGTCAGACACTTAACTGACTGAGCCACCCAGGCATCCCACATCTTTTTACTTTCTTAATCATGGTATTCTGGTTTTATAAAAACAAACAACCAAACAAAAATTCTTTTTACTTTGAGATAATTATAGATTTATAGATTCACAGGATATAGCAAAACAGCACAGAGAGGTCACTTGGTTTCCCCCAATGGTTACACCTCACATAGCTGTAGCACAGCAATAAAACCAGCAAATTGACATTGGCACAATGTGTTTATATATCTATGCCATTTTGTCCCATGCTAAGGGCTCTGTAAATGCCACTGCAATCAAGACACAGAGCTACTCATCACTCCAAAGATCTCCTTCATGCTACCTCCTCATACTCACATTCATCCCCTTCCCCAGCCCCCCATCTGTAACATCCAGCAATCACTAATCTGTTCTCCATCTCTGTAATTTAGTCATATCCGGAACATTATATAAATGAAATCATACGGTAAACAATGCATACGACCTTTTGAGACTGGCTTTTTTTTCATTTGGCATAATACCCTTGAGGTCTCTCCAAGCCCTTTTTGGTATTTAGAAAATTATGTTACTTTACTACTGTCTATTATTTGAGCAATTTATTATGTTTGATAAGGGAATTAACTACTTTTTGTTATTACAAAGAGATTCTCATCTTACATATAAAACAGTTGAGTGATAAGTCCCTGGGTTTTAAATGTCCAGGCCTAGATGGAGAGGTCCCATCCACTGCCCATGTGTGATGGACCAGGAGGAGAACACCACATACTCCTGTCCTACAGGTCATGGTTATGGCCTCCAGTGTTGGCTGCAGTGCATAAGGCCCCCGACTTCACGTCAGGTGTATAGAACAAGGACATATAAAGGAACTACTTGAAACTTCTCTGTTTATTGTTCAGAGGTGGTGAGAAAAACAAAGGACTCATTTTGCTTTTAAGAATGATGAAACAGTTTTTCAAAATGGAGCCTATTGGTAACCACATTTGTTCTTACCACTTTCAGAAGAAGTTAGATAGCCTCTCCAAATGATAAAGTGTTGGTGGTGCTCGTTTTACTGCACAAGGCATTATTTCCCTGAGCATCGTGTCCCTTTATGCTCCCTGTGCCTTGCAGCTTCCTCCTTGAGGCCACCAGGTCCTCGCACCTTCTGTACCCTATCTGCCATGAGCACCCAATATTTAGGTTGGTTCTGTGGCTACACATGGTAATCAAGAGCCTGCAAATCATCTCCACCCTTCACTTTGAAAGGGACACACTTGGTGGTGTTTTATTTCAATTGATTCTGTTTGCATTTTCAACTGTATAGTCAAGATCACAGAAGGTCATCAAAACAACACAAGACATATCTGCTGCCTTTCCTCTCTCAGAACCATGAAGGTGGCAGGGAAGAAGAATGGAGGGACGTTCTAGGGTTCCTTGCTAAGTGTGCAAGGAACACGGCATTTCTAGGTTAGTTTGGGGCTCAGCTAGAGATTGTGTATTGAGCAGTAATGGAAAGATACCTCAGGAACTTCATATCAGAACTGCCTGGGGGCCAGGCTTTACAAACAGTGAAGCTGGAGGGCAATTCTGGATGCAGGATACATGGGGAGCCCTGCAGAAGGGCTTCATGGATCTTCACTCTACAACTGTCTAGTCATGCCTTAAGGAGACTGTGCCTCTCCTCTGTTTCTGCCCCATTTTTCTCTGCATCTCTACTTACACAACCTTCTAAGTTTCTGTACTCCCTAATTCAAATTGTGGATGGATTTGATTGACTGAGCTAATCACTTTTTTCAAGACAGCCTATGAGTCAGCTGCTCTCGGGTCACCCTGGCTCTAGTCCAATCAGAGGTAGCTGGGAGAGTCTGGGTCACATCTATGTGACTTCACACATGGCTGTCTAAGTCTGCCCCTTCACCAGAGACCACCATGCAGTTTCTCCTAAATGGTGCTACAGGTGTGGCAGTCATCGTGGTTAACATGTCTAATATAAAAGAAACAAAGAGAGACATGTACAAGCAGTTCATTTTCTCTTCTTCAAAGATTAGTTCCAAAGTAGGGCCTCTGGGGGAAAGACAGTGGCTGTTAACTGGGACTGCTGTGAACTGATCTGTTTCTAACTCACAGATAGTTATTGCCTTTCAATTTATTATTATAAGATGGTAACTAAATTTTCAAACTACACTATGAATTGTCAATCTACATTTCCCATGTGGATTAATCAACTACTTTATAATAATGCTGCACAGCAACTCCAACAACCTGAATGACTTAAACAACAACTATTTATTTCTCACTCATAGATCTGAGTTGCAGCTCTATTGAGCTCAGCTGAGTTCAACAGGACTCAGCTAGGCATGGCCCTAGGCTGCAGACCAGAGTCCGGTTTGCTCCTTGGGTCTCTCATTCTGGGACTCAGACTGAAGGAGCTACGGGGACATGTTCCTCTCCTGGTGGATGGAGGAACCTCAAGAGACCAAGCCACACTCCACAAGCACAACTAACGTCTCTGCTCATTCTGTAGCGGCCAATACCGTAATGGCCAAAGCAGGTCAAATGGCCAAGCCCAAGATGGATAGGGAAGTACACCTGTTCTATGTGTTGAAAAAAGGTGTAGGGGAGAGTGGGTATTTCCTGAACAGTAACAATTGACTAGACCCACCGCCCTGAATCACAGAACTGCCACACAAGACAGTTGATGGCACACTGGCTGCCACTGCATCCTCCTTAAAAGAAGAAATCACATCTCCCCCTCTTTTGTGCCTAACTTCAAAATATCTAACACTACACATCACTGTCAGAAGGTTTTCAATAAAATTCCCTTTTACTGATCAAACTTATCAGAGTTCTGGACTAGGATCAGCATTAGTCAACATGTGACTCTGGTCAAGTGAGTTGCTATTATCTGTGCTTGAAGGGCTGGGTATGTAGAAGATAAAATGGCAAAATGTAGTTAAGAGCCTGAGTTCTAAAGTCAAAACACCTGGGTTCTAATCCTAACTCACACTTTCTTAGCTGTGTGACTTTGGGCAAGTTGCTGAGCTTCTCTGTTTCAATTTCCTCATCTATAAAGTGAGGGTAATAATAGTGACTGTCTCATGGGGTTGTTCTGAGGAGTACATGGTATATTCACAGAAAGCCCATCAAGAAAGGCCTAACGCCACTATCAACAATAGCCAAAGTATGAAAGAGCCCAAATGTCCATTGGTGGATGAATGGATAAAGAAAATGTGGTATATATACACAATGGAGTATTACTCAGCAATCAAAAAGAATCAAATCTTGCCATTTACAACTACGTGGATGGAACTGGAGGGTATTATGTTAAGTGAAATTAGAGAAAGACAAGAATCATATGAATTCACTCATATGAGGACTTAAAGAGACAAAACAGATGAACATAAGGGAAGGGAAACAAGGGAAACAAAAATAATATAAAAACAGGGAGGGGGACAAAACAAAAGAGACTCATAAATATGGAGAACAAACTGAGGGTTGCTGGAGGGGTGGTGGGAGGGGGAATGGGCTAAATGGGTCAGGGGCACTAAGGAATCTACTGAAATCATTGCTTCACTATATACTAATTTGGATGTAAATTTTAAAAACTAAAAAATAAAGTTAAATTAAAAAAAAAAGGCCTAACCCAAGGTAAGTATTTCACTGTTGTAAACAAACTTTAAATAACAAAAAAGCAATGCCTGCCTTTTAACAGAGGCAGGATGATAGAGTGGAAAGAGCTGGGATTTGGAGTCAAAAACCGTGAGTCCTAGCTCCTCTATTCATACCATCTCTGACCTTGACCAAGTCCCCATTTTCTCAACTGTGAAATAATGGCTCCCTCCCCTGCTGGGTGAGGATCAGGTGACATGTGTGAAGGCACTTTTGCAAAGTGAAAACCATCAGAAAAATGTGAGCTGCTTTTATCAAATTATTCCATTTTTGCCTTACTTCTCTGATGACAACTAATGGATGGTAAAGGAATTCTCTGCTGGACATTCCTGTTTCATCTTTAGAGATGTGCCTATAAAATATGCATTTCTCTGAAGTTTTTTTTTCCGTAAATCATCACCCCTCCTAATGTAACAGACACCTAGCAAGCTGGTCCTCACAGATGACTGTAGACAAATTGTCTCCCTCTTTTCTGAGTGAATATTTGGGCTTCTCATAATTCCACATTGACAATGAATATCGAGATTTTTGTTGAATATTTACTTTGTGCTACTGTTTGGCCAGAACCTGTTGTCTCCACTTTCTGTCTTCCATTCCCCTCATGAACCCCTGTACTTCCAATATTCCACTGCAGCTGCTCTCGTCAAGGTCACTGATGACTTACTTCAGCATTGCCAAATCCAATGGTCATTGCTCAGCAAAGCTTACTGAACCTATCAGCAGTTTTCACTTAGTAGTTGATTACTGCCTCCTCCTTGAAAGCCTTTCTTCAACTGACCTCTGGAACACCAGCCTCTTGGTTCTCCTCCTCCCCACCCGACTGTTCCTTCTTGAGCTCCTTTGTCATCCTCTAAATGTTAGAGGCTCAGTCCCCAGATCTCTTCTCGTCTCCATGTACACTCACTCCCTGGGTGATCTCATTCAGCCTACTGGCCTCAGATACCATATCCATGTTGACAACTCCAAAATCTAATTCTATAGCCCAGACATCACCCCTAAACTCCAGGGTTATAAATCCACTTGCCACCTCCACTTGGATGTCTTGTGACATCTCAAATGTGATGTGTCCGCAGCTAAGTTCCTGTTGTCCTGACTTTAATCTGCCCCTGCTCAGTAAATGGCAGCTCTGTTCTTGTGCCTAACACAGAAATATAGGAACCATCCTTCCCCTTCTCTTACACTCCACATGGAATTTATTGGTGATCCTGTAGGCTCCACTTTCAAATTACATCCAGAATCTAACCTGTTTGTTTGTTTTCGTGGTTTTTTACCACCTCTGCCAGTTTCATCTTTGTCTGAGCCAGCATCATCTCTTGCCTGAATTGCTGAAATGGCTTGATGTTTCTGTCCTTGTACTATCCTCCTCTCTCCCAAGAAGATAGAGCCTTTTAGAAGATCATTCATATTATATCACTCCCTTGATGCATACCTCTCATTGGCCTCCTACCTCACTTAGAATAAAACCCTAAATTGTTACTCTGACTACATGAGCCTGTAAGTTCCAGTCCCCATTTATCTGACCTCTTCTAACTTTCTCCCTGTTACAGTTCGCTTATTCTTCTCCAGCCACACTAGCCTCCTTGCTCTCCTTGGACACACCAATCTACTCTCATTACAGGGCCTTTGCACTTCCCAGCAAGCACTGTCCCTCTTTGAAAACACTGTAGGTATAAACACATCAGACAAAAGGAGATGTTACCAGCGTGTGTCTCCAGTGCATCTTTAAAAGCTACTATTTTCTCTTTTATGCTTTTGAAAAATTTTCCAAATATTTTCAATGAATGCTATCTATTTTATAATCAGAAAATAAATGTGGTATAAATTGAAGTCAAGATCACAAAGGACAGTGCTATTGCTTAAATACATTGTAAAAAGGCTGCCTTGTCCCCAGTGCAGGCTCCTCAGGCAGCCCAGAGTGGATCCACAGACAGGCCTATACAAAGCCTGTGGGTCTCCTGTGGGTCTAGTCCCCCCCCATCCTCTTTGCCTCTTTCTCGTCTCCCCCAGTTAATGAGCTTCATACTAGGATGGTGATAACTGATCTCTGGGTGCAGATTCTGACTCACCAGATTAAATTGCAATGAAATGCTTTGTAATAAGTAATCTATGATGATAAGTAAATTGTTATTTTCCCCTTGTGAGTGGCATTCCCTGTCATTCCAAAAATTAATCTTATTTAAGAGATGCTTAAAATATGGAGCAATATGATGGTTCTTCAGACCAAGCAGTTAATGAGTGATTTAATCTGTTTGAATTACAAGTCTTGATTCTTTCAATGCTATTCTCCTTTAAGTCTATTACTCTCTTGCTTTCTCTTGCTACTGGGATTTACCTTCTGATTTTACAGAGTAGGAGAAAATACTTTTAGCCTACCTAAACTTAATATAAACAACAAAACATTCTTTAGGTATAGTAAATGATAAAGGTCAGGGCAACATGGTTGAGGAACCTCCCTAACGTTTGGTTGGCAATTGTCAGGAGCGTACAAAATAAATGACCTCTACTTGGTCTGGATGGCTTGGTGTACCAGCCATCATAGAATTGCTGGAAGTACTAGTTTCACCTCAATTTTTAAACTTTAGATGTTCCCGGAAGGTAAGTGGACAAAGAATTGTGGTCTAAGGTGAGAGATGGAGTGGGGAGATGTATCATGGATTTTATTATGTGTTTCAAACATTTTGCGTATGTCTTTGAGGCCCTTCAGAAATATTAAATTGAAATGTGCCTTTAAATACCAATCATCTTTGGGGCGCCTGGGTGGCGCAGTCGGTTAAGCGTCCGACTTCAGCCAGGTCACGATCTCGCAGTCTGTGAGTTCGAGCCCCACGTCAGGCTCTGGGCTGATGGCTCGGAGCCTGGAGCCTGTTTCCGATTCTGTGTCTCCCTCTCTCTCTCTCTGCCCCTCCCCCGTTCATGCTCTGTCTCTCTCTGTCCCAAAAATAAATAAACGTTAAATACCAATCATCTTTATACTGCTCCGCAGTCTCTTCCTTGGGGAGATCTCTGGAGTGGAAGAGACTTCCTAGCCTTTGTTCAGCTCCAGGTTCTGGCCTGTATTTGCACCTGTGGCTGCCAGTATGTTGCCCTGTCCAAGGCCCGAGAGTCTATGACAGATAAAAGGCGAAGCTTTTGCCGGAGTCAGCATAACTCAGCTTGTCTTGTGTTTAGAAATGGGATAGAATGGGACTAGCCCTATGGTTTAAAGAACTCTGTGAGATTTCACCAAAATTGACTGATTCTGCATAAGATAAACACCAAATCTGAATTGTTTGTCTCCTTTTCTATGGAGAGATTGACCTCTCACCCCTGTAGGTAGCTCAGGATCTCTATTTCTCTTCAGAAGTGGTCTGTGCGCCCACCTCTGCTACCATGATGCCTACCAACAATACTACAACAGCCTGTCACCAGCCCAGGGACACGTCTGTCTTGTGCATTCTTGTAATTCAGAGCCCAGTACAGAGTTTGGCATATGAAAATATTCAATAAATATTTGTTGAATAAATGGGTAGGTGACTCAACAGATTAAAATGCTTCCCATCAATTCCATATTGTGTTCATACACAATCTACTTGGAGGAAGAGGCCAGAGACTGAACTGGACTGCCCACACTGGCTCCCCATCACTCCAGGCTTGGTCTCCACATTTGCAAAAAGCACTGATCCTATCACTCCTACCCAGGCCTTGGAACTTTTGCATTGTAGTTCTTGATGAAACAGAAAAAGAAGCAAGGGCTTCATAATTGTATAGACAATAGGCTGACTGATGACTTAAAACCTACTAGACGTGTACCCCAATCCTGCCACTGAAGTCCTCACAGTTGTTCCTTTTGATCAGCACAAGAGATTGCATGAGGATGGGGACATCCCTTGGCTGGCACGAAGTAGAGCTGCCCAAGAAGCTTCATATCCTACTTTTTCTTCTTTGACCCTATTCACTGCTGAGCTCTACTATCATCATCTGTTCCTGAATTTTTGTCGCATCCCAGACACTGGTGTTTCCCCTCTGGTATTCATTTTGCAACCAAGATTTCACTTTGAACACGAAGTAAATGGGATGACTATCCCAGCTGTCACTGCATCAGCATAGCGGTACGTGCAGACTGCTCATTTCAGCAACGCCCTTTATTCCTACCTGGGCCCCTCAGGCACTTGGTCGTGACTTGTGGCTGCTCATGGATTACTTTGTCAGCCAAACACTCTTGGGTTGGATTCTTTGTGTTTATAATTAAAAGCCAGTACAGGTTTTTATTTAGTTCTAAGTAGGAAACACTTTCACTACTTCTGTACAAAACAACAACCTGACGATAATATCAATAATGATAGCCAGCACTATCTAGCACATGCACTGTTTTACATATTAACTCATTTGTTTCCCACAACAATCCCAAGTGATAGGTATCACTGTAATCATGTCCGTTTACAAATGAACAAACTTGGCACAAAGAGGCAAATAACTTGCCCGACACAGGTAGTAAGAGACACGAAGACTTGACTGAAAACACCTAGCATTCTTCTCTCCAAACTTGAGTGAAACACAGCAGTCACAGCTACTCTTCTTCAAAAAGCAAAGTCCTAGAAAGCAGCCCTAAGCTCCAGGTATGCAGAAGAAAGCCAAATTCCACCAGTGCCCCCACCTCCCCCCCGCTAATAAGGACAGAACCAAGCATTACACTCCCAAACAAATGGTAACGGTGGAGCATCCACCAGAGACCTCCGTGGCAGCAGCATTTCCAGACGACCCAAAGCCAACCCCTTTAGGAAACTTCCTATTGCAGACATCCCAGACTAGACACATGGCTGGTTTTCAAGCACGTCCACGTACATAAGTTTGATTTCCTTCTCCTGATGCTGCCATTACTGTGCACAAAGCCAGGCATATATGAGGGTCAAACTGATTTTATACTGGACTTTGATCTTCAGTTCATTTAGACAGTTTGATAAACTCGTCAAGTCTCACAGTCTCGTGTTTTCATTCTGGGACACATCCTATCGTCTCCCTGTAAATCAGCCTTTCAAGTGATCTGTGGTTCATATTTTCCTATGTTGCTTGTTTAGGGATGTGTATCTGCTATGTTTTTAAGATACTCTCAATCTGAGCTACTCTTACTGAAATACCGTAAAAATAAAGTCATACAGGGGTGCCCGGGTGGCTCAGTAGGGTAAGCGTACAGCTCTTGATTTCAGCTCCTGTCATGATCTAGCAGTTTGTGAGATCAAACCCCACATGGGGCTCCATGCCAACAGAGCAGAACCTGCTTGGGATTCTCTATCTCTTCCTTTCTCCCTGCCCAACAACCTCCCCCACCAAATAAACATTTAAAAAATAAAGTCACACTCCATGTCCTTCCTCATGACATCTATCTTACAAAGATTTTGCTGTTGTGGGCGAAGCAAGGTGCACTGGCTGATATTCTGCGTGCCTTGTGTATGTCATCACACTGAGGACGGTGACTGTCTGGAGCATTTAGAAGAAGAATCATTACCCTAGACTGTCTACTTATCTCAGCTTTAAAAATAAATATTTGCCCACTAATACGGCAGGTTTATGAGCTGCATTTAATACTGTAATGAAATATTCTATCACTGTGGGTGTGTGTAAGAGAGAGAGAGAGAGAAAAAGAGAAGAGTTAAGGTTGCCATGGGAGCCCTTGGCACTTCTGAACCTTTATGATTATGAACAATAATTAGATGTAGCGTTTTATGGTGGTGAAGTACCTCGTGGGCTCCTCATAATTGTAAAGTGTTTGGCAATTAACTCACCCTCCCTGAGATTCAGGTTGGGGTAATTAACCCCACAAGGAGAAGCAGCCCTAAAGAAGGGGAGTCACGTGGGGGGGAGCCGCCCTGTTTTGCAAGCAGCGTAGACAAAGGGAGGCCTCCCCAGTCCCTGCCCTGAGCCATCTCCATCACAGATCTCTGCCCGACACCCCTTTTCGGCCTGAGGCGCTTTGCTCAGTTGGGTGCACGGGAATGCTGGCCCATACTGTGGAGAGGCGGGTGGGACCACAGCCCACGCCACGTGTCAGGCACTCGGTGTTCCACAGCTGTAGCAAGAGGAATTCAGAACGCCACCTGGGGAAAAGTTGGAAGAACACTGCTCAGCTGTAATCAGCTCAACCTCCATGAAATCAATACTGCTGTCCTCTTCCCCAAGCAACTGCAATTTGGGCTTGATCCTTAGCCTGCCAACTTCTCTATTTTTTGTCCCACGACACGAACACGTTCTTAAGGACCTATAGAAAGCTGAGGAGAGGGGGGATGTTTCTTAACACCAAGTGTCATTGACATTTGATATGTATGTATTAGGCAGGGGTCTCTGTGTGTATTAGATATACGGGCCCATATATTATAGAGACACGTCATAACATTTTAGATGTATTATACAAACATATAGAATTATAGTACAAATGTATGTATCTCCAGTAAATCCCTGAAATAAGTGGGGCATGTGCTTTGGCCCTGTCACGTTGATGAGAAACTGGATCCGCAGTTTCTCCAAAGGAAAACAAAATAGAACTCTTGAAAATTTCAGCCAACACCCCCTTTTGTTTCAACTTGAATTTCCATGGACTACTTCAAGCATTTCACATTCAGAGCGCACTGCGAATTGCTGACAGATCCCCGTGCGGGAATGTCGTTGGCAAACTTTACCCCACGTCTCACACCCCTGCCCAAACTACCTGCACAGCTCTGAGAGGGTTTGGGAATGGATCGCAGCATCACCTCAAGACATGAGGGTGACAGGTACAAAGGGCTCTCATGGAGGACCGTCTTTGCTGGTGCTGAGTGGGAAGGCATGCGTGTTTTCCCTTGATGTGGTGGTCTCATTAATACCTGCCTCCGGCAAGATTAATACCTGATTCCCTTAGTGCTGCGCCAGTCACTGAGCCAGGCACAGAGGGAACAGACTAGGTAAGTCATGTCTTTTGCTTCACTCCAAGGGAGAATCTGTACAGCACAAGGCCTCTAGCACATTTTGAAAGAATGTTTTGTACCAGAAAAGCTAATTTGCTATGATTAGTTCCATTACATTTGTGAGACTGTCACTCTATTTATTTGGAAGGCAGATTAGAGTCCCTTTTGGTGATTTTCATCTGTGTGCCGAAGGGACGACTCTCCAAAATTTCTAACAAAAAATAAATCCAAATGCAACCATGAATACTACCTTCTGGGTCCTAGGAAGTAGAAATGTTCATGTGCATTGAAAAGAAGAGAGTCCTGAGTCATTCATAAGTCACCCTGACAGGAATCCAGAAAGTGGGGGAGGGAACTGGAGGGCCACAGAGAAAGCCGGAATAGGACTGAGGTCTGGGAGAAAGGTTTAGTGGGATCTGTGCTGTTTCTCATTTCCTTTTGTTGGTGACAAGAAATGTTGGTTATTTGTGGGCCCCACTGCTTTTGAGCTACTCGGGGTCAGTGTGGGGGACTTGCTGAGCTCAGGATGAGGGAGTAGACCAGAGCTGAAGGAACAGGGCCCGAGCCAAGCGCCCAAACCAGATAGAGGAAACAGAGAAGTTGTCCAGGAAGTTCTCAGAGCAGCAGAAAGGACTGAGGGGAAAATTCACAGCTTTGTGTAAAAGGAATGGAGAAGGAGAGCAGTCCTGTGGCCAAACACTGGGAAGTAAGACTTGGGAAAAGCAAAACTTGAATGGAGGTTTCTTGCCCTCTCTCCTTCCCTCCCTTCCCCCTCTTTCCTCCTGTCTCTCTCTTTCATGACATTCTGTTTGCTACACAACGGAGACCCTCTACGGCCCACTATAAATCACTGGTTAAGTCTACATTTCCCACTAACACCTTGTGGAGTGATTTTCTTTTTTAAGAGATGCAAGAAAACGCTCAATCTCGCTTTGAAGCGGGATGAAGGAAGAAAGCTAGGGACCAGCCACATGCTTGAGTCTGACAGTCATAACAGGTGGTTGGTGTTCATTGATGGGGGTGAGGAAAGAACACCACACCCCTTTACACCACTCAGCTGCCCTGGCCTCTGTCCCGCACACTCTGCAGGGCCCCCCACCCACCTCTCCACCTCCACTCTGCCAAAGGAAGGCCACCCACATGGTCATGCTGAGGGGCAGTGTTCAGGAATGGGGGAGACCGCCAGGCCCAGCACGTGAGCCCAGGCCACCATGGATCCAGACGTCATCAGGCCCGTCTGGCCACTGCTCATTGGCACGTGCTCCTCTGCTTCCGAGAAGGCCAGTGAGGCCTGTCCTCTCTGATTTCGCACCAACTCCTTAGGCCCAGGCTCAGGTGGGAGCAGGAAGTAGGAAAGCTATTCTCAGTGGAAGCAACAGTCGCTGGGGCCATCTGGGAGCCACGAACAGAAGACAAAACGCTCTGAAGCTCCCTCCCAGGGTGTGCAGGGGCAGGTGTCAAAGGAGGCGGCACCTCCTGCATATTCTTCACACATCTTTGCAAGACTCGAGACCTTGCACATCTACTCATGGTGCTGATCAAAAGAGCTTTTTTGAGAGATTAGAAAAAAGAAAAGCCAAGCGTTCGCGCATGCAGTCTTCCTAATTAACACTGCAGGCCCAGAGCGAGAGAGAAAGCACACCGGAGTTTTCTGAAGCAGCTGTTCTCTCAACAGCAGGCTCTTCTCAGGGAGGCTGTGGGCTAATGCTCTCCGATTCTGTGAATTCAGAGAGGGGCCTCTGACCGCTTCAGACGGAGGGCCGGCTGCCATCTGGGGCAAAGTCATCATTCCTACCTCCAGCCACATCGTCAGCTGGAATCGCATCACCTGGAATTCACATGGGCCAAGGGTAACACAAAGCCTGTGATGACTGTTTACTGTGTGCCCCATGCTAAATGCATTTCCTACATTCTCTCATTGCGTTCTCCCAGCCAGTCAATGCGGTCCTTGGCTCCCTCTCACCAAGGAGGAAATGTAACCTCCGAGGTCACCCAGACAGGACGTGGTGGAGACGGAGTTCAAACACAGGTGTGTCTGAATCAAAGCCCATCCATCATGGTCTCCACCGGTGGGCCAGATGCCCCCTCCTAGCTTCCCCTTCCTTGGAAGTTGGACTATTTCTAGTGCTTGGCATTCATGAGATTGGATGTAAGCTTGATAATTATGAAAATGACATGTCATTTAATGTCATTCATTTATAATGACATGTCATTATAAAATGACATTTTATCGGTCCTTCTCCATGAAGCCATCCCTCACCTCAGGTCCTTCCTCTTTACTCACAGCACACAAACAACTGACCCCAGTACTCTGATACTGCATTTACTTGCAACTATTTATTCTATCTGCCTTTCCTTTGACACCGTGGACAACTTGGGGTGGGGAGAGGAGGGTTCCTAGCACAATGTCCGATACATGGTTGACCTTTATAAGAATGAGCCAATGACCTAAAACATTTCCTGAGTAAATAATACAACAAAGTAACAATGAAGCAGCTTTCGGCAATGGAGAGAGCCCCAGAGGCAGAACTGGAAAACCTGCCTTCGAGTCTGGCTCCCTTACTTGTCAGCTATGTGCCTTGCACACATCACTTAGCTCTTCTTGACTTCTGTTGCTTTATCTTCCAATCAGGGCTATTGCGCTTGAGCTCCCCAAGATCATAGCCAATGCTGACATTATATGAGCTCAGACTGAGCAGAGTCCATGGGACTCCTTCATGAAACAACCTGCTCAGGTAAGATGCTTCATGCTCAGCATGAAGAAATGCCCTTCCTCAGACCCAGAGTTCAAGGACTTATTTCCCGGGCTGGGAAGCCCCACAGCTCCGTGCCTCCTCCACCACCACCACCCTGCCCCCAGGCTCCTGGCTGCTTCTCTAACCAGGTACCAACATCCTACCACATCCCTTCGGCTTGATCCTTACTTTGGGCTCTTTCTAATTCAATTTTCTCCTTAACTACCCACCCATCTCTTCCAGTAGACCTGATCCTCGGGGTAACTCTCTTCCCACCCAGTCAGAAGCTTCCATGCCTCCAATTAGAACGTCACTCCCCATCTTAAAATGATTCCCTAGACCTGTATCATGCAGGAGAAATTCACGAAGGGTTAACATTTGATCGGCGGCTGTGAGGTGTTGTTAACGTATGTGAGCAAACAGATTGGGGGAGGGCATGCTGCAATACTCAAATGACTAATTAACACCATTCCTGCTTGCACACTATTAATCGGGCACTTCCTACTCTTGAATCCACTCCCTCCACCAAGTGGCCTCGCTAAGAGAATGTGAGGGCAGTCTGTGAATTAGATCAGCGGGCGTCTCCATCACTGGCCAGCACACACAGACAGGCAGCTGCAAAGGCAGGTTGAAGTGCTTTGGACAGAAAAATGCCCTTTCTGTTCCACAGTGCTGGTGAATCTCCCTAGGCCAGAGGCAGATGATGGCAGGGATAACTGCTGAGCCAGCAATAATGTGGGAATTCTGGTTTCTTTTTTTTTTTTTTATATATATAAATTTTTATTTAATTTTTTTTAATGTTTATTTTACGGAGAGAGAGACAGACAGACAGACAGACAGACCGTGAGCAGGGGAGGGGCAGAGAAAGAGGGAGACACAGAACGCAAAACAGGCTCCAAGCTCTGAGCTGTCAGCACAGGGCCGAATGGGGGGCTTGAACCCATGAACCATGAGATGGTGACTTGAGCCGAAGTCAGAAGCTGACCTCCAACTGAGCCACCCAAGCACCCTGGGGATTCTGGTTTTGGAACCTGACACACTCTGGAGGAAATTAGTGAAATTTACCTTTTATATGGGGGGAGGGGTGGGAAGCCACGCTGAAGCTTCTTTTGCAAAGGGCTTGGTATTGCAGGAGTAAGAGGAAACCACAGACACTGAGGATGCAGAACCCCCTCGGCAGGGGATGCCAGGCCTTCCCGTATGTGAGTGGTGGCATGACGACAAGGGACCTGTGTGTGCCCCCACGCAGGGCAGAGCGGAGCAGGGGGAATATTTGAGCTCTATGTAAGAAAGCATTCTTTAACAAGTCCAGCTCTGAAGTAGTGAGCTTCCTGTCCCTCTAAGTTTCAAATTGAGTTTGCATGGCCACATAGCAGGACTGTCACAAGTGGGCTTCAATAACGTGGATGGGCTCAGAGCAGGTGAACTTTAAGTTCTGACCCTGCTGCCTGACCAGATTTTCCAGGCCTCCCAATCATAAGAGGGCAGCGCTGAGCCACGGCAGCTGGCCCTCGGGAGACTATCTTGGGCCTGGATGTCTTTGTTTGCTTTTAAAGTTCTTTCCGCATTTTAATTGTTTGTGGCAGATATTTTGGTTCCCAACATTCTTCCTCTTTGCTGTCTTCCCTTATAGAGGTTTCGAGGGAACTTTGAAGCAAGGATTCCCGGCCTCCTGCTTTCCCGGCCTCCCTTGCAGCTGGAGGTGACCACGTGACCCAGCCCTGGCCCATGAACATAAATGAACGTTTTGAGGGAAGGAGGAGGCTTGTGAGGCCTGAAGGACTTAGGCCCCATAAGGACACGAGGGAATACTGAGATTAGGCTAACTCGAGGAGGGTATCACAAAGGAATGATTTACAAAGGTGTGGGCAGGGCTAGGGAGACCACAAGGGCAGTGCAGTACCCCAGGCTGGTAGCCGCAGAGCTGTTTCATCCCTAGACTCATGTGGCTGAGGAGAAGGAGCACTTAGCTGACCCAGAAGGAAAGAGCTGTGTGGAACAGGTGGCCTGGACAGGAGCTGTGACCTTTGCCAGCCCCGGGCAACTCCTGGACCCTGACAGCAAGGATGTCTCAGAGGCCCTGACAGAATCCTCTCCCTGGCTGGGGACACTCACTGAGTGTTGGACGGCTCCACGGGGACCAGAAGGAAGGCAGAGGACAAGGCCCTTCCAATGAGAGAATCCTGCGGGGGTCTGTAGCTGTGCACAGCTGTCTGCTACAGTTCATCATTTGTGTCCTCTGTTCACAGATACCTTTCCACCAATCATTGTCCAGCTATACAATGTGTAGGAAATAATCTTGCCCTCAAGTGGCTTAGGAGATAAACAAGCACGCACGCGGAGAAGGATTTGGGGATGTTCAAACATTAAACTTGAGGGCAACAGCCTTAAGTGCTGTAGAAATTAAAGATAGGTATTGGTCAGTAGGGCTAGGCAGACCAGAGTCGAAATTCCAGTCCCACGACATAGGAGCTGAGTGACACTGAACAGTTCCTTAATCTTTCTGAGCCTCACGTTCCTTATCTGTAAAATGGGAAGAAGAACACTCATCTTCATGGACTGTTTGAAAGATCACAGATAATATACATGAATTGCTATATAGGGATAACATTCTGATAATGTTTATTATATACCATGTACAGTTACATAGATTAACTGTGAGGAAGGTACTATTATCCCCAATATGTAAGTGGGAAACCAAGTCACTAAGCTATAATTTACCCAAGGTCAGCAGCTAATAGGCGACAGAACCAGAATGTGTATCCAGATAGACTGACTAGAAGCAATCTTACCCAGAACACTATACTGGCCGACACAGTCAGTCCTTAACAATCTGTCACCCCCATCTCCACCCCCATCCCCACCAGTACCGCCCTCACTAGTGTGGGCTAGACTATTGGGCAAAGTTTCCAACAAGAGTAGCATCTGGGCCTGAAGGCCAGAGTAAGATTGTTAGTTAAGTGGGAAGAAGAAGAAAGGACATCCTAGGTGAAGCGACAGCAGGAGCAAAGGTGGGAGTGGCCCTGCCCCCAAGAGGAACCAGCAGGCCCACCTGATCGAAGAAGGGCACAGGCTGGGGGGGGGATAAAAAATGCCCAGATCGGCGGGGTCCGGGCCAGACATTGGAAGCAAAAGAATGCCGTGCCGAAGAGTCTGGGCTCATTTGCAACAACCCGGATGGAACTGGAGGGTCTTCTGCTAAATGAAATAAGTCAGTCAGAGAAAGACAGGTATCCTATGATGTCACTCATCTGTGGAATTTGAGAAACCTAACAGAAGACCATAGTGGAAGAGAAGGAAAAATAAGTTACAAACAGGGAGGCAAACCTTAAGAGTCTCTTAAATACAGAGAACAAAGTGAGGGTTGATGGGGGTGGAGGGTTGGGGCAGTGGGGGAAATGGGTGAGGGGCATTGAGAAGGGCACTTGTTGGGATGAGCACTGGGTGTTGTATGTAAGCGATGAATCTTGGGAATCTACTCCTGAAGCCAAGACAACACTGTATGTTAGCTAACTTGACAATAAAAAAATAAATAAAATGGAAAAAAATAAAAGGACTCTGGGCTCAATGATGGCCATGGGATGCCAGGCCAGCACTTAGGCCAGGCAACGTGACCTCCTGGAACAGAAGTCCTGTTTTAGAACATTAGCGAGAGAGCAGAGAGCCCAACCTCGGGAGGAAGGCCAGCAAGGACACTGTTGGTAATAACGAGGTCCAAAGGGACAAGGCCATGACTTAGGGCAGGTGTGTTATGTTAGGGTGCAAATATGGTAAAGGAGGCAGAGGGGTAAAGGAGACGGAAAGAGGAAGGAAAAATTAAAAGTTGCCCCTCGCTTTACCAGGGATACCCTGAGAAGACCTATAGCAGATTCCTCAACTTTCACTTCCTCGATTGGTCTCCCTTGGCTGCGCATGACACAGTAAGCATTCATATAGCACGTGCAGTGTGTCAGTCCCACCCAGGAGGGGCACCTGCCAGACATGCCCTATCTGGGCTTCAGGTCCTAGGACACCAGAGTAGAGGATTCTTTCCTCCTCCTGGAAAGCAGACTGAAGCAGCCCCCTCTGCCCAGGACTCTCGGAAGCCCTCCCTAGAGCTGGGCAGCTTATCTAACCCAACACACACATACTCTGGGAAGATCTGTTGTTAACGATCCCTTTGCTTAGAAATCAGGAGAGCTTGCTCTTTTGATACAACCCACACACCCACGCATTTAAAATGAAACATGAGGGGAAACCTTGTCCATTTGCATCCAAATGAGGTAAAAGATGATGGAAAGTAGATGTCACCGTGGCTCTTGATTTCTGCCCTTGGTGAAACAAAAAATGGGTCAGAACATTCCCTCCCCTCGGAACCCGACTGCAGGGTCAACTGTTGCCAACTTGGAGCTCCTGGGCAGACCATTTTGTTGCAAAACCCTCTGCAGTCTGTCCCTGTCACCAGCTGAGACACCGGCTTGAGGGTTTTGAGACTATGTGAAGGATTGACTGATCCTACCTCAAAGGAGAGGGCTGAAATGATGTGGGAAATACCTGGCATTAAACAAAAGCCAGTTAAAAGCACCTGAAACCCTTTGTTCAGACACAACTTCTTGATACACTCTACCCTCATTTCCCTGTGGCCATATCCCCCTTGCACAGAACCCCGCTCCTAGGATGGCAAAGGCTGACAGAACCTCCAACCTGGCAGCAGGTTCCAGAGATACCCAGGCCGGAGATGACAAGAGGTCTCCACCCGCGGTGGAGAGAGTGCCCTGCCCGGTGGAGAACCCCCCACCCCAGCAGTCTGTTCCCCCCTAACCAACCAAGCCCAGCTCCCAGGGCAAGGAGAAATTAGATTAGTCTGACAAGATTTGTACTGTCAGAAAGCAAGTTTTATTTTTACTCTCAAGCCTGTGATCTCCTAGGTGTCTGCACATGGAGGGATTATTTTTACCCAGATGTAGAAATCAAGTTTTGCCACTTTGCCTTCCTGCCTGCGCTTCCCACACGGTATTGGCTCTGGTGGTTGGAGCTGGCTGACCTCGGCGGCGTCCGAACTGAGATGGGAGCTTGCCTGTACCGCTTTCAAAGCGTGCTCATCTGGGTGAGACTTCTGGGGGCATTTTTGTTTGTTTTTTTTTTACCCTTTTTGGACCTCAATTTCCTTATCTGTAAAACACACAGGGCTAAACGAGATGGTCTCTATGGTAGGAAAGAAAAAAAAGGACAACGGTTGATAAGAACATCTACTTTAATGCAACCTGTTTTGTCTTTTCTCCTCCCTGTTTGTGAAAAGGGCAACATCTTATTTCTGTACATCAAGAGCGTGTGCCACATTTTGGAAAGGTGTGGTCTTTACCGAATGGAGGGAATGAGTAATGGAAGGAAAAATAGAGAGTACAAGAAATGAAACAGTCTGGTTTGCAGAGACTGAAACATCCGGCCTTTAGCTTCTAAGAGCCAGCTTTGCAGACCCTCAGCTCGGCTCCCTAACTAACTCTCAGCCATTAGTCTCTGCAGGAAGCACCCAACTGAAGCCTTCTCTTTCTGGCTCTGTGTCCCCCGTGATTGGACACCTTCAGGGTTTTGAGCGTGTGCTACAGAGCATACGGTCGTCTGAGATGATCTTGCTGGGCTTTCTGAGGGACCCAGGGAGTGGCAGGACAAGAATTCTTCCCTCCTGACTGGCACACATGTCAAGAGTGTGACAGAGGGACTTGCAGTAAGTTCTGATCACCAGCCGTCTAACAGTTCAGAGGAGGGAGGCCAGAGATGTGGGACAGGGAACACCCACCATACAGGACACTCCGGGAGCCGAGACAAAAAGAGTGTGTTACCTCTAGTGACCACACTAGTGGTCTCGTTGTTCATGCATGCCTTCCTTCTAACAAGACTCACTGAGACATAGCACTTCCCAGAAGGGAGGATAAGGAGATGAATAAAACAAGACTCTGCCCTCCTAGACACTCCTTCCGACGGAAGAGCTGACAGTTTAATATATGACTACAGTTCAAGTACTCTAGAGAAGTCTACAGAGATGTGTAGCCATCGCTAACTTCGAGTTGTAGAACAGCTTCATCACCATAAAATCCCTCCTTCTCATTTGCAGTTAATCCCTGTTTCCATCTGCAGCCAACCGCATGTCCCCTTTCTATCCCCATATTTGCCTCGACTAGATATTACCTGTAAACGCACTCAGAGTACACAAATGTAGTCTTTTGTGTCTGGCCTCTTTGACTTAGTATAATGATTGTGAGGCTCATCCATGTGGTATCAGTACTTCTTTCCTTTTTGTGACCGAATAATATTCCATTGTATGGATATAGCACATTTTATATATGTATCCACCAACTGGTGGACATACGGACTGTCTCCATTTTGGGGCTGTTTGAATAATGCTGCTGTGAACATTTGTCTGCAAGTCTTTGTGTGGACATATGCTTTCATTTCTCTTGGGTAGAGACCTACTAGTAGAATTGCTACTTTGTATGGCAAATTTATGTTTAACTTTTAAAGAAATCGTCAAATTGTTTTCCAAAATCGCTGTTCCATTTTACATGTTCACAGCAACGTAGGAGGGTTCCGATTTTTCAACATCTTAACCAATATTTGTTATCATCTGTCTTCTTGATTATAACCATTCTGACGGGTGTGAAATGGCATCTCGTGGTGATTTGAATGAGCATTTCCCTCATGACTGATGACGTTGAGCATCTTTTCAGGTCCTTAGTGATAATTGATGTATCTTCTTTCCCCAATGAATTGCCTTATGACTTTATTAAAATCAGCTGACTTTAAGTATAAAGGTTTATTAATGGACTCTCAGTTCTACTCTGTTGATCTATATGCCTATCCATATGCCAGTATCACATAGTCTTAATAATTGTCACTTTATAGTAAGTTTTGAAATTGGGACGTGGAAGTCCTCCAACTTTTCTCTTTTTTTTTTCTTCACAAAATTGGTTTTCTAGGTTTTTGCTTTCCATATAAATTTTAGGAATAGCCTGCCACTTTCTGTATTGAAAGAAAAAAAGGCTGGAATTTTTATAAGAACGGTAGATCAACTTGGAGAAAACTGACATTTTAACAATATTGAGTCTTCCAAAGCATAAACATGAAATGTATTTCCATTTATTTGGACCTCTAATTTCCCTCAGAAGTGCTTTGTAATTTTCAGGGTACAATCTTGCCCTTCTTCTGTTAAATTTCTTCCTAAGCATTTCATTCCTTTTAATGATATTGTGAATGGAATTGGTTTTTTCTACTGCTCATTGCTTATGTATACAAATACGGTTGATTTTTGTCTCCTGACTTGGCTGAACTTTTTAATTAATTCTCATAGTTGTGTATGTGTGCATTCCTTATAATTGTTATCTACTCATTTTTATGACATAAAGCCTAGCAGTAAGTAAGACAGAAGGGAAAAAGTAGGAAAAAAAAATACAAGAGCTCCAGAGGCTCAGTAGGCTATGATCATTCAGGGAAGGGATGAACAGCACCACACATCTCAAAATAAATCATGGTATTAGCAGCCTGTGATACTTAGCCTCCCAAAAAAGAATAAATAAATTAGGTTCAATGGCTGCTATTCAAGAAAAATAGAGATATGTGTCTATCCACCTAAAAATACTGTCTGTGGTATTTTTACAGTTTGGCATTTGTTAGAATACATTTGTTCTAGAAGGTTCGCAAAGAGATGCTCTCTGAGGTATTGCTAGGTTCTCTTTCCCCTTAATTTAGGATCACCCTGGCTGCCACCAGGGCCATCAGACATTTTCCCAGTGGTTCCCGGGGTCTCCTGTATCTTGGAAACTTCCAAAGTTAATTTGCCTTTGGAAATCATCTCCTGCCAGCGTGAAGGAGTTTGGTAAATCTGAGTGGAAGTCTGACACTCCCTGTCTGTGTTTTCAGGACAAGGGCCTGTGAACCAGACCCAGGGAGAAAATAATACAAAGGAAATGAACACTATGGAATGACCTCCTAACTGAGGAGAGAAGGAAGCTGGTCTGGAGCCATTAAAGTGAGTTAAGGACTCAGACGCACAGCACTGCCCCTGTCCCTGGGGCAGGCTTGCTCTGTATGCTGGCCTCTCATCAGCTCAGACAAAACAGATGGGCAGGGCCTGAGGGACAAGTAGGCCTGGGGTGTGCGAGAAGCAAATGCAGACCAGTCCTTTGCAGAGCTCCTGAGAGACTGCCCGGGAAACAGCCCCTGGGGTGGGCATGGAGAGGGCCAGTGGTTCCACAAGGTCCAGGGATAGTTCAGCTATGTGCCTCAGAGGGGCAGGTAAGAGTTGATGGAGTCCCTCCTGTTTCCATCAGTGACTTCCAGGGTATGAATAGGGAGCTGCTCTCTATCACTTTGCATTACAGACCTCTGAGACAGAGAAACAGGAGTGTGTGCACAGACATGAGAACAAAGATGCCACGTCATTGCTGATCCTCTGGGCAGGACTCTCATCTCCTGCTGGCAGCAAGGTCCTGGGAAGATACTCATGCCTCCTCCCGTCTCCTAGTCCCGCCTGACCCCTGTCTCCCTAGGCCCATTCTTACTCTCAGCTCCCCCTCTGCCTCCTTGGAAAATGTGCTTTAGCTTCTCACAGGCATCCCTAGAGCCAACAGCCAAAGTAAATACCAGGTCGCAGTTCACAGCAACCCGTGTGAATCTGAGCTGCCTACCCGCAAGGAGCCCCTCTGCCCTCCTGGTTCCCTGTAAGCTGCTGAGCCAGGTTCAGGCAGATCAAACAATAATAGTCGACTCTGGGCTGCAGGCTCTGGCGGGAGACAGTCCAGCAAGAGGAGAAAGCCACTGTCTGGGCACTGGCAGCCCCGGCTGCACACTTCCCCAGAAAGCCAAGCACCCCCCACCCCACACCCCATCCAACCACCCCAGGGTGCTGGCTGAGCATTTGCTTATTGACAGCCTGCCCTCCTAATATCAAAGCAGGGTAAGGAGAGGGCAAGAGGAGGTGTCAGTGTCTGGGAGAACAATCAGAAACAAGCAGAAACAGAGACCGTCTAGATTCCTACCCAGAAGTCCTTAGAGATACCCAGAAGCTCAAAACAGGCTTGCCAATAAGGAACCAAGCCGACAGGTGGACAGGCTTCCCGAGTTGGAAAACTATGACCACAGTCCCTGGGTTCCGCGAGCACTGAAGGAGTGGACTGGTGAAAGCACAAAACGTTTGTTCGGATGTGTTTGACAGCGAATGGGTAAGCGGGAGTGAGGCAGTGGGACCAGGCCTGTTGGGGGCAGGGCAGATAAAGCAGTAGCCTCAGGCATCTGTGGGAGAGCTAAATATGGGAACCCCAAACAAGAGCACAGCTTGTCCCCTGCCAGGCAACCAATCAGAGTTCTCTGAACAGCAGCTGTCTCAGTAACAGTGTAGGAACCTTTCCTGCTTCCAGCATGGCAAAGGACCGAGTTGTTCTACATGAGTGCATCTCCCCACAAGTAGCAAAACTTTATTCTAATAACCTTATGATTTTTTAAGTTTAGTTATTTTGAGGGAGAGAGAGAGAGAAGCATGCCCAAGTTGGGGAGGGGTGGCGAACGGGTCGGGGAGAGGAAGAGAGAGAATCCCAAGCTAGCTCCGTGTGGTCATGGAACCCTATGCAGGGCTCAGTCTCACAGACCATGAGATCATGACCTGGGCAGAAACCAAGAGCCGGATGCTTAACCGACCGAGCCATCCAAGCACGCCTATTTTAATAACTTTTTTTTTAACGTTTTTTATTTATTTTTGGGACAGAGAGAGACAGAGCATGAACAGGGAGGGGCAGAGAGAGAGGGAGACACAGAATTGGAAGCAGGCTCCAGGCTCTGAGCCATCAGCCCAGAGCCCGACGCAGGGCTCGAACTCACGGACTGCGAGATCGTGACCTGAGCTGAAGTCGGACGCTTAACTGACTGAGCCACCCAGGCGCCCCTAAAGAACAACACTCAAATCAATATCTGTGGCTCCTGCCATTAAAAAAAAAAAAAAAAAAGATAAGGGGCACCTGGTGGTTCAGTCAGTTAAGTGTCTGACTTCAGCTCAGGTCATGATCTCACAGTCTGTGAGTTCCATCCCCACATCGGGCTCTGTGCTGACGGCTTAGAGCCTGGAACCTGCTTCCGATTCTGTGTCTCCCTCTCTCTCTGCCCCTCCCCCAATCATGCTCTCTCAAAGAAAAATAAACAAACGTTAAAAAATTTTTTTTAAAAGATTAGCATAAAGGCTGTGATCACAACAACTCATTTACTCAAACAATGAACACACGACAGGTTCCAATTATGTGCTAGGCACCAGAGTGGATATATAAATGCCTCAGGCATGAACTCTGCTCTGTAAAAGTTTATGAGGTGGTAGAGAATGTAAGCTGTGTACACAACTATAAAGCAAGGTAGATGATGGCACCTCACAGGAGATTTCTTTTAGGAGAGATCTAAACCAACTGCTATAAGGATACATTGGTTAGTATACATCTATGTGTTTCCTAGCTCCGTCTGCTGGGAGAGCCGATAAAGTGTGACATCTCAGTAGCCACAAGCATACCCAGGGCCCAGATACTGGTTTCTAAGCAGGATCCATTGATAAACACTAAAATTAGTGTAACAAATTTATTTTTTTTAATGTTTATTTATTTTTGAGAGAGAGACAGGGTGTGAGCAGGGAAGGGTCAGAGAGAGAGGGAGACTCAGAATCCAAAGCAGGCTCCAGGCTCTGAGCTGTCAGCACAGAGCCTGACGTGGGGCTCGAACCCATGGGAGGTGAGATTATGACCTGAGCTGAAATTGGAAGCCCAATCAACTGAGCCACCCAGGCACACCTAGTGGAAGAAATTTAAGAGGAAACATACCTTCAACATATTTATCCCCAAATTTTCTAATTATTATGATGGTTTTTTAACATATGATCACAAATACTTTGATACTCTGACCTCCAGAAAGGGGTGCTTAATCCCCTTTTGTATGGGCTAGAAGTACAGACTCCGTTCTAATGAATTATACGTGTAAGCAGAAATATAGTAACATTACTATGGAGAAACCTGGCAAATATCTCCTTAAAATAATGATCAAGTGATAAATCATGTTGATGTCGTGTACCCACTGATATCGCAGGATGAGAAGAGTACTTCCTGTGATATTTTTCTGAAAGTCCATAACCTCAGCCTACTAATGAAAATACACCAGATAAACCTAAATTGAGGGACATTTTATAAAATATCTGACCACTACTCTTCAAAAGTATTAAAGTCGTGAAAGCCAAAGAAAGATTGAGGAACTATTAACGTTTGGGGGAGACTAAGATGACATGATGACTAAATGTAATGTGGTACCCTGGATCTTGAAGCAGAAATAAAGACATTAATGGAAAAACTGGGAAATTAGAATAAAGTGTGCACTTTAGTTAGGAGTATTTTATCAATGTCAATTTCTTAGTCTTGATTAATGTGCCATGGTTATGTAAAATGTTAACATAAACAGAAGCTAGGTAAGGATATACATTTTTTTGTTTTTAATGTTTCATTTAGAGAGTGTGCGTGCATGCACGAGAGAGAGCGAAAACACCCACACATGAACAGGGGAGGGGCAAAGAGAGGGAGACAGATGATGCCAAGCAGGCTCCACACTGACAGCAGAGAACCTGATATGAGGTTCGAACTCACGGAACTGTGAGATCATGACCTGAGCCAAAGTCAGACACTTAATCAATTGAGCCACTCAGGTGCCCCAGGATATACATTTCTATGTGTGAGTCAACACAAATCCTGAGCTCATAGACAAGTGTGCATGTGTGGAACACATCCCAAGAAGCATAGAAAAGTCTTTGAGAATTGAACCATATATATCACTGCTCAAGTCCCAGACTACCCCGAGTGGCATAGGCAAGGGGCAGCCCACAAAAGCAGAGGGAAGTCTTTGAAAACTGTATGGGCAATGGAACCACCACTCTCAGAAGATGAGACAGAACTTGTAGTCTAAACCTAACTGGCATGATTGTCTGCTAAAACAAAAAGCTCCACACTCTTTGGAGGATTTAACATGACCCAGAGTCTCACTACTTAATATACAAACTGTGCTGGGTATCATCTAAAATTACCCAGCACATCAAGAACAAGGAAAATCTGACCAATTCTCAAAAAGAGACAATCAACACATTCCAACTCCAAGATGACCTAGATATTGGAATTAGCAAATAAAGACCTTAAAGCATCTATTATTATCACTGAGGTAAAAGTGAACACTCTTGAAATGAATGAAAAGTTCACAACAAAGAAACAGAAACCAAACAAGAGAACTACATGGGATTTGAGAATGATAAATACATTATCCAAAATAAAAAGTTCACTACAGAGACTCAACTAATTGGAGGTGGTCTTCAAAAACAAGTAGAAAAAAACATAAAAAACATTCCTTAACGTGAGAGTACATCAACCAAAATTCTATGATATAAGTAACAAACAAAAATGCTACCAATTTCTGGGTATTAATTTTGAATCCTGCAGCTTAACTGAATTCATCTATTACTTCTAGTAGTTTTTAGATGGAGTCTTTAGAGGTTTCTATGTATAGTATCAGGTCATCTGCAAATAGTGACAGTTTAACTTCTTTTTTACCAATATGGATGCCTCATTTGTTTTTCTTATCTAATTGCTATGGCTATGACTTCCATAACTATGTTGAATAAAAGTGGTGAGAGTAGACATCTTTGTCTTGTTCCTGATCTTAAAGGAAAAACTGTTTTTAACCATTGAGATGATATAAGCTGTGGGTTTTTCATATTTGGCCTTTATTATGATGAGGTGTGTTCCTTCTAAACCTACTTTGTTGAGAACTTTATCATGAACCGATGTTGAATTTTGTCAAATGCTTTTACTGCATCTATTGAAATGATCATGTGATTTTTATCCTTTGTTTTGTTGATATGGTGTATCATGTTGATTGATGTGTGAATACTGAACTATCCTTTCAACTCTGAAATAAATCCTACTTAACCTTGGTGAATTATCCTTTCAGTGTATTGTTGAATGCAATTTACTAATATTTTGTTCAGGATTTATGTTCCTCAGGGATACTGGCCTGTAGTCTTCTGTCCTTTTTTTTTTTTTGGTGTCTTTGTCTGGTTTGGGGATCAGGGTAATTCTGGCCTCATAGAATGTATCTGACAGCTTTCCTTCCTCTTCTATTTTTTGGTGTAATTTGAGAAGAATAGGGATTAGTTCTTCTTTAAATGTTTGATAGAATTCACCTGTGAATCTATCTGGTACTGAACGTTTACTTTTTGGTATTTTTTTTATTACTGATTCAATTTTGTTACTAGTAATTGGTCTGTTCAGATTTTCTATTTCTTCCTAATTTGGTTTTGGAAGATTTTATGTTTTTAGGCATCTATCCATTTCTTCTAGGTTGTCCAATTTGTTGACATATAAATTTTCATTGTATTCTCTTATAATCGTTTGTATTCCTGTGTTGTCAGTTGCTACTGCTCCTCTTTCATTTCTTATTTTATTTATTTGGGTCCTTCTTCTTTTTCCCTTGATGCATCTAACTAAATTTTGTTTATCCTTTCAAAGAATCAGCTCTTGGTTTCACTGACTTTTCTACCGTTATTTTAGCCTCTATGTCATTTATCTCTGCTGTGATCTGTATTATTTCCTTCCTTCTACTCACCTTGTACTTTATTCTTTTTTCTAGTTCATGTAGGTGTAAAGTTAGGTTATTTATTTGAGTTTTTTCTTGTTTCTTTAAATATACCTGTATTGCTATATATTTTTCTCTTAGAACAGCTTTCACTGCATCCCAAAGATTTTGGACCATTGTGTTTTCATTTTCACTTGTCTCCATGTATTTTCTGATTTCTTTCTTTCTTTTTTAAATATTTATTTTGAAAGCAAGAGAGTGAGCACAAGTAGGGGGAGTGGGCATAGGGGGAGACAGAGAATCCCAAGTAGCTCCACACTCAGTATGGAGGCTAACATGGGTTTCGATCCTATGAAATGTAAGATCATGACCTGAGTCAAGATCAAGATTCAGATGTTTGACTGAGCCATCCAAGCAACGCTTTATTTCTTTTTTTGATTGCATTCTTGACCTTTTGGCTGTTTAGCATCATTTTGTTTAACCTCCACATGTTTATGGGGTTTTTCCATTATTTTCTTGTGACTGATTTCTAGCTTAATACCATCGTGGTTGGAAAAGATGCATAAAAAACTTACATAACTCAACACCAAAAATAAGAAACAAAAAAACCCAAAAAAACACAAAACACAAACAATCCAATTAAAAAATGACCAAAGGACCGGAATAGACATGTTTCCATGACAGATACATGGCAAGAGGCTTATGAAAACATGCTCAACATCATCAGGGAAATGCAAATCAAAACCACAATGAGATATCACCTTACACCTGTCAGAATGGCTAAAATCAAAAAGGCAAGAAATAACAAGTGTTGGTAAGGATATGGAGAAAAAATAATACTGGTGAGAGTGTAAATTGGTACAGTCACTTGGAAAACAGAATGGAGGTCCTTCAAAAAGTTAAAAATGGAAATATCATATGAGCCAATAATTCTATTAGTGGGTAGTAACTCAAAGAAATCAAAAACACTAATGTGAAAAGATATATGCACCTTTATGTTTATTGCAACATTATTTACAACAGCCAAGGTATGGAAACAACCTACGTGCCTGTCAATAGACAAGTGGATAAAGAAGATGTGGTACAGGGGCGCCTGGGTGGCGCAGTCGGTTAAGCGTCCGACATCAGCCAGGTCACGATCTCGCGGTCCGTGAGTTTGAGCCCCGCATCAGGCTCTGGGCTGATGGCTCGGAGCCTGGAGCCTGTTTCCGATTCTGTGTCTCCCTCTCTCTCTGCCCCTCCCCGTTCATGCTCTGTCTCTCTCTGTCCCAAAAATAAATAAAAAACGTTGAAAAAAAATTAAAAAAAAAAGAGGATGTGGTACATATACGATGGAATATTATGCAACCACTAAAAAGCGGTCATGGTATTTGCAATAACATGAATGGACCTAGAGGGTATTACGCTAAGTGAAATAAGTCAGACTGAGAAAGATAAATACCATATGATTTCACTTCTATGTGTAATTTAAAAAGCAACACCAGTGAATAAACAAACAAAAAGCAGAATGAGACCTGTAAATACAGAGAACAGACTGATGGTTGCCAAGGAGGGAGGTGGAACCATGGACAAAATGGATGATGCATACTGGGTGATAACAGGCTTGCAGTTATGAAATGAGTAAGTCATGGGAATAAAAGGCACAGCATAGGGAACACAGTGAATGATGTTTTAATAGCAATGTATCATGACAGATGGTAAATACACTTGTGGTGAGCACTGTATAACATAGAGAGACTGAATAACTACGTAGTACCCTGAAACTAATGGAACCTTGTATGTCACCTTTCAGATAAAATAAAAGTTAGAAAAAATAAAAATAAATCAAAAAGGACAGAAAATAGGTTGAAAAATAAACAGAGCCTGAGGGCCTATGGGACAATCTAAAAAGGTCTTTATGTACATGTGATTGGAGTCCCTGAGAAGAAAAAGATATTGGTATGGAAGAAACTTTTTGAAGAAGTAATGACAACAAATTTCCCAGATTTGGTGAAAGACATAAATTTACAGATGCAAGAAGCTCAGGGAACATCAAACAGGATAAATTCAAATAAAACCATCATAATCAAACTGTAAAAACCAAAGGATATAAAGAAATCTCGAAAGCAGCCAGAGAAAAATGGCATGCTACAAGTAGGAGAATAAAAATTTGATTGCAGATTTCTGACAGCAACTATACAGACCAGAAACAAAAGAACTGTCAACTCAGAATTCTACATCCCATGAAAATATCCTTCAGAAATGAAATAAAGACATTCTCAGATAAAGCAAAACTAAGAGCTTTCATTGCCAACGGACCTGCTCTAAAATAAATGTTAAAGGAAGTTCTTCGGATAGAAGAAAATGATCCCAGAGGGAAAATCAGAACTTCAGAGAAGAAGAAAGAGCAACAGAAATGGTAAACTGCTAAATAAACATAATAAAAGACTTTTCTCCTCTTAGGTTTTCCAAATACGTATGACTATTAAAACCCAAAATTATAACATCATTGGGGATTAGGGGGGTCTTAATATATGCAGATGTAACATTTATGATCTATATATATCATAAAGGAGGAAGGGTAAAGGAACATCCGTAGTAAAGGAGATCTAGCTGTGAGCAGCGCTGCCTGACCCCTTACCAGGTCTGACTAGACAGTCCCCTCATCTGAGGTTTTGGGGAGTGACTGTCCCCACAGCTCCCCCAAACCATCATTCTGGGGCTCAACCAGAAGCTCCTCTCACTGCCATATTTTGTAACGTCCTCCATAATTGTGTGACAGAGGCGATTCATAACTCAATCCACGTCCCTATGTTCTAAGGCAAGGAAGAATCTGAGTAAATTCAGTCCCTTCTAGTCCTGTCCTCTGATCTTGCAGATGCAGAGACTGAGGGCAGACAAGGAAAGCTACTACTTGTTCAAGATCCCACAGCAAGCCACTGTTAGAACCAGGCCTGGAACCAGATCTCCAAACATCAGACACACCACTGAGAAACTGGAGGTCCGGCCAGAGTTCCTCCCAAAGCTACCTGAGAGTAAGTTTTTACATCTGGCTCTCCTCCAAGACGATTAATAACTGACAAATATGCAGTCTTTCTATGGATGAGGCCCTATTCTAAGTTTGCTGTGTGTCTGTCTCCTATCCATTTATCTATCCACACTAAATCCTCATCTTGCCTCAATTGAGATAGACACCATTATTCTCCCTGTTTCATAGATGGGGAAACTAAAACATTGAGGAATTAATAAACTTGCCCAAGATTACACATTTAATAGGTCCTGGCTCTGAATTTGAACCCAGATCTGGCTGTAGCATGTGACTTCTGAACCATGCCTGTCCTCCCCTCCAGAAAATCAACCCAGAGCTGAACTCTCTAAGCCTTTCCATGATGCAGAAGAGAATGTGCCCTGGCTGCCCCTTACCCACAACACACAACCCCAGGAGCAATTTTAGCCAGGTGAGATCTGATGAAAAGGCACATGGAGGGCAGCTCTGAAGGGGGGAAAAAAAAACGAGAAGAGGGAGCTAACCAGAGGCCCCAGCAGCCTGAAAGGTGTGTGAAGAGAGGTGCTGCTACTGTTTCTAGGCAACCTGCCTCCTGCCTCCCATCCTCTCAGGACTGGGCAGTTTCCCTCCAGGCTCCTTTGTTCTTTCCTAACAACAGCTGATGACACCAGCTCCTTCTTCCCTCCCAGCTGAGTCACTGCTGTCCCCAGTCACATGGTAAGGGCAGCCTGGCTTCACCCCAAGACCTCTGGCTGGGGCCAGATAAGGAGCCTCCAGTGATACTGGAATCTAACCTCACTCCCAGGTAAAATCCAGCCCCTTGTGACCACCAGTGAAGGGGGGCCCCATCCAAGAAGGGCACTTTGCCAAGCATCAGCAAACCCCTTCACGGCTCAGGCTCAGGCTGACTAGGAAGCAGTCCGGGACTGACAGCTTGCTGGTGAGGCCTCACAAATTTGTCCCTCAAACTCCCTGGGAAGTCCGAAAGGAGGCAGCTGACTCACACTGCTCTCTGTACTGCTTGTCTGGGTTAGATGATTCTTTGGAGGTGAAAGGCTATTTTCACAGCCAACTATGAAGAGCCAAAAAAAAAAAAAAAAAATGAGATCATCATGACCCAGCAAGGAGGGGCAGACTACTTCCTCCCCCAGGAAAGCCACTGAACACCACTGAACACTGAGTACTTTCTCTGCCAACAAGCCCACTCATGTTGGTGTGATTCATGGTCCAGCCTCCCTGAAGTGGCCTCCCTTAGCACATCTTCCTCCCCCCATGACACAATAGAGAGGCCACTCTTTCCCGCCGCACCGCTCCATTCAGCTCACAAACCATTCAGCCACCTTTTAAAATATCAGATCGTACCACTTTCAGTAAACAGCCTTGTATAGGCTAGAGTCTTGACTTTTATAACCCCATGTGTGACAGCCAGCAACATGCTAGAAATCACTCCCCAGTGAGTTGATATCATTAGGAAACATGCCAAAGTTTTTACACAGGAAGAACTAAGAAAGGGAGACAAGGAATAAGCTCCCCTTAAAGTGCCTCTTGATTACAAATTGCTCAAATACCACTTTGTAGAGGTAAATGTGTGAGGCTGAGTCTTCATTACCAACCGTGCCTAGAAAGGCACGGAGAAGCCCATGGTTGCTTTCTGTTGAAAATAACAGCACCCTTCAGCCACACTGTTAACATTTTCTCCTAACCACTTCCAAAGTAGGGCTCCAATGCCAGGGTTAATGGAAAATACTAATGAGGTCTCAAGTCCACTTGCCACTGATTTCTTTTGAGTACATCTTAGAGTCGAACCCAGAGCTCTTCCGAGGGTCCTTCAAGGAAGGAGACAGAGAACAAGGCACGGGAGGCTTTCAGAACTGTAAACTTCTCCCACTTGATGCACGAGGAAGTTGTGTTTCTAACACAATGTCAATTTTCCAGAAACTGACAAATAACTGTCTGCTCTTCTCCCAACCTGGGATCCCAGGTTTGGAGACCTGCCCCAAGAAAGCTGGGGTCATTTCTACCAGTGCATCAGTGCAGTTCCTCTGTGGGGAGCAGACAGCTCATTATTATTCCATCCTTCTGGCAAAACACAAAAAGGCCTAGTTTGTCTTAGTGAATGAAGCAGAGAGTTCTCACCTGGCCCTCACCCCTCAAGAAGGTATCTTGATGGGTCACGTAGTCCCGAAGCTCTGAATGGTCATGCTGGGGAACTTTCCACTGGGGTAAAAGAGGGAATTCCCAACAACTCCTGTGCTCAGGAAAAATGGCAGGCAAGTTCTTGAACTTCTAATGTCAAAAGCACTCCCCCCCGCCCTTGCATCTCACACACACGTACACATCATAGTTGCTATCATATATTGGTTTGCTTTCCTAAGAAGGACATAGATCTTCCTCAGTTCATCATCAGACACTGTCTTCTGTCTTCACCTCACATCCTTCAAAACCATAACTGAGGCAGGGAGGACTGAAGAGACTCAAATGGGGGGAAAGGTCACTCCTGACTCCCACACTCATGGCAGAAACCAAGGCAGACAGAAGGAAAAAACAAAATGAGTAGACGCTCTTGGGAACCCTTGTCTACAAGCTATACGATGACGCTCAGGCCCTGGAATTCATCTGTTCCCAAAAGAGATTTGTCAAATTGTGTCCCCAGATAAACCCGCAGGTTCATCTCTCATGGTCACAATGGGTGGTGGCACGTGATCATCTTCTCCAGATGCCCTGAAGAATCACCGACTTGGGAAGTAGCAGCAACATTTCCTGCTACATCTAGTTTTCTTCCCGGCGTTGATGCTGAGGCTGAGAAGGTGAGATGGGCAGAAGGAAAATTTCTTTTTTGGAGATTAGTAACAATAACACTGTTCCAGTTACTATTGCTGAATAAGAAGCTTTCCCCCGGGTGCCTGGGTGGTTCAGTCAGTGCAGCGTTCAACTCTTGGTTTCAGCTCAGGTCGTGATCTCTCAGTTTCATGAGTTTGAGCCCCATATCTGGCTCTGCACTGGTAGAGCAGGGCCTGCTTGGGATTCTCTGTCTCCCTCTCTCTCTGCCCCTCCCCAACTCGCGCTATCTCTGTCTGTCTCAAGATAAATAAATACGTTACAAAAATTTTTTTTAATTAAAAAAAAAGCTGTCCCCAAATTTGGTGGTTTAAAATGATGACAATCATTTCTTTTGCTCATGGGTCTGTAATTGGGGCAGGGTTCAGTGAAGCCGGCTCATTTCTCTCCATTCAGTGTCAACGGGGAAGCTTCACTGGAACTGGAGGTTCCACTCGTACAACGACTCATTCATATGTCTGACAAGTTTCACTCGGTCTGTCAGGTCATCCTCAAACAGCACTTTCCATGGTGTCACCTGGGCTTCCTGGCCGCATAGCAGCTGGGTTTCCAGTGTGAGCATCCCAAGAGAAGCAAGCAGAAGCTGTATCACTTTCCTATGGCCTTGCCTGACAAGTCACAAGGTATCACTCCCCTCCAGAGCCATGTGTCCACCCACATTCATGAAAAGACAGACCCGCCTCTTGTGGAAGGGGAATTACTATGGCACTGGGGGAAGAGCACGGTGAGTGAGAGACAGTGTGGCAGCCATTTGGGGGAAATACAACCTGTCAGAAAAATTAGCTACAACTAATATATGATGACTCCTTACGATATTCTACTCTCTGGGGGTAGAATCTCACAACAAGCCTAACAAGCAGGTGTTAGCATTGTCCCATTTTATAGATTTGGAAACTGAGCTGGCTTAGAGGGAGACGAAGTAATTTATCAGCTTGAAAGTGGCAGAGCTCAGCTTTGAATCCAGGCCCACTTTGGCCAAGCACCAGGGCTCACAACCACTACAGACCTCTCAGAACTGAGGACGAGCCCTGGTTGGGACTCATCCAAGCGATAACAATGAAAGGAGAACAGGACTTGGGCATGAGAGCCAAGATTTTAGCGCTAACTCTGCAACTCATAATTAGAGGTGCCATTTATTATATGCCACATGCTATGTTAAGTACTTTACAAGCGTTATCTCACATATTCCTTGAAATGAAGCTATAAGGGAGTTGTTATGTGATGCCCATTTCATAAGTGAAAAAATGAAGGCTCTAAGCAGTGAAGCAACTTGCCCAAGTTGCACGGATATTAGCTTCCTCAGCTGGGATTTAAAACTATTCTGTCTTACTCCAAAGCTCTTGCTCATTTCAGTCCAAGGCCAGAGGCCCTGGACAAGCCTCTCTACTCTCTGAGACTCAAACCCCTCACCTATAAGGGCAGAAAGCTATGAAAACCTTTGGGTTCCAATGGGTGGCCCTCGGCACCAGGCACGGAGACCTCCAGTGTTAAACCGCTTTAACGCCATGTTTTCCCAGCCTCAGCACCACTGATATTTGGGGCTGGACAATTTTTTGTTATGGGGGCTGTTCTGTACGTTATGGAAATTTTAGCAGCATCCCTGGCCTCTGCCCAGTGGATGCCAGGCACACCTCTTTCCTCATGATGTGACAACTAACAATGTCTCCAGACATTGCCAAATATCCCAGGGGGACAACCTTGCTCCCCACCCCTCACTTCCCCCTCATTAAGAACCTCTGCGTTAAGATAATACTATATTGGCCCAGAAGTAAATCTTTACAGAGGTCCTGGTGGTCGGCATCTCCTTCCTTGAGGTCCCTGTCCTCTTACTGGTAAATCATCAGCTGGGGAGATCAAGGAGGGATTTGGATGCCATAACAAATCCACTTTTATCCTTCTGTTGGGATATTCCTTCCCTTTCGACTCTTATCGACTCAGCAATTGGTGGCACTCGGATGCCAGCAGGTGCGAAATGCCAGATTAAAGCACAGCCTTTGGCCTTTTTTCCCCCTCCCTCCTTCCTTTTTCTCTCCATCCCTTCTGTCACCCGACTCTCTTTCTTTCTCCTATTCTCCCCACACACCACATCCCGTTTTCATCAGACATTGGCAGAGCGAGAGAGATGCTGTTGCCAGGAAATTGTTTGCATTCTCGGGCACACTGCTTCCTAGCAGGCTCTTCCTCTGCGTGGAGCCTGAGGAGAGCCAACTACCCATCCCCCAGCTCCTGGCAGCCAGGCACCAAGGGTCCAGGCTAAAAATGGACCTTGCTAGGCATTGCCTTCGGTAGGTACTCAAGCCTGCAGACACCCAACTCCTTTCCCCACGCCCGCGGGCTCTGATCACAGAAGCACTCCCGCTGTAAACATAGCACCCCAAGGGAAATACCTGCAGTAATTCGCCATATGCTTCCGTACCTCTTCCCTCCAAAGCATAGAGCATGGAGTGGGGTGACATAAGGAGGGAACCCCCTCACCAGCAGCCCAAGGCCTTGGCCCAAATTCTTACCAGCTCACAAGGCATTTGGGATGCAACTACAGGTCAGAGGCGTTTGTGTTTGGAGCCGGACAGCTTCCGCCCTTGGGTCCCACATCTACCCGTGAGAATGAGACTAAGTCTCCTTCTGCATGAGAGCCCATCAAAACATCTGATACATTATCACATCTCTCAATTCTTTACTTCCCTGGGCTAAATGGCTGAGTATCACACAGGCTGAATATCCACCCTGGGATATGACTTGCAAACAGAGCACTAGCCTGGATGTGTTTCTTTGCCAGTGACGCCCTCAAAAGAAATATACTCAGAATTAAATCCACACACATTATTTCTTTACCATTTCCCTATTGCAATTGATTCCAGCAGCCTGTAGGATAAAAAGCCTAGAATGGCATTTTTTGCAAGCATCAGCTCATTCTATGACGTAACTGCCCTGACATAATTACTTAAGGTTTGTGTCATCATTGGGACATTAGGATTTCTCCCCGAGTCCTTAACAGGTAGGATAATTACTTCTTTTAATACTGAGTCTATATTTTTGTTAACACAGCTGAGAAAGACATTAGCTTCCTGGTAGGCACATCACATCAGTGACCCACAGTGAGCCTATAGTTAACAAAAGCTTTAAGGTGATTTTCACATTTACTCCTGTTAACACGGTCAATGGCCCCAAAGCCAGGTATGTGTAGTTAATTTTTTTTAACCTAAGGATTAGACTTTACATTTGTCTCTAAGTGTTACCTTCTTAGCTATCTATATATTTGAATCTGTTTTCCCTTCCAATATATTCTCATCCAAGATCTATATGATCAGTATATTTGAAATTCCAAGCTTTGGTGTTTTCATCTATAATTAATATTAATATTTACAAATATTGGCTTAGGATGGCAGTAGTTTTTGAATTATCTACCAGATATCTTCCCATAAAAGAGTAGTCATGTGCATATTCATCTGGGCAGCTGTGCATTCTTCTTAGCATAGGACCAGGGAGCCACTGTTTCAATCTTTGATACAGGATCACCAGAGGAAGTTTGCTAGGAGTTTGTTGGTGCATGGAGTGGGAGTCTGGAAGTTACTATGGTAAGAACTGACCTGAGAAAGGTGGCTGAGACATCATGGATAGGCAGAGGCATGCTGTTTGAAAAAGTGGAGTCATATAGGAAACTGAAGTTAGAGAGACAGGGAGCTGAACACCCAGTACAAACTAAGGAGACAGAATAGATCTCAGCGCCAGGATCTGAAGCCAGATGGAACCTTGTCCCCATGGCAACGTCCATGGAATACACAAGAAATGATGTGAATCTAAATGATGTAAAAGAGGGAGGGAGAACATGAGAAACCACCTGGGTCCAGAGGCCGATCTAAGTGGTTGGGTTTCTGAAAACGCCTCTTTCCAAGGGTGGGGTCCTTTTTCCTTAAAAGTGGCTTCCTGAGCAGATGCTCAGGATATAGAATCTGACGTACAGAGTGTATTTCCGCAGAGACTGTACTGGCCCCTGGTGACCACCACTCTTTTTTCTGAGTTTTGCCAAATTGTCTGATTTGTTACCTCTCCTGAGATTTTGCAGGGGATTAACATCTGCGGTTTCTAGAAACAAACTTCAGGAAAAAAACCAGGAGATTTTCTTGCCTCCGGTCATTCGGCATCTCTTTCTCTTTATACTTTAAAGGTAAACAATAACAGGCTTATTACTCTAATGCCAATTTGGGGTACCCTGTGATAGCACTCATCTGGTCTTGAAAGTTGCCCTCACTCCGCCCCCTAGGTCTTCCTTCCCACCCCCTCTCCGATCTTTGGATGATGTTTTCTCTCAGTCATGTTTATTCTGCAAATTTTCACTTTAGAGATCCTTCTCCCTGATGGAGGAGGGAAGAAAAACAGGAAATGAACACTGCTGCCCTGTCATCTGTCAACATTACATCATTTGCTCCTGGCCTTTATTTCTTCATTGTTTTTGATCCCTGTGTAGCTTCCAAAAAGCCCTTGCTTTGCCCCTTAGCATTTTCTGCGAGCCTCAGCTTGTTCTGGGATCTCACATTTCTGGCATGATCCCTTCAGGTCTGTGTCACTCCTTCAAGTTTGTCTTTGACTACATGCCCATTTTCAACAGAATAATACGTCACCACTAATATTTTATTTAGCAGCCTCTTCCATCTCCTGACTGAGGTATTTTTGCTCTTAGAGCTTCTGGCTATGAGATCTTACCTCTGCTTTTCCTGGCTTTATTGTTTGCCAAGTCTTCCTAAGCCCAGATCATCCACTAGCAGTTCAGTTCTAGAAGGGCCAAGAAGAGCCAAGTCTGAAGCAGGTTCCAGGCTCTAAGCTGTCAGCACAGAACCTGACACGGGGCTTGAACTCACGAACTGTGAGATCATGACCTGAGCCGAAGTTGGACACTTAACGGAGCCACCCAGGTGCCCGAAAAATGGAGATTCTTGACGTCACCTCAGAACCCCTGAATCACTATTGTGGAAGCCAGGAGATTTATTTTTAAACAAGTACGAATTGAACTATGAGTTGAAACTACTAATTTCAGAGGGATATTTCAGTCTGTGTCAGAGGGTGTTGAGCATTAGAAGAAATAAGACCCTTACTTGAATATTAAAGGAGAAAGTTGTAGGGCTCAATTATAGAACTAGAATTTCAGGCTGACATTAGAATAGCCATTGTTGCATTATTTGCCTTTTTTTTAAAGTTTATTTATTTTGAGAGAGAGAGAGAGAGAGAGAGAGAGAGAGAGAGAGAGAGAGAGAGAAAGAGACTGTGAGCAGGGGAGGGGCCTAGAGGGAGAGAGAGAAAGGGATCCCCAGTCTTCACACTATTAGCATAGAGCCCAATATGGAGCTCTAACTCACAAGCCATGAGAGCATGACCTGAGCCAAAACCAGGAGCCAGACACTTAACTGAATGAGCGATGCAGGTGCCCCACATTATTTATCTTCTTAAATCATCCCCATTCAGTTGGACAAGAACTTGGTATGTACAAACTCTAATAAATATCAGGTCACTGGACAGTGGAAACACATGAGTTTTGGAGCCTGGGAGTCCTGCATTGGAGTACCGTCTTCCACTTAATAGTTGAGTTATTCAATTTGCTCACCTACAGATACAAAATGGGGCTAATAAAACTAACCCTAAGTTTTGAGACTGTATAGCTGTAAAGCACCTAATGCATATTAATTATTCAACCCATATTCCTTTCTCTTCTTCCCTTAAGGATATATATATCCAGATATGAACTATTTTTCCCATTCCATGGAGAGTTCTTAAAAACACAAAAAACAAAAAACTTCACATCCAATTTAGTGCAATACAAACGACTGCAAACAATCAAAAGTTCCAGAACAAAATGGAATGAATATGTCTTAAGTGGCGTTCTAATTTAAGACTTGTCTTCAATTAATTATTCATTACCTGTTCAGATTTATTGTTGCTATATCATAATTTCAGAGTGAGTTTTCCTAATAAGGATCAAAAATTAAAAACCTCTCTGTTTTACAACATATCTTGGAATTCTCTTCATGAGAAAATATTTGTGGAATATGAAGGCTATGGGATTTTGGAATTCTCCCTCATACAAATTCCTTTCTTTTGAATAATATTTAATCTTTGAGACTACAGTGGGAGGTATCCTGGGAGAGTATGTATCTATGATTATGGTTCTGTTCTTTTTAACTAACAATGCTGACCCACTGACAACCCAGGGCTTTACTTGTCCATCTACACATGTATTTACGAGCTACACAGCATCTAGTTTGACTTGATGGATCATTCCCCTAAACTCAAATAACCCCTTAGTATCCCTCCTCATACCTGTTTGCAGATTGCCAGAACTTTTCTTGGATCCCTTATGGGGAAGCCTTCCTGCATTTAGGGGACCCAATAAGGAGTTTTGGTTTGTGGTCTCATATTTACAGAGTGCTTTCTTTGATGGTAAGCCCTTAGAATAGAATCTGAGAATGGAGCTTGCAGCCAAGCCCTTTTGTACGAAAAACAAGGCCTGGAAAATAACTTTTTCAGTGCCTGTTGTTGGAGCAATGACCAATGAGGTGATACATATTTAAGGAAGCATCAAGGTGCTGTCCAAGTGTGGAACTTTTTTGAAGACTCCAGGCAAGAGGTGACATTCTCTTCTAGACCAGAGACTTAAAACTTTATTCTTATCACTGCTGCACTGAGAGAGTGGCCAAAGGGCTCTGGTAAGTGAGTCATTTTCATCAATAGCCAGCCTTTTATCAACAGGTAAAGGAAGAAGCCAACATTTGCTTCTTGGATACACTGGAGAAAAGGAGAGCTGTCTGGAAATATCCTTTTTTTTAAATGTTTTTCTTTTTTTAATTTCTGAGAGAGAGACAGAGTGTAAGTGGGGGAGAGGTAAAGAGAGCGGGAGACACAGAATCAGAAGCAGGCTCCAGGCTGTGAGCACAGAGCCCGATGCAGGGCTCACAAGCTGTGAGATTATGAACTGAACCGAAGTTACACACTAAACCAATTGGCCCACCCAGGCGCCCCTGTCTGGAAACATTCTTCAGCAAGATTCAATATATAAAGCAAGTACATGAAAAGAGAGAGAAGCCAGGGGAGGGGGGAGAGAAGGAGGAAGGAAGGGAGACAGAGAGAGAAAGGGAGGGAGATAGGAAGAAGGAAGGATGGTTAGTTCGGCACCAAGTGACCTGGGGATAATAATAACAGGGGACCCACAGAAGAAGATGCAGATTACCCCAGAGCAGAGACTCATTCCTCTGTGCTGACAGCTCAGAGCCTGGAGCCTGCTTCAGATTCTGTGTCTTCCTCTCTCTCTGCCCCTCCCCAGCTCGGACCCTGTCTCTGTCTCTCTCAAAAATAAAATAAAAAACGTTAAAAAAAAAAAAAAAAAGAGTAGTAAAATCCAGGGGCACCTGGGTGGCTCAGTTGGTTAGCATCCCAACTTCAGCTCAGGTCATGATCTCACGGTTCGTGAGTTTGAGTCCCACATCAGGCTCTGTGCTGACAGCCCAGAGCCTGGAGCCTGTCTTCGGATTCTGTGTCTCCCTCTCTCTCTGCCCCTCCCCTAATTGCACTGTCTGTCTGTCTGTCTCTCTCTCTCTCTCAAAAATAAGTAAAACATTAAATTTTTTTTGATAATAAAATAAACATAAAAAAAGAATAGTAAAATTCAGGTAATGTGAGCCCTCCCACATCCGCTTTCAAAATTGGGTCTTAATGCGGTTTACTTCCCAAGATTCCTGGGCCTTAGAAAATAAAAAGCAGAAGTGATCCATAAAATTAGTAGGAGCTCCCGGACATACATTTCAGGCAGTGAGGTACCTCAAGAAGGTTTATACTGTAACTCTCTTTCACTTAATTCAGCAATTTTAAATAGGAAATAAGAAGCAAGAAAGGAGTACCTCTTAAGGAAGGAGGAGATCAAGATGGTGCTAGGCTTTTGGAACCAGCTGCTGTAACAAATACCAAAATACAAAATGGTTCAAACACCACAGGAGTGTATTTACCTGAGTCCAAGGTGGACATTCCTCCTCAGTGGGGCTGGCTTAGCTCCATTACCCAGCCATTCAGTCTCAGACCAACAGGGACTCTGCCACCTTCAATATATAGTTTCTAAGGTCATCCTAATCATCTCCATCCCAAGGTAAAGAGCATGGAGGGGTGTTTATGGGAAATTTCTATGGACCAGGCCTAGAAAATGGGACACATGACTTCCGTTCACATTCAGTTGGCTAGAACTCAGTCACACGGCATCCCCTAACTGTAAGAGAGGCTGAAGAATGTGGTCTTAGCTGAATGCCCAGGAACACGAGAAAAAACAAGTTAATCCATACTTAGCAGTGTCTGACACAGAAAGTAGGTATATTTACTCCCCTGTCCCCAGCAAATCTAGAATAACAATGCTTCATTTCCAGGACCATTACAAAAAGTCAAAAGATGGTTATGTTTACTATAGTAAGAGTAGGGTAAGGGCTAAAGTTCAGTAAATAGGACCCATGTTCAGTTCCAGGACCCATGTTAAATTCACACATTATCTCCCTGACTTCTCATATCAACCCTGATCTTGCAGACAAGAAGACAGTCTGGAAAAGGATAAGTCACCTGCCCAATGTCTCACAGACACTCAGTGACAGCTGGGATTTGAACCCAGGCTGTCTAACTCTGATGGCCAAGCCCTTTACTGCCTCATTACACATTCATCACATCACAGAAGGACCAAAATGTAAATTGCAATCTGCTCCAAAGTTAAGCCAGGGTTCTTCTATTTTCAACATTAGGAAAAGGAAGAAATGATCTTCAGATTTTGAAAACCCTCACGTGGATGAACTTGAAATAGAAAATCAGGAAAGCCTTTGGCCAAGTTTAGAAATCCCTTAAACTCCTTGGATTCTGCCATTGAAACCTTGCTTGAGCCTTTCTGCTTTATTTTTAGTATTCACCAGCCACCATTTCCTGGATCCATGAAGTAGGTTTAAATATTCTCATAAGTGTTTTGGACATAAATGAGATTTTTTTTTTAATTGAACAGGAAAGAAATACAGGTAACTATGGGATGAGTATATCTAAGATACATAAGAGCTGAACTCTTAAGCAGTAAGAGACATATCTACCAAAGCCTGTTGGACCTTGTTGTGTCTGCCCCTCCTGAAACCTCTCTTGTTCCTCCAGTTTTTTGTCCTTGGCCTGAGCCTGGAACCTGAAGGCCCTATTATTTACTTTCCCAAAACATCTGAAACCCTAACAAGGACAACGCAGATCCCTAAACTCTGCGAGCATTCTTGTAATCTTTGTGGTGCAACCTTAACTACCTATATGGAATTCAACACCTAGCTGACCACTTAGGCCCAAATCAGGAGGTAGAGATCTACATCACAAAGCCCAAGAAAGTTGGATTAGTAAATTCTGCTCACCGCTTCCCACAGGTGGCAAATTTTGGTACCTGTGGGCTAAGCCTACCCTCGGGTTTATGTTCCACATGTCGTCACAGATGGTGGTCCTAATGCAAGACCATTTGTCCTCCAACTACACACCTACTGGTGAGCACCTTGCCCACCTTTTGAGGCCATTTGGGGAAAACTATCACCCTTCGCCGCTCTTGTGAGTTTTCTAGGCTTGGCCTCTCCAGCTACACGCGTTAACACGCATCATGCCATGGATACCGCTGTGAATGGAATCTGTGCCTCCCATTATAACTGTAGAAAGAAAAGAGGTAAAGATGAACAAACTTGCCCTGTTACCTATGCTGACAAGATCATCCTTTTCTGCCACATAATTTTTTCTGCATGAAAATAAGTAAGAGTGAAGTAAAACATTCATGGAATGTGGAAAACTGTTTATAAAGCTGGGTGGTATACAAGGGTGATCATTATACTATTCTATGTAATCGTTTCATGATTTTTAAGTATTTCATAATAAATATTAAAGAGAAATAACCTGGATTGAGTTTCTTGTTTTTGTTTCCAGTTCTACTACTCATCACTGGGTCCTAGGCCACAGGACCTAAATCCTGCCAGCAACCGTGTGAGCTTGGAAGTGGATCTCTCCCCACTCAAGCTTTTGGATGAAACCTCAGTTCTGATTGATACACTGATTACAGCCTCATGAGAGATCTTAAGGCAGAGCCCCCCAATTAAGTCATGCCTGCATTCCTGACCCACAGAAACTGTGAGGTAACAAATGTGTGCTATTTAAGCCACTAAGTTATTATGGACAATAATAATATAATTATGATAATGTTATTGTGATAATATTATTATGCAGTGATAACTGACACAGTGCTTATACCTGGAAATGGCAAGCCTCTTCTCCTTTTTGGTCATCAGTGTAAGGGAGCTGGGCAGTTTTAAAGAATACTTTTACTTGAGTGCCACCCTCGGAGATTCTGATTTAAATGCTCTGAGCTGTGGCTTAGATGTTAGAATTTTTTGAAACTACTTCCATTATTTGAGGTACTGCAAAATCTGAAAACCACTGCAAAGCTAGTTATTTCATGTTTGCCTTCTTCGTCAACTGTCACTTTCTGGCATTCTGAGATTTCCGCCTACAAACGACCTTACTTCATACTCACTTCATACTCTTTGGTTTGTCTGGGTATGTACAATCATTCCTTCTCTTGTACATACTTGCTCGTCAGCACTTTGTTCCAGTCAAATATCAATGACAAACCCAGATAGTTGTAGAGTATCCAGAGAGAGTGGCTCTCAGAAAAGGATAAGTAGGTCTCTGTGACTCCTGAACCTTGACCTAATGTTAAAGGTACCCGCTGGGGAAGGGTAAGATGGTGGCATCTGTCAGGAGGAAAGGAAAAGGAGGCAATCCAGGATGGAGTATACCATTTTTGACCCATTGGTGACACATCTTGGCACTGTTTAAGAAGTTGCAATAAACCATCAAATATTCTAGCTTCTAAGTGGAATAAGTAATGGAGTAAGAACCACCATAATAAGAATCTATGGTAAATGGTGGGTCTGAATTTTTTTTTTTTTGAGACAACCATAGCCTTGCTCCTTCCTTTGTTCAAACACCACAGAATGACTGTCACTTCCTGAGTGCCTGTATTTGAGGGTTTATCTCTGTGCACGTCTGAGTGTAATATACAGAAATATCAATCGTTAAGTTATTTTTACTAGTTAAAATGACTGGTGGCTGACTCGTTCTGACTGATGAATGTGTTTCTGATTTGTCTTTGCAATATAACACAGAGGACACTGGGCAGAAATCTGCCCAGAGCAATGTGATTATTACGTTAATGGTTTGGGACCTTGAGGCCCCCAAAGCACAAGGGCACAATAACCTGACTGGAGGGAGAAAATTCTGCCCTGGCTAGAGGCCAGGGGGACAGCTGACAAGGAACATAGCTTGCATGTGTGCAACTGGCTTCATGCTCTCTTCCATCACATCATACTCTACTGATCTCCCCCCACAAACAGACACCCCAGAACACCAGCCTCACTGCTGGTCTCCAGACACTGCTGCTGACTGTGAATGATCATTGCCTCCTCTCCCTGCCCCTAGCTGCTAAACTATGCTAGAGGTTAGACGTTGATTTATTACTTGTTTGCTGTTAAAGTTGGCCTTTATAAAAAGGAAAGCAATTTTAACAGTGCCTTGCTGTGAGAGTTTTTATCCCTTCTTAACCCTTCCCTTGGACAAAGGAACCTCGAAATTAAGGCAGCAGTATACCTCACTCCCCAAGAGCTAAAATGCTCTGTGCCTACCCAAAGTGCCACCTATCAGAGGCGCTAAAGCAGAGTAGATAGGAACATGCACTTTGGCATTCATAGAATAAGTTTTCCCAGCTTTGTCTTTTACTATCTTCATGACCGTTGGGCAAGATACTTAACCTCTCCAGGCCTCTGCTTTCTCATCTGCTCACCACAGTACCAGGCACAGGTTAAGTCCTCAAGGAATAGGAGCTATTATCATTGTTATTTACACCTTTCCTGTCATACGTGTGAGGAGTCCAGATGCATATTCACAAACTGAATTACAATCCACTCAGGTTGGAAAATTATTATCTCTATCCCCAATCATTCCCTCAAAGAGGAAGTCAAGCCCAGGATAGTGGCTTCACTCATTCTTAGTTATCCATTCATGTATGGAAGTCAAAATCTCCATTTTTCTTAACAACTACCTATTGCATATACAAAGCATAGTACTAGGTGATAGAGGGGACAAAAACACAGAAGACTTGTGAGCTTACAAGTGGATTCTTCCCCATTCAAGCTTTCAGATGAGACCTCAGCTCTGATAGTGTATTAATTGCAGTCTCATGAGAAGCCTTGAAGCAGAGCCCCCAATTAAGTCATGCCTGGATTCCTGACCCACAGAAACTGTGAAATAAAAAATATGTGTTGTTAGGCCACTAAGTTGGTGGTAATACTGTTACTAGAGACACCTGCCTTAGTAGCTTATAATCTAGCTGGGGAAACACGGTATGCCTACTGTGTGTTAACCGGGAGTAGGAAGTAGCATTTGACTAATGTTATAAAAACAAGTTTAATACCCAAAGTGATCTATGATTAATCTACATGTAGAATTCTCACCCTTAAATGATAAGTAATAAACCCTAAAATGCAGTATTGTGTGTGCTTAAATTTGGGTAATGATTGTTAAAATTTTCTTTTTAATTTTAAAATATTCTTTTTAATTTTAATTATTTCTAATTAATTTAAAATTAATTTTAATTTTAATGTGCTATTTTTAGGTAGGCATTGTGCTTATCTTTTTTGTTAATTTTTTTTTAACATTTACTCATTTTTGAGAGATAGGGAGAGACAGAGTATGAGCAGGGGAGGGACAGAGAGAGAGGGAGACACAGACTCCAAAGAAGGCTCCAGGCTCTGAGCTGTCAGCACAGAGCTTGACAGGGGGCTCAAACTCATGAACCATGAGATCATGACCTGAGCTGAAATCAGATGCTTAACCGACTGAGCCACCCAGGTATCCCAACATTGTGTTTATTTTTAACCATTAAACATAGAAAAGAAATAGATGCATAAAGTTAGATTTAAAAATTCTATGCCTGGACAAAATGTACTATTATCATAGTGTTCACTTTGGCTACCCGCAATCTAGGGAACAGTACTGTTTGCATTTGTCTGGACTCCTCAACCAGTTTTTAGACTAAGTAGATGCCTGGGTGGATTGAACCATGGTGCTATGGATTCCACACTGAGGAATGATGAGGGAAGAAGCCCTCTAATACTAAGCAGCTAGAAAGGTTTTTCTGGCCTCTCATAATGCTCTGCTAACTGTATTATGGAAATGATGATAATTATTTCAAAGTCCCTGGTGATTCCTGTGTCTTTGGGGCTGTTCACTGTCACTTCACCTCGGCCAACCAGCTGTCTCATGGACTTGCCTTTTGTACCAAACCTTTAATGAAACTGGCATTTGTGTCAATAAACTTTAAGCCCATCTTGCTGAGATAATTATCTGGGTCACTCAAATTTCTGCTACTTCAAGTAATTATAGCCTTTTAGCCTTGAATATAAGGTGACGATTAAAGGAGAAGGAATCGGGGTCCCCATGCCTAAGTCAATTAGATGGAAATGCGGGCAGGTCTCGGCTCAGGACTGATTTGAATGCACAAGCCTCTGGGCCATGTCAGGGCCTCACAGAGAGTAAGCCACTCATAAAATACATATTTGTCCGGCCGCACCACGATCTCAAATGTGGACACAACAATTTTATACAGTTTAACATATTAGCGGCTAAGGGGAAAGGCTAGCTCCTGAACACCATCCTAAAGACTGCTGTGTGGTCACTAGGCATCACTGGGCATCAACAACCAGAGTGCAATTCCATTCTCCCTAAGAACAAAGATTATAGCAGAAGCCACTATATAGATTCCAAAGCTATCCACATCCAGGGGCTAAAGACTAATTTTACAGTATCACTAGATTTCTTTACCGCGGCTCGGTAAAACTCCAAGGGACTGACTTTCAGTTATTTCATGTTCTTCCCTATAATGTTAAGGTGACAAAACTCACTAATTACAAAGAGTCTCGTGTTCTCATTTTGGTCAAAAGCTTGAGATGTTCTGGGGAAAAAAAAATATCTCTGGAGCCCGGGAAATTGTAACACTTAAATCCCTTTCCTTCTGCGGACTAGAAAGACAAAGCCCTTTATTAATCACCCCCACCCCCACTTCCATCTCCACCTGTCAACGTTTAAAACTGGAGACTAATGGTAGACAGGCTTCTCCTGCAGATAGTAATTGCCTTTCCAACAGAGAAGCTATCTCCAAAGCAACCAAGATATGAGCTATGAATTCAAGCTGTGACTCTCTATGTAAATTGCTTGCAGTGAAATTGAAATTTCCCAAAAGAAAGCTGTAGTGATTCAGTCTATTAAATGCACTCCTACCTCAGATGCAGGGAATGTACTCTAGCAGCGAGGAAATTGCCTGTACCTCGTACCCTGGACTCAGAGATAAGACCCAAGCACTTTATAACCTGATCTTAAATTTTAAAAAGAAATCCTGTCATTATTGATAATGTAATTCAAAAATTGCTATTCATTATTTAAAGCAGCCCAACTGTCCACAGCTGCCCACATTAGCTCCAGAATGAAATCATGAGGTTTCATACACCCTCATCTCACATTAGCTTTTTCTCCCCCCACATTAGCTTTGTCATGCTTTTGTACTATGTATTTTTGGTCTTTGGCATGCCTTGACTACTCAGTATTAAATGTTCCCATAAATCTTCCTGTTCTGTTTGGTTTGATTTTGTTATTTTTTGCCATAAACTCCTCTACCCCCAAAAGAGGATTCAGGGTCAGATAATGTTATATCGTACTAAGCAACATTATTATTGCTCAATTAATAGACAATTTGCCTAACCAAGCTTGCCTAGGGGATGGGATAGGTGAACCCTCAGGGACACAAAATTTGGTGAGCACTTGACAGAGACTTCCAGATCACTTAACCACTCACACTTCATTTGACCCACATCTGCCTCCATCAGCCATTACCAATCAGCCCCTCCCTTTCTGGAGTCCACCCTACTTCCCCCACCCCCACACTTCCTACACACTCAATACCTACAGGCTCCCTCAAAATCTGTTTAGCAAAATCAAAGAATAGGGAAAAATAAACATGAGAAGTTCACTTTGTGGCAGAGTGTCCCCCAATATTCATTGTCCCCATCACCTTTTACAGTACAATCCTTGATATTTAGCTGGGCACAGGGCTGCCTAGAATATACTTAGGAATGATGTATGACTACTTCAAGCCAGTGCACATCAACTGAGGTTTCTCTCTGGCAATGTTTGGGAAATTCCATTAACATGGAACAGGCCTGGGCCCTTTGCCCCCTTTCTTCTCTGTTCTTTTCTCCATGCAGCTGTCTGGTAGATGTGGCCAGAGCTCTAGCCACCATCTTGGTACAAGAAGTCTAGAACCATGCCCTAGATATTGCAGAGAACTCTACGGAACAGAGCCACCATACTAGCTCTGAACTGTCTACCTCTAGACCTGACTATGAGAAAGAAACACACTTCCAGCTTGTTTAAGCCATAATTACTCGGGATGCCTGCTACTTATAATGAAATCTGATCTTAACTATAGACACTCTCTGATTCTGATTACCACCAGAGGCTGGTTTTGTTTGTCTGCATTCAAATCATGAATTCTTAAGCACCTAGTAAGATCACATGCATGACAAATGTTTGACAAACTAATCAAAAGACTAGCCCCTTAGTAAGGAAAAATTCATTTTATTCACTCATTTAATGTCCAAAATATCAGAATTTTAACAAACGAAAACAAAAAAGCAATTTGTTTTTTCTTTTTCTTTTTCCTTTTTCTAAGCAATTTGTCATGGAATTCTAGAATCTAGGTTCAGAAGGCTACTAACCAACTATGAGACTTCACTTTCTGGGACTCACTTTGCCCCTTATCTCAGAGGGATGAGAAGTAGGGATGGAGCCTGGCAAGAGGGAAGCCTAGTGGGTGTGCCTCTAGCCCCGCAGCATGCTTCATCCCAAGCCCTTCTACCTTTAGAATTCCACAGAAGATTTTGTCTTCAAGACTTTTACTAAGGAAAGGAGAATGTTAAAAATCACTGAACCAGGTCATATGTACGATCCCTTCTAGTTCTGACATTTTATGATGAGAAAGGCTCCCACATGGCCCCAGTGAAGCAGATGGAGGCAGTGCTGTGAAGGGAGGCAAATCAGGAGTGGCATTGCCCCGGACACATTGCCAAAGGCAAAGCCTGAGTCACGGAAGGCAGAAGCTGGAGAGGAAGATGTCAGATCCAGCGGAAAAGTGACAGTACAGGACTGTTTTCTCTGTCTGGCTCCAGTTAAGCATTAAATATAAGGACAAGCACATGTAGAGAATAGACATTTCCTTCACAGACACACAATAAAGCCCATATATTGGTAAATAGTTATGCACGTTACAAATGAACAGAGCAGGTGCTGCCTAGATGCAGTGCAACTCATTTGTTTGTGAATAAAATCACAGAGTCCTAACTTGGATCTCAGGACTTTAAAAAAAAGCTCAACATATTCTTACAGTAATAAATCAGAACGAGTATATATGTGTGCACATGCATGTGTGTTATAGTTACAGAGTGGAAAACACATGTACAAACAGCTTACCCAATTCCTTACATAAATCTTATGAAGTAGATACTCTCACCCAGCTGAGAGATCTTGGGCAAGTTAAACTCAGAGCCTCAAATGCCTTATCCTTAAATTGGGGAAAATAGGGGCGTCTAGTGGCTCAGTCAGTTAGGCATCTGACTTTACCTCGGGTCATGATCTAATGGTCCATGAGTTTGAGCCCCGCGTCGGGCTCTGTGCTGACAGCTCAGAGCCTGGAGCCTGCTTCGGATTCTGTGTCTCCCTCTCTCCCTGCCCCTTCCCCATTTGTTTGTTCTCTCTCTCACTCTCTCAAAAATAAATAGCACATCCCTCACAAGATTGATGAGAAGATTAAACTAAATAACCCTAGCACTTAGCCCACTGCCTGGCTCACAGCAAGGGTTTAAGAATGCTAGCAATTATTATTACCACTCTCGTCTCCTCATGTTACAGAGAGTGAACTGAGTCTCAAACAGGGAAAGTGACTTTGCCCAAGATCCCACAGGGTTAGGTCTAAAACCAAGACCTGCTGGCTCCCGATCTTGGGTTGTTTCATATCCCAAGTTGAGAACGTTTCTTTGAGACAGGAAGAAGCAGGCAGTATCAGCCTCGTTTTCCAGACGGGAACACTCAAGACCAAGAGAGCTGACTTGCCTTGAAGCCATACAATTGATGGATCAGAACCAGAGGGAAGGGCACAGGATGAAGGGTCAGAGTAACCCTCCCTGCTCCTGTACAGGCCATCCGCAGACGTTCAGCAGGCTGCGGATTCTCCCTGTGCCTCAGTTTCTGCCCCGAGACTGGGGGACCGACAAGTGGCTGCGAGATCTTCCGCAGCCCCAGGGGGCAGCACAGTGTGTGTGCACCCTGCCCTGCCCTCGTGCAGGATGGCCTCCTGTCTCCCTGGCATCCACGCCGAGCCCAAGCACTAGAGAGACAGTAAGTTGGCCCACTCTCCCCAGAATGCCTGGTTCCCCAAGGAGCCATGGAAAGATGAGGCCACCCTGGGGACCCCCCAACACCTGCTCTGCCCAGGCTGCCCACGTTCATTATGCGCATCCTGAGCTAGGAAGCTCTGGGGAGCCTGTTCCAGGAGATCACGGTCTCCAGTTCTTCCTCTGGAGCATTCTGCAAGGTGGTCAATAGCCACTAACAAGTCTCGGGCTTGTGTGTGATGTGCCCATGTGTCTCTCTCACTGGTTTTGCCGGTCACAGAGCTTCATTCTCCCAGGAAGAGCGGCCCTGGCTGTCCTCTAAGCCCAAGAACAAAAGGAAACTAGGTAGAACACATATTAAAAACGAGGCAGGAGGGATGCCTGGGTGGCTGAGTGGCTTAAGGGTCATGATCTTGAGGTTTGTGGGTTTGAGTCCCATGTGAGGCTTTGTGCTGACAGCTCAGAGCCTGGAGCCTGCTTTGGATTCTGTGTCTCCCTCTCTCTTTGCCCTCCTTCTCTCTCCCTCTCTCTCTCAAAAATTAAAAAAATAAATAAATAAATAAATAAATAAATAATTTTTTTAATTAAAAAAATAAAATACATACATACATACATACATACTAGGGAGAAAAACAAAAAAGACCCTGGAACCACATCAAAATATTTCTAGTAATTATTTCCGAGTGATTTTTTTTCTTTGTGCTGGCCTGCAATTTTTTTTTTTTTAATAGTAAATAGGTAGGTCCTAGTTTTCCAAAGAGAAAAAGTCCATGACAATGTTTTATGTTTATCCAGGCAGGAAGGAATTCATGAAGAGGTGAACCACCTCAGTTCTTGCTTTTATCTTCGCGGCTGCCCAGTGAATCTCGGCTGTGGGCAAGGACGGATAGACAGAGAAGCCCGGCACCCATGGACAGGTGGGCGCTGAGAAGCTGGGCAGAGCCAGGAGCCACTCAGATGAGATGGCCGGGCAAGCCCATCCCCCTGACCAGAGGCCACTTGTGGGTAGACAGTTGCTTCTTCACACCCTCCTGCTACCTGAACACGACTGTCCGCGGCCTGGTCTGGCCAGGTCTGAGCTGCTCTCCAGGGCATCCCTCCTGCCCCCACTTTAGCCATTCATACTTGTCAAGAGTGTCAGGACAGGACATCCACCCTGTGGCTTACTGCCAATGAGAGGCTTGAGCATTTTGCTTGTTTCCTATGACCTCATCCTCACAAATCTAGGGACAGATCTACACTGGCCCCAGAGCAGTGCTGAATGGGCCACCGTTTAGAGCACACTCCCAGTATGCCAGGATCTTTATGTACACTCAGTCACTGGTTCGTATAGCAAATATCTACTGACTTCCTGTGATGGACCAGGCATTATGCTAAACTTGGTGCTGAGGATACCGTAGTGAGTAACACAGAGGAAACTGCTACCCATGAGGAATTACAGACTTGGGCTCCAATCCTCTCAAGGAATCTGCACGGTTCATTATTATTTTTATTTTACAGATGAGAAAACTGAGGCTTACAGAGATTAAACAACTAGCCCAACGTCACACAGCCAAAAAAGAACAGAATTAGGATTTGAACCCAGATCCATTTCAACTCCAAACTGCACTTACTACTACCCACAACACTTCTTAGCAAAGAGGATAACAGCTCCCACGGCTTTGCATTTCTGAGGCTTCACCAACTAAACTGTATACACTGGACAGAATGCCTTACATCTCTTTGTACCTGCCTGATGCCTAACATAACATCGGCTACATAAGAGATGACTACTAAATAGATGAATGACTTAATTTAATGAATTTTCTCACTTTGAGCCCCTGGACTCGCCTACCCTTTCCATCTTCTCCCTAGTCACCTCTCTCTCTCCCTCACAGCCAATTTTTTTTCCAGCTTTATTGACATATATTTCATATATATGAAAGAGAGTGTGAGCAGGGGAGAGGGGCAGAGAGAGAGAGAGAGAGAGAGAGAGACGAAGAATCTTAAGCAGGCCCCATGCTCAGAAAGGAGCCCACGACCCTGGCATTATGACCTGAGCAGAAACCAAGAGCTGGATGCTTAACTAAGCCACCCAGGCACCCCTAGCTTTATTGACATACAATAAAGTGTAAGTTTAAGGTATGTAAGGTAATAATTTGATATATGTATATATTACAATATTATTAACCACAGTAAGGTTACTTAACACCTCTAGTACCTCGCACAATTACCATTTTGTTTTGCTTGTAGTAAGAACATTTAAGATCTACTCTCTTGGCAACTTTCAAATAGTCTATAATACCATATTGTTTTAAGCATCGGCACCGTGTTGTACGTTGCATCCCCCAGACTTACTCATCTTATAGCAATTAGCCTATCTTTTTTTTAACTTGAGTTGACACACAATGTTACATTACTTTCAGGTGTACAACTTAGTGAATTGATGAGTTTACACATTATGCCATCCTCACCATAAGGATAGCTACTATCTGTCCTATTGCATCACTATTAGATTATCATTGACTACATTCCTTAGGCTGTGCTTTTTATTCCCATGACTTACTCATTCCATAACTGGAGGCCTGTATCTCCCTCCCTCCCTCACCCATTTTGCCCACTTCGCCACCTCTGGCAACCATCAGTTTGTTCTTTGTTCTCTGTATTTATAGTTCTGATTCTGCTTTTTATTTATTCATTTCTTTAGATTCCATTTATGAGTGAAATCATATGACATTTGTCTTTCTCAGCCTGACTTACTTCACTGAGCATAATATCCTCTAGGTCCATCCATGATGTCTCAAATGGCACCTTCTCATTGTTTATAGCTGTGTAATATTCCATTGTGTATATATACCACATTATCCATTCATCTACCAATAGACATTTAGGTTGCTTCCATATCCTGACTATTGTAAATAATGCTGCAATTAACATAAAGGTGCATATATCTTTTCAAGCTAGTGTTTTCATTTTCCCTGGGAAAATACTCTGTAGTAGAATTATTGGATCATATGTTATTTCTATTTTTAATTTTTGAGGAAACACCATACTGTTTTCTACAGCAACTGTACCAATTTATATTCCCATCAGCAGTGAACAAGGTTTCCTTTTTCTCCACATTCTCACCAACACTTGTTTCTTTCTCACAGGCAAAATTTTAAATAATAACCTATCACTCTCTATGTCAGCTTCCTCACATGCCATTCACCCTCCTGGTCCTGGCTCCACTCCCTACAAAAAGTGCTCTCCACAACAGTTGTCCACAACTTTGCCATTTGACCCACTGGGCACCTTTCTACACCCATATGACCTGCTCCTTCATCAGCATGTAACTCCTTGAAATGCCATTGCCTTGGCTCCCAAGACTCCAGTTTTCCTCTTTCCTCTCTGGCTATCCCTCCATGGCTCCTTTGTAATTACTCCTCCACGGCTCTTCAGTAAATGTGGGCATCCCCAGGGTTCCAGCCCAACTCCACACTCACACTTAGCACTGTCAAATCTCCATCTCTAGCCCAGACCTTTCACCCAAGATTTAGACAGCGGCTCTCTCCTCAAACTGGTGCAACCTGCACTCAATGCTCCCTCCCACAAAGCTGTCCTCCTGCCTGTGTTACATGCGAGAATTTATGGCATCTCTCTCATCCTGACATTGAAGCCTCCTCCTTCTCCCTCACCTCCAGCTGGCACCAAACCCTGTTGATTCCACTCCTCAGTAATATCTTTAATTGTCCCTACTTCACTCTCCCATGGCCACAACTTACTTTAAAGACCTCACTACCATCACTTCAACAGCCAGCAACTGATCTCATTTTCCTCCATGACTCTTGTCTCCCTCAGTTCGTCCTCCACTCTGAGCTGGAAGGAAGTTTCAGAAATTTCAACTCTACTCATCACTCCCCTGCTTTAAATTGTTTTACTGGATTCCTCCTTGACACAAACTCATTATCGTGGCCTACAGCCTGATGATGATGTTTCTAGCATCTTCAGGCACTCTCCATCCCTATCCCATGTTCAATGCTCTATTTTAAAATGTAGTTTTAGGGGCGCCTGGGTGGCGCAGTCGGTTAAGCGTCCGACTTCAGCCAGGTCACGATCTCGCGGTCTGTGAGTTCGAGCCCCACGTCGGGCTCTGGGCTGATGGCTCAGAGCCTGGAGCCTGCTTCCGATTCTGTGTCTCCCTCTCTCTCTGCCCCTCCCCCGTTCATGCTCTGTCTCTCTCTGTCCCAAAATAAATAAACATTGAAAAAAAAATTTAAAAAAATAAATAAATAAAATGTAGTTTTAGATAGATGTAGATATAGTTCTGGTACCGTGCCAAATTCTCCACCCCAATATATATACTTTGCTACTAGCTGGTCCTGCTAGTTGGAAAGCCCTCCTTTACTCCTTCTGTCATTAAACGTTTAGTTCAGGGGCACTTGGGTGGCTCAGTCAGTTAAGCATCTGACTCTTGATTTCAGCTCAGGTCATGATCTTATGACTTTTGAGTTTGAGCTCCACATCGGGCTCAATGCTGACAGTGCAGATAGAGCCTGCATGGAATTCTCTCTCTTCCTCTCTCTGTCCCTCCCCGTCTGTCTGTCTCTCTCTCTCTCTCTCTCTCTCTCTCTCTCTCTCTCTCTCTCTAAATGAATAAAATAAACTTTAAAAAACTAAAAAAATAAAGACTTAGTTAAGGTATAATCCCTTGTAGGAAGACTTCCCTCAAATTTCAGTCCTGGGTTAGAGATTGTCTTTTGGGCTCCCATACATTCCTTTCTCACAGCATCTAGCACACCACTTTGTAATACCACATGCACTATCACCCCTATTAGACTGTAAGGTCCTTAAGGGCCCGGACTGTCTTTTTCATCTTCGTACTTGCAGTGCCTCATACCACCATGGAAGTTGGTATTTGGAGGATGGCCAGTGGAAGCATGAATGGCAAGGTGGGCAGATACAAATGAAAAGGTAGATGACTGAGACCCAGATGTAACGGGTTAAGGAGGCTGTCTGTCTATACCCGTCTCTCAATTCCTCATCCCGCGGAAATGGAAAGAGTAACCCTGTAAAATGGCTCCAAAGCCCTGAGCTAAGCAAAGTTCTAAAAGCTATCTAGGAAAACCATATGGCACCCACAAAGCAACAGAGTTTGATCATCAGCCACATTTGTTTAAGGGGTATGTCCATGTTAGCATGAAAAGAAATTCAGAAAAGGCTATTATGTAAAATTATATCCACATATACCTAATAAAGGGATGCAAAGAGCCGAGTTTTCACCCAACAAGTAGTCTAAATGTTCCACCAGGTACAACTCATACCACTCCACAGCAAGTCACAGGGTCCTTTGACAAAGGGGAATCTCCTAAAAATATCTAAGCACCTGCTTTGACAAGAAAAAAAAAAAACCCTGCGATTAATTAGTACGCTGGGAAAAGAAAGACTTTGCAAAATCATAACTGAGATCTTAATTAAGGCCTGGAGACTGATAAAACCAACTGCTACCCTAACAGTATTAATAATGACATGGAGTCTGTCTTTCCTGAGTGTGGGACACTGGGCCTCCCTCTCTCAGAACTCACCATTTCACATGACAGCTTTCATCGGATCCTCATGACAACCCTGGGAGGAAGACAAGGCAGGTGTTTTTGTCCTGCGAAAACAGCTAAGGAAAATGAATGAGAGGAAAGTACGGGACTCAGAGCTCAGGGAAAGCTGGTGCCAAGTTCCCTTTCTCAGCTCTAGTCTGAAGCAATCTGAAAGGAAATGGGCCAAGACACAACCACCAAAGAATATGTGATGAAAACAAATGCTACTTTGCCCTCTCTGACAAAGCCATTCCCCCAGCTACACGTGACAGCTGCCCTCCTTCTCCAACCCCCTCCTTTCTTTTCATTCTCTTCTATTCACTCCAGCTTTCCCTCTGCTACTCCTCCCTAGCAGTCATTCAACAAAATAAAGCAAAGGAAGAAGGACACACCTTCTTGGTCAATGAATGAATCCTATGTGACTTCTTCTGCTATTGTCCATCTCAGACCTGGGAAGAGTGAGGTGGGGGGCGTCGTACCAGTCAGGGTTGTCTAGAGAAACAGAACCAATAGGAGAGGTAGGTAGGTAGGTAGGTAGGTAGGTAGGTAGGTAGGTACAGAGAGGGTGAGAGGTAAGCAGGCAGACAGACAGACTGATTACCTACTGATGGCCTGAATAGAACAAAAAGGTGGAGGGAGAGCAAATGTGCTCTCTACCTGAGCTGAGACACTTATCTTCTCCTGCCCTTGAACACCAGTGCTCCTTGTTCAGGCCTTTGGAACCTGGAGTGGGACTTACACCATCAGCTCAGACGTCTACTCCTGCCATCCTGGTTCAGACCCACTACACCACAGCTGGTCTCCTCAGATGTGCCCTTACATGCAGAAGACAGACACCGTCCTATAATGGAGCGACTCAGGAGGCTCAAGGAAACACTTCTATTCCCAAAGCCTTCCCACTGTGCCCGAAACCCATCATAATGATTCCTTCCCAATAGGCTTCAGTCACTGTCCTCTGCCCACATCACCTCCATCCTTAAAATGTAAACACTCATGAGGATAGTAACACCTGAGAATACAATAGCTCTTGTGCTCACTTCTGCAGCACATATACTAAAACTGAAGAACACAACTGTTCTTAAATGCCAGCGTGAGGGGCACGTGGGTGGCTCAGTCTCCTAAGCATCAGACTCTTGATTTCGAGTCAGGTCATGATCTTATGGTTTGTGAGACTGAGCCCCTGCTTGGGGTTCTCTCTCTCTTTCCTCTCTCTCTGCCTCTCCCCTGATCATGCTCCCCTCTCTACCCTCTCTCAAAATAAATAAATAAACTTCGGAAAAAAAACCTTCTGTGTGATTCAGCAAGTCTCATCATGGGGCCTGGGAATCAGTATGCTTACCCAGCACCCAGAAGAGATATGTAGAGTATGCTTTGAGCAACACTGTCCTTAAGCAACACTGTCTTTAAATGCTTTCCTCCTGGCATGGCTGAGAACACAGACTGCTGGCCAGCCTGGCTTCTCAGGCACTCCTGCTGCAGAATCAGATGCAGGGGCACTGGGAAATAGGGCCTCTGCAAGCCCATGTACACATGCACACATGCACAGAGCTGCTTAATGCAGTGTCCCCACAGGGCCTGTCTGAACCCAAACCACCTGCCAGCCTGCCTCTGGGGCCCCAAATCCAAAATGCTGGGGAGGTCACAGCCATCCTCCTCCCACAGACAAAAACACAGTTCAGAGGCAGGCAGCAAATTCCTGCCTGAGGATACATATCTCTGGGCTGATTAAATAAACACAGCTTAATTAAATTAAAGTAAGATCAGAACCTGACTAAACTCTGCTGGCAGCATAGGAGAGTCCCTCATGAATCTTTCATTTTCATAAATGAATGATTATTTGTCTGCTTTGGGGCTTGCCCTGAAGGAACGGGTGCCTCTGGGTGAAAATGGCTCCCTCTGGTCATAGGAAAACAGTTATGGGGTAGTTTTGTGTAGCAGACCAGGAGGCTTTGGAACTTTTTGTGCTTTTGGGGGTGGGGAGTAAGCATCATGCCCTATTACTGGGTACAAGACGAGAGGGAACAAGGCTGCATTCCTAAAGCTGGAGAACTGTAAAGAGCTCTGGACCAGTTCAACCAACTGTGTGGTGGAGAAACAGAGAGAATCAAAGAAATGGAAAGAAAGACAGAGAGATGAGCACTGGTAGAGTTACCAACTCACCTGCAGATGAGGCTGTTATAAATATGCTTGGCAAGGAAGGAAAAAAAAGCACTTGTTCCAGAAAATTTTCTCATAAGAGGTCAAAATAACATTGCAAACCTTATGGAGCAGAAAGAATTCCTCCACTCAGAAATTTTCTCAGAAGAGGTCAAAACAACGGTGCAAACCTTATGGAGCAGAAAGAATTCCTCCACTCAGCAGGGCAAAGCCCACGTTTGCCTTGGAGAGGCTCTCCTGGGAGGCACACAGGAAAGTGCTCCTCCGGAAGATTGTAGGCCAGCATGGCCAAAGGGTGCCCCGCAAGAGCCTGCTTTGCTGTTGCTGTGTGAGTCACCGGTGCTGGACAAGAGTTGACAGGGGAGGGCATGGACACCACTGGCCCAATGCCAGCGCACCTCTTTTGCCCCATCTAGAAAGCAGACGGGGAATGGCACTGTGCCAAACAGCCTGTGGTCTCCAGTCAGCCTGCCTGGTCTCCCTCAGCTCCTCCTCTGTCTCCAGGGGCTTGCCTCTTAGGTCCTATTCGTCTCTCCCAACAGGCTGGGAGGACAAGGACAGAGGAAAAAATGCACATTTTGCAAGTTCCAGTGGAAAGCCTTTGGGGAAGGAAGTTGAAACTAATGGGCAAACCATGGCTTTCATTCATTCATGCTACTGTCGCTTCCATTAGCCTGGAAATGTGAGAGGGGGACCGTGCAATCTAGCGTTGTCCTTTTTGTGTGTGCCCGTGACACTGCTGACGCTGTTATTTTCTGGCTTCAAAGTCACCCTCATCAGCAGGACTTCTGCTCAAATTTCTTAAAGAACTGAGGGCTCACATCACGTTACAGACTCTTGAAGCTCCACCACCGGCTTCCCACTTGGCACATCTCTCATTTCCCCCTACTACTAACTTAGACTTAGCAACAACTGAGCAGATATGGCTGTTCCTATAATGCTACTCACCTGTTTCCACTTCTGAGCCCGAATCTGAAACTTATCCCAGCCTGGAATCTCTCTCCATTAGCTTTCTTTGGCCAGTAACAGAGGTGTCTTCTGGTCATTCTGATCAAGGGCTCCCTACCCAGTGAAGCCTTCCAGACCACTTCTCCACTTCCATTCATTCCAGCCTCTCCAGTGATGCCAGAGGTGTGAGGATCAAATGAGAGAATGCACTACAAACCATGAGGCAGTCTATCAATACACTGCCATGTGTCATGGCTGACCCTAAACTCCGAGCACATTAAAGACACATTTAAAACACAAAGCAGGGGCGCCTGGGTGGTTCAGTTGGTTAACTTTGCGCCCAACTTTGGCTTGGGTCATGATCTCACTGCTCGTGGGTTCTAGCCCCACGTCGGGCTCTGTGCTGACAGCTCAGAGCCTGGAGCCTGCTTCAGATTCTGTCTCTGGTTCTCTCTGCCTCTCTCTCTCTCTCTGTCTCTCAAAAATAAATAAAAAACATTTAAAAAAAACCATAAAGGACCCAAGGCTTCTAGCTCAAAGTGACAGACTCAACCAATAGGTTCATCTCCTCTCTCTACAAAGAAGCTAAGAGGGATCCATCAGAAGATTAAGATTTCAAAATGTTTCTGTAACTTGGAAAGCATGGAGGAGTGTTGAGTAGGCTGAGCACAGGGGCTGCAGAGTATAGATATAGACAATAGAAGGCAGGAGTGAGAAATGAGGGTAGAAACTAATGGAGAGTCTGTATACAAAATAATACCCTGACGTGTCCCTCCACCACGTGTAGGGACCCTTCAGAGGAACAAGTGGCTGCCTGCCCACCAACTAACACGGAGCCCACCACTGTCAGCGAGATTCCCCCACCAACACAGGGCTCCTGACTACTATCAGTATCAGGATATCAGTATCAGTATCAGGGCTCCTGACTACTATCACAGTAGCCTGGCTACTATCTCATTCCTAAACAGCCATGATCACCAGATGGTTGAAGAAAAGCCTAAAATGTGAAAGAGAAACACCAAGACAAATAAAGGATAAAATGACCGTGGAGGAAAAATAAAGAACAGAAGAGAATTACAGTGAAAACCCTCTAATTTCTGGAGACAGATAAAAAGATGCCACGTCCATAAAATACAAACACAGAAAACAGACCATCAGAGAAAAATTCTTAGAAAATAAGAAATATGGCTGCTAACATTCTTTTAAGTTATGAAGAGGTGAAAGATCTGATTTTTGAAAATATCCCAGAATGCTGAACATTAAGACAAAAAGGCAAAGAAGAGAGACAGAGACAGAGAGAGAAGGTACGCAGGAACAATCCAACTAATAGGATTTCCAAAAAGAGAGAAGAGAGGTAACGTCAGGATGGAGATAATCAGCAAAGTAACAAGATAATTTCCCAAAGCTGACGAGGTACAGAAGCGTTTAGTTTAAAAGGTCTCATTTAATGTTCAGAACAGGCCATTTTTAAAAGTCCTCTGTTAAATCACATCACTGTGGAATTTTGGAACATAAAGGACAACAATAAAACCCTTAAATGCATCCAGAAACAAAAAAAAGAAAAGAGAGAGAGAGAAAGAACAGGTTCTTGGTTGCAACAAAAACGATCAGTCTGGCTAACTTACACAGAACAGAAATGTGCTGGAAGGATGTTGAGCCACTATATATTGATGGAATAGCTGTAGAAAGAGGCCCAGAAAACAGAAACAAAGAAAGGCCAAAAAACAACAATACAGTCAAGGTCATGCTACACAAACAGCCTGGTTACTATAGAGCTGCCATTCTTGCTGGGTCCTGCATACCAATTCCAAGGTCAGCCCCACCACCCCCACCACGGAACTCTGAACACTTCCCCCACCAGCAAAATGAATTTTTGCACCATTCATTCGAGATACAAAGTCCCACATGGGAGTGTCTGATTGGCTACGCTTAGGCATACATCACTACCCCGGTTTTTAGAAGTCAGAAAAACTGTCTGGCCTCCTGCATGCAAGTTGGAACCCTGCATCCCAACACGACTCACACAAAGGGAGACTCCTCAAGTTTCACAAGAGGTTAGGGCTGCCAAGCAGTTAACACCACCAAAACAATAAATGTGCACCACAGTTCATCCCTCTGACTTCACCATCCTTTGCATATATACCTCTCTCCATACTTAAAACTGCAAAACATATATTAAAATGTCAAACCTACCATATTCAACTATCTTCACATTCGCTCCCTTCATAAAAACAAAGTCTCATGAGTTGACGCATCCAGTAAACAATTCAAGACTTTCTAAGTGATGTCCATTTTTCTTCTAGCTCTATCACAGTCCCCAGTGATTCGCACAACTTTTAGACTTATATGCCTTGTATAGGACAATGAGATGAAGAGAGGTAGGAAAAAAATATTTAAATACACACACACACACACACACACACACATGAAATTTGGGTAAATATTAGTCTGCATTTCTGCAACTAATTGCAAGGCCCTGTGAACTTTACTCCTCCTCAGCTGGTAATGGTAGGAGGTACAATGTAGGAATAAAAAATAAATCTAAACTTAAGAATTTATTCCAATTAAGACCAATCACTGCCTTCCCACATGTGCCTGGCTGCCCCTCTTTGAGCACCATAGCAGAGTCTCAGGGTTGTACTGTCCAATTGCACGCTAAGAAGCGGCAGTCAGCAGGGCGCCCGGGTGGCTCAGTCGGTTAAGGGCCCAACTTCGGCTCAGGTCATGATCCCACAGTTTGTGGCTTCAGGCCCCTCATCAGGCTCTGTGCTCACATCTCAGAGTCTGGACCCTGCTTCAGATTCTGTGTGTGTGTGTGTCTCTCTCTCTGCCCCTTCCCCGCCCACCTGTCTATCTGACTCTCTCTCTCTCTCTCAAAAATGAATAAACTTTTAAAAAAATTAATAAATAAATAAAAGAAGTGGCAGTCGGCAGATCAGCCTTTGTGAATAAAAGAGCTTCTATTCATCTGATTATTAAACCTCCCTCGCAACCAGGAGGCTTTGGTAAGCAGCCTCACGAAATACAAATATTCTCACACTTTGTTCACTCGGAGAAGCCAGTTCATGTAACTCTTCTCCAAATCTCCTGCCCTCCTGTCTTCCAGAACCTGAACCAGGGGCCAAACAATGTACCAGGGGCCATAAAGCAATGTACGTTCTTTCCTCAGGACACTCTCTTTCCATGCAAATGGACAATGAGAGGTACTATTCAAAACTCTGCCCACTAGGAGGATTTCTATTCCTCAATGTCCTTCAGGTGACCCCAAATGCTCCAGCCTACTTCTGAATGATGCTAGAGCATTCAGCGGTTTGCTTAGTGCTCAGTTTTCAATACTTGCTAAAAACCTTTCCCTCTGCAGCCATAGATATCCAGAGAGTAAGTTCTATCATTTTTCAGCCTCAGCTCCAGTCCCTGAGCACTAGGGACAAGATCCCCCTTTATGAATATAAATATATTGGTAGAGACACAATATTGAGGTTGCTGACTGGCTGACCTGGAAAGATGGATACCTATGGCCCCAGATGTTGGAGGTCCTAGAAACCCCCAGCATTTATTATACCATTTAAAAATAGATATATTATAGCACGTTGGGTGCCCAGGAAGCAGATTCTGAGATGGGTGTTGGTGGGCAGAACGATTATTGAAGAAAACTCTTTGAATTAATATTTAAGGAAGGGAAGAAAAAGATGCAGGATTGGGCTGAAGGAACACATGGACTGTGATACAGTATCAATAAAGGTTTCAGCAACCCCACTGGGGAGCTTAGCAGCTGCAATCGCCCTTCAGACTTGTCCTCAGTTGGAGTTCGGCAAGAAATTTTCACTGGAACTCACGGATCTATATTTAGATTGTATAAAATTTAACAATTTCCAAGTAGATTCATCTACCCACATTGTTCCAAACACACTTAAAAGTTTTCCAATAACTAAACTGCATATCAGTTTTTAAATTTAAATCGAGTCGAGGGGCGCCTGGGTGGCATAGTCGGCTAAGCGTCCGATGCGTGATCTCTGCTCAGGTCATGATCTCACGGATCGTGAGTTCCAGCCCCACGTCAGGCTCTGCACTGATAGTGTACTGTCTCTCCTTCCCTCCACCCCTCCCCCTCTTGTGTGTGCACTCTCGCGCTTTCTCTCTCAAAATAAATAAATAAAACAAAAAAAAAATAAGTTGAGTTTATAAAATTTAAAATTCAGCTCCTCAACTGCGTTAGCCCCACTTAACATGTGGCAAGTGGCTGCCATAATGGAAAGTGCAGGTCTGTACTATGAAAGTCATATTCATGTACTACTTGTGCTCAAAAGGATATGGTGTTAGTCCCTAAGTGCCTCGATTTCCTCATCTTCAATTTGGGGCCAAAAATGTCGAGTATATATGCAGGTGGTTACCAACTCAACAAGAACCAATTTACAAAAACAAATGGAGACAGGTGGCTACCTCTGCCATCATACGTTTTAGACAGTCTGTGGTTTTAGAAATAGAAAAAAGATGAACTGAAGAGTGAGGCCAGCCCACAGGAGTGGACCATGGCAGAATCCAAGCAGTGTCATAGGCAAGACAGGCTTACCTATAGGGTTTGTCCCTAACCAAAGATCTCAACCCCCAATTCCCAAAGGTCAGAATGGCTTGCTTTGCTTTTTTGGGGTGCTCACAGTTCTACCAATCAGAGATTCCTCTGTTCAATGTCAACACTTTAAAGAACTCTAAACAATACAAGATTATTAGTCATTCATATCTTAAAAATACTTTGATCAGATGGTTTTCCTCTTAACATCTAAATGCAATTGGCAGTGAATTCAAGATCTTTCAGAAATGAAAGGAAACTATAGATTGGGGGCATAAAGCACATCCTGGGGGTGAGCGAACTTGGGTACAGTGCCTCCCTGGGGAGCTCAGAGCAGCCTGGGAGCACTGGGGAATCTAGGACAGGGACCTCAGGAGATGGAAGGGCACAGAAATACAGGAGAAGCAGCCAGGGAAATGTCAGGGAGAACAGGGCTACCTACAGTAGGAAAGAAAACAAGAGATGCTTTTTCCTCCTTTGCCTCTTCACTGGCTTCCTTCTCCTTCTCCTTTTTCCTCTTCCACCTCCTCTTCCTTTCCTATCCTCTCCTTCATCCTTTCCCCCTTTCACATTTCCTCCTCTTCTCTGTCTTCCCCTGCCCTGGCCCCCACCTGCCTCCTCTAAATGCTTCCTCCTCCCCGGAACCAGGAACCATGCTAGTATTTGCAACAATGCATAGTACAGCTACATACTGAATTGAATGGCTTTTTTTTTCCCCACTATCCTGGCAAACTACTACTGCATGTATTATTATTAGTGTAAGAAAATGAGTTGCTAATTCCAAGCAACTATTTGCTTAGCTGGCAACTGCCTATGTATAGACATTGGTACGCAGTGCCTCGCCCATAGTAAATCTCAGTAAATATTAATCTATAGGAAATAAGTAAAAGTGTTAACATCCTCAGACATGACAAAGAAGCATGTCAAATGCATTCTGCTATGTTTAGTGGCCATGTTTAGACCAGACTGCAATTAAAATATTCATCCATCAACTCAGAAGCCACCTTTTGTTATAACAACAAAAATCTTCCCAATAGCTGGAGGCCATATGTTAAATAAATTTACAGAAATATTTTCAGCAGTAAACGTCGGCTCCTTACCTCTAAACCTGTCAAAATGATGAGTTCTAAAACTTGATTTAAATCCAGTTTCAGATTTATAAATGGAAGGTTATTTTTCTGTTTCTGACACACGAAAATAAGCAAATATCACATTCAAATTTGACCAAATTCCCTGGTTAAATTTTCAAATTAGTGAAGAAATGTCTCTGTATAATTTGCCTAAAATGCTGGTTCGAATTTTTTTTTTAATCTGAATATACATGTGGTGAAAATAATTCTTCTGTTGTTTGGGGAAGAGTGCTTTGGTTTGTTTGAATTGTTATTATTAATTACATAAACAAAAGAGTTACAACAATATTAACAGAAAAATTTGGTCACAATTTCACCACCTCTGCAAATCCCAATGTTTTTATTTCTTTAACTTTACAACTGAAACTTCCATCTGGATAGAGGTAAGACTGTCATACACACTGACGTCATTAACAATTTAATTATGCAAACAAGTCCTCCTCAATTATTACCACGTGCATCACCATTCTCATAGCTTTGTAGCTGAGGAAGTAAGTAATATGGTTAAGGTGGACCCAGAGTACAATTCTCCCCAAGTTCGGGCTTGACCCTGCCTCCCAACCACCCAAACACACTGGGGTCTCAGCAAGTACCAAGTCCCGCTTCTAGATTGGCAGAGTCAGACACGTGAATCAAGGAGAGTCACTCCAGCTTTGGAGCAGAAGCCTCCCTACCATCATCAGTGCGATTGTCTTTGGAAATTTAAATGTGGCACAGAAAATGGGCATGCACTGGAAAGTACTAACAATGGACTCTGCCAATCAAAATGATTGAACGTGTCTGGCTGAAGCCTGACGGGGCCCCACTTTCCGCTCTCACAAAGGACTTGCAGAGCCTGGCTGTACTCATTTACTGTACTGTCCCTTGAACCAATCAGTAAGAATGGACCTCTTCCATCCACGTGAGACTGACAAAGGGGTGAAAGGAAGAAAGAACACAGTGCCTAACACAATCTTACATACACACACAAGGTGCTAGTTGATCTACGTGGAAAAAAGTTCATCATCAATGAACTCAATAAATTATTCCAGAGTAATGACATCCCAGTCACCCCAATTCAATCAAGAAATAGAACATTATCAAAAACCCAGAAGCTCCCCTGCCCCGTAGTCCATACCTTCTTTCCAAAGGTAAACACTATTCTCATTTCTAACCCCAAAGTTTTTATAGCCATGGTACCTTGGAGACAAATACTTATTCTAACACCATAATTTAGATTTGCATGTTTTTAAGCTTTATATAAATGCAACTGAACAATATACATGTTTGTGAAACTCACCCACATCAAGGAGTATAGTTATAGTTGACTCACCTTTTACCTATGTATTCAGTTGAATGCATTTATCACGAAACATACATGTACCTCTTCTACCATTTGGACTACCAACAGACATTTGGACTGTTTCCAGCTTCGGACTAAAATGAGCATTCTCATTTCATGTCTTTCGGTGTATATATGTATGCATTTGTTGTGTATATATTTAGGAGTAAACTGCTAGGTGCCAGAGTACTTGAAAATTCAACTTTAGTGGAAATTGCCAATCTTTTCCAAAGTGGTTTTATCAGATTGCACTCCCACCAGGAGTATATGAGAGTTGCAGTGGTTCTACATTCCTAACATTTGGAATTGCCAGCCTTTTCAGTATTCGTTATTCTGGCAAGTGTGGAAATACGTCATTATGATTTTTAATTTAAACATCTCTTGGGGCGCCTGGGTGGCGCAGTCGGTTAAGCGTCCGACTTCAGCCAGGTCACGATCTCGCGGTCCGTGAGTTCGAGCCCCGCGTCAGGCTCTGGGCTGATGGCTCAGAGCCTGGAGCCTGTTTCCGATTCTGTGTCTCCCTCTCTCTCTGCCCCTCCCCCGTTCATGCTCTGTCTCTCTCTGTCCCAAAAATAAATAAACGTTGAAAAAAAAAAATTAAACATCTCTGACCACTAAAATAACCAAGCAGCTTTTCATATGTTTAATGGAGATTGAATATTCTCATTTGCAAAGTTCCTGTTGCCCATTTTTTATTAGACTGACTTTTTCCTTTTGCTTTGAGTCTATCTTTTTATATTCTGCAAATGATCCCTTTGCTATATACCCTGCAGATATCTTCTGCCACTCTGTGACTTGCCTTTCTTTTTAAAAAAAAATTTTTAAATGTTTTTATTTTTGAGACAGAGAGAGACAGAGCATGAGCAGGGAAGGGTCAGAGAGAGGGAGACACAGAATCTGAAGCAGGCTCCAGGCTTCGAGCTGTCAGCACAGAGCCTGACACGGGGCTCAAACTCATGGGTTGTGAGATTATGACCTGAGCTAAAGTTGGATGCTCAACTGACTGAGCCACCCAGGCTCCCCTTTCCTAACTCTTAATGGTATCTTCTGATGAACAAAAGATGCTAATGTTAATGTGGTCCAATTAATGAATCTTTATTTTCCGATTAATGCTTTTGTGTCCTGTTTATTTTTAACTTCCCGAGATCATGGGGACACTCTCAAATGTAATCTTTGGAAAGATTATCGTTTTACTTTTCACATTCAGTATACAATCCATCTGCAATTTGTTTTGTGAAATAAAAAAAAAATTATTTTTTAATGACTATTTAATTGGCCCAGCACCATTTATTCAAAACATCATCTTTTTCCTTCTTTTTAAGTTTATTCATTTATTTTGAGACAGAAAGAGTGTGAGCAGGGAAGGTGCAGAGAGAGAGAATCACAAGCAGGCTCCACACTGTCAGGGCAGAGCCCAACACAGAGCTTGAACCCACAAACTGTGAGATCATGACCTAAGCTGAAATCCAGAGTCAGATGCTTAACTGACTCAACCACCCAGGTGCCCCAACACCATTTTTTTTCTATTGCTCTAGAGTCCCACCTTTGTCATAAACTAGGCGTCCATATACTTGTATGTATATTTCTAAAGTATATTCTATACCATTTACTTTTTTTAAGCTGGGGGGTAGACTATCATTGGACTAATACACTGCTTTTTATATTACTGACATTTAAATAAGATAAAAACAGAGGGGGAGGCAAATGATAAGAGATTCTTCTTTTTTAATGTTTATTTATTTTGAGAGAGAGAATGCCAGTGGGGTGAGGACAAAGAGAGAGGGAGAAAGAGAATCAAACAGGCTCCATGCTGTCAGCACAGAGCCAGACACATGGCTTGATGTCACGAACCATGAGATCATGACATGAGCTGAAACCAAGAGTCAGACGCTTAACCAACTGAGCCACCCAGGCTCAGCCCTGAACCATAAGAGATTCTGAACTACAGAGAACAAGCAGAGGGTTGATGGAAGGAAGTGGGGTGGGGGGAGGTGGGCTAAATGGGTGATGGACATTAAGGAGGGCACTCATTGGGATGAGCATTGCATGTTTTTTGTAAGTGATGAATCACTGGGTTTTTATCCAAAGGATATTTATCCAAAGATACTCCTGAAACCAAGACTATACTATATGTTAACTAACTTGAATTTAAATAAATTGTTGGAAAGAAAAAGAAATTATGTGTGAAAAATAAAATGAGACTTGGCATCCATTAAAGTAAGACCTCCAACTATCTTCTTCAAAATTGAATTGGTTATTCTTGGCCCTTTGCAATTCCACATAAATTTTAGAGTCAAGTTTGTCAATTTCTACCTGAACAGCTGCTGGAATATTGAATGGGACTATACTGAATTTATAGAGCAATGTGCAAAGAATTGCCATCTTTGTTAAATTGAGTTATTTAGTCCATAAGCATAGTGTATCCTTCCACTTACCTAGGTTTTAATTGATTTCCATCAAGAATATTTTGTGGTTTTCATTGGTGAACTCTTACACATATTTTATTAGATTACCAGGTATCTGATACATTTTGATGTTACTATAAATGACATAATTTTTAAAATTAATTTTCTAATTCTTTGTTCTTGGAATAAATATATTTTTACATATTTACCAGAGCTTTTTAAATTCATTTATTAATGCCAATAGTTTATATGTAGATTCTTTTGTGTTTCCTATATACACAGTTATATCATCTATAATAATGATAGTTCCATCCATTTACCCCTTATTAAAAATTGTGTTGCTTTATTTCACTACCTAGAACTTCCAATACAATGTTGAAGAGATGTGCTCATATCAAACATACTTATTCCCAATTCCTGAAAGAAAAAATTTAGTATTTCACCATCCATATAATGTTTGCTCTAGGTTTTTGTACATACCTTTTGTCTGGTTAAAAATATTTTCTTCCAGGGGTGCCTGGGTGGCTCAGTCAGTAAAGTGTCGGACTCTTGATTTCAGCTCATGTCATGATCTCACGGTCAGGAGATCAAGCCCTGCATCTGACCCTGCTGGACATTGCAGAGCCTGCTTGACATTCTCCCTCTCCTTCTGCCACTCCCCTCTCTAAAAAAATTTTTTTTCCACTCTTAGTTTTCTCAAAAGTTATTATTTTAGGTATAAATGGATATTGAATTATATCAGATTATTTTTATGCCTATGAGATAGCTATACAATTGTTCTCTATTTTGTTAATGACGTGAATTTCATTGATTTTGAATGAAAAATCAGTACCATATTAATAAAGTACAGTCAGGATATATTATCTTTTCTGTACATCAGTAAATTTACTTTGCTGATATTTTGCTTAGGATTTTTTATTTCTATTCATGAAAGGAATTGCTTTGCAATTTTTATTTTTTGTAAAGAAATTGTCAGGTTTTCAATATCTTAAAATGAGTCAAAAAGTACTTTTTCTGTATGCTGAAAACTATAGAAAGCTTATGAAGGTAATTGAAGAAGATATAAAGAAATGGAAAGACATTCCCTGCTCATGGATTGGAAGAATAAATATTGTCAAAATGTCAATACTACCCAAAGCTATCTACACATTCAATGCAATCCCAATCAAAATTGCACCAGCATTCTTCTCGAAACTAGAACAAGCAATCCTAAAATTCATATGGAACCACAAAAGGCCCCGAATAGCCAAAGGAATTTTGAAGAAGAAGACCAAAGCAGGAGGCATCACAATCCCAGACTTTAGCCTCTACTACAAAGCTGTCATCATCAAGACAGCATGGTATTGGCACAAAAACAGACACATAGACCAATGGAATAGAATAGAAACCCCAGAACTAGACCCACAAACGTATGGCCAACTCATCTTTGACAAAGCAGGAAAGAACATCCAATGGAAAAAAGACAGCCTCTTTAACAAATGGTGCTGGGAGAACTGGACAGCAACATGCAGAAGGTTGAAACTAGACCACTTTCTCACACCATTCACAAAAATAAACTCAAAATGGATAAAGGACCTGAATGTGAGACAGGAAACCATCAAAACCTTAGAGGAGAAAGCAGGAAAAGACCTCTCCGACCTCAGCCGTAGCAATCTCTTACTCGACACATCCCCAAAGGCAAGGGAATTAAAAGCAAAAGTGAATTACTGGGACCTTATGAAGATAAAAAGCTTCTGCACAGCAAAGGAAACAACCAACAAAACTAAGAGGCAACCAACGGAATGGGAAAAGATATTTGCAAATGACATATCGGACAAAGGGCTAGTATCCAAAATCTATAAAGAGCTCACCAAACTCCACACCCGAAAAACAAATAACCCAGTGAAGAAATGGGCAGAAAACACGAATAGACACTTCTCTAAAGAAGACATCCGGATGGCCAACAGGCACATGAAAAGATGCTCAACGTCGCTCCTCATCAGGGAAATACAAATCAAAACCACACTCAGATATCACCTCACGCCAGTCAGAGTGGCCAAAATGAGCAAATCAGGAGACTATAGATGCTGTAGAGGATGTGGAGAAACGGGAACCCTCTTGCACTGTTGGTGGGAATGCAAATTGGTGCAGCCGCTCTGGAAAGCAGTGTGGAGGTTCCTCAGAAAATTAAAAATAGACCTACCCTATGACCCAGCAATAGCACTGCTAGGAATTTATCCAAGGGATACAGGAGTGCTGATGCATAGGGGCACTTGTGCCCCAATGTTTATAGCAGCATTCTCAACAACAGCCCAATTATGGAAAGAGCCTAAATGTCCATCAGCTGATGAATGGATAAAGAAATTGTGGTTTATATACACAATGGAATACTACGTGGCAATGAGAAAGAATGAAATGTGGCCTTTTGTAGCAACGTGGATGGAACTGGAGAGTGTGATGCTAAGTGAAATAAGCCATACAGAGAAAGACAGATACCATATGGTTTCACTCTTATGTGGATCCTAAGAAACTTAACAGAAACCCATGGGGGAAGGGAAGGGAAAAAAAAAAAAAAAGAGGTTAGAGTGGGAGAGAGCCAAAACATAAGAGACTGTTAAAAACTGAGAACAAAATGAGGGTTGATGGGGGGTGGGAGGGAGGGGAGGGTGGGTGATGGGTACTGAGGAGGGCACCTTTTGGTGATGAGCACTGGGTGTTGTATGGAAACCAATTTGACAATAAATTTCATATATTAAAAAAAAAGTTCTTCTTTTATTCTCTAGAAGAGTTTATGTAAGAGCAGTGTTAATTTTTTTTCTTTTAAAGTAACTTAGAACTTTTCTGACAAAGCCATTTCGGCTTAGAGTTTCCTTTGTAGGAAGTTTTTCTTTATGGATTCAATTTCTTTAGATGTATAGGACTATTCAGATATTTTATTTCTTCTGTCACTTTTGGTAAGTTTTTTTTTTCCTAGCAATTTGTCAATTTCAACTAAGTTGTCAAATGTATTGGCAAAAGGTAGCTAATTAGATTCTTTTATTATCTTCTGAAAGTCTGTAATTTTGTAGTTTTATCCTCTTTTGCACTTCTGATATTATTACATTGTACCATCTTTCTTTGTGTTTGGCCTTGCCAAGGGTTTGTCAATTTTACCAGTCTTCTTTTAATCAGGCTTCTCAATCCTGTCTTGTAAATTTTTTTCCTATATCATTCATTTCAGCTCTTAACTTTTATACATTCTTACTTCTGTACTCCTGGGGTTTAACTTGGTATTATGTTCCTACTTATTAACATGGATTCATGGATGCCTGGGGGGCTCAGTTGGTTAGGTGTTTGACTTTGGCTCAGGTCATGATCTCAGGTCTTTGAGTTTGAGCCCCACATCAGGTTCTGTGCTGACAGCTCAGAGCCTGGAGCCTGCTTCCAATTCTGTGTTTCCCTCTCTCTCTGCCCCTCCCCTACTCACACTCTCTTTTTCTCTCTCAAAAAATAAATAAAACATTTTTTAAAAAAAGATGTATTGAGATGATTGATTTTTCAGCCTCTCTTTCCAAATATATACATTTAATACCAAAAAATTTCCCCTAAGCATACTTTAACTGCATCACATATTTCAATATGTCGTATTTTAATTATCATTCTGGTAAACGTATTTTCTTACTTCCGTTGCTATTTTTTTCTTTGACCCATTGGTCAATTAGAAATTACTGCTTAACCTCCAATCACTTAGGGATTTTCTAGTAAATTTTGTTATGGGTTTCCAGCTAAGTTTCAGTGTGGTCACAGAACACAGTTTATATTACTTTCATTCTTTGATGTTTACTGAAACTTGATTTACTGCTCATCTCATAATCAATTTTGGTAAATGTTTTATGTGCACATGAAAATAATGTGCATTCTGTAATTGTTGGGTACCGTATTCTATACATGTCAATTAGGTGAAAGTAGTCAATCATGCTGCTTACTAATTTTTTTGTGTACTTGTTTTACCAATTACTGAGAAAGATGTGCTAAAAATGTCCACTATGAGAAAGGGGAACACTTTTGCACTATTGGTGGGAATGCAAGCTAGTGCACTACTCTGTGAAACAGTATGGAGGCTCCTCAAAAAATTAAAAATAGAACTACCCTATAACCCAGAAACTGTACTATTAAGTATTTATCCAAAGGATACAAAAATGCTGATTCAAAGGGGCACATGCCCCCCAACATTTAAAGCAGCACTATCAACAATAGCCAAATTATGGAAAGAACCCAAATGTCCATTGACAGATGAATGGATAACACATACATACAATGGAATATTACTCAGCAATAAAAAAGAATGAAAGCATGCCATTTGCAACAACATGGACAGAACTAGAGTATATTATGCTAAGTGAAATAAATCAGAGAAAGACAAATATATGATGTCACTCATAAGTGGAATTTAAACATAGGGGAAGGGAAGGAAAGATAAGATAAAAACAAAAAGGGAAGCAAACCATTAAGAGACTCTTTATTTATTTAAATACATTGAAAAAAAACAATAAAAAATAAAATTTCTCACTTTGTGGACTTGTCTAGTTCTCATTTTGTTTTTGTCAATTTTTACTGGAACTCTAGCCAATAAGAAGCAAATAAAAAAAGAATTTAAGACCTAAAAACTGAGAGGAAGAAACAAAACTAACCTATTTGCAGGGGATATTGTTGTTTACTTGGAAAACCCAAGGAAGTCAATTTTTGAAAAGACTACCAAAGAAAATGTAATATTATAAGGTAGAAAACTAAGTAAATAGTCAATAGCTAGAAGCTAGAAGATTATAGCAGAAGGAAAGATTCCATTTACATGAGCAATAGTTACAACAAAAAAGATAAATGTCTTAGGAATAAATTCAGTGATAAATGTACAAGACATACACTAAAAAGAATCTTTCAAGCATTACAGAAAAACACAGCAGAACTCATCAACAACTGGCAAAGCATAACCATACTTTTGGACAAAGATGCCTCAATGTCATTATCCCTTCTTGTATCATGATTATGCCAATCTTTCTAATTTGATTTTTAAAATTAGCAAAATCTCATTACATTTGTATATAGCTTTTTTTCAGCTAGATGAAGGAATTTTAAGGCCATATTGGGAAATAAGCCAAGAAGATTTGCAAGAAAGGCTTTGATAAAGAGACCAAACAAGAAGGATTATCAGATATAAAAATATTCACCAAAGCTCATAATTAAAGCAACATAGCACTGGTTCATAAATAGATTAACCAATAGAATAAAAACGAAAGTCCAGAAAAAGAACACAAATACCAAATCAGTGGATAAAACTGAACTAGTGAATAATGTTGGGAAGACTAGATAGCTATCTGGGAAATATTAATGTTGGACTCATATATCATTCTGTGTTCCATATGTTCCAAATAGATCAAGTCTTCAAATATAAAAAATAAAACAATGAAAGTAGTAAATGAATACATGGAATAGTGTTCAATAATCTTAGAGTGTAGAAAGCTTTTTAACTGTCACCCAAAATCCAGAAACCATGGAAATATATCAATAAATCCAACTATATAAATTTTTTAAATCTCTGCCTGACAAAAGTAAATGCCACCATTTAAAAAAAAAAAAAAAAAACCTGACAAACTGGGAAGCATCATTACAACTAATCATAAACAGAGAAAAATCTTCCTACTGTATAAAAGCCTTGGAGATTGATAAAAGGCCAATAACTCACTAGAAAAATGGCCAAGTATTATAAACAGCAATTCAAAGAATATGCAAATTGTTCTTAAATATATTTTTACATGCTCGATTTCACTCATAGTAAAAAACATGCAAATTAAAACTTCCCTAAGATATCATTTTTCACCATAAAATTGGCAAAAATCCAAAATTCGATATCGTGTTCTGTTGCCAAGGCTATAGGAAACAGGCACTTTCATCCTTTCTGATGGGAGTAAAAAAATTTGTACAGCCCAGATGGAAGGCAATTTAGCAATAGCTATCAAAATTCCAAATGTATGTGCTCTTAGACTTAGTAACTCCACCCTGGGGAGTTTACCCTACAGATATATTTGCATATCTACAAAATGGCACACATAAAGTTTATTTATTGCAGCATTGCAGTCAACGGTGAAAGATTGGAGAGAACCTGGATACTTGTCAGTGGAAAACTAGTTAAAGAAATTCAATGAAATATTCTGTAGTTAGAGAAAGAAATAAGAAAGCTCTTTATATATTGATATGGAAAACTCTAAAATGTATTATTACATGAAAAAAGCGAGGTGCAGAATGATGTATACAGCATGCAAACATTTGTGTTACAAAAGAGGGAAAACAATACATTGGTATTGTGAGTTATATTTCTTTTATATTATTTTCAACATCTTGGAAGGGTAAATAAAAGACTAAAAACAGAGGTTGTCTGGCCATTGAGGCCTGGGAACTGTGAACATGAATAACCAATGTGGGAAGGAGATTTTCATCGGAAGGTTTTTCATACTTTTTGATGTCTTTATCATGGGAGAATATTACTGTTCAAAAATTTTTAAAAATAATTTAAAGCAAAGAACCATTCTTTTTTTTAATTTTTTTAATGTTTATTTATTATTGAGAGACCGAGAGAGAGAGACAGAGCTTGAGCATGGGAGAGGCAGAGAGAGGGGGAGACACAGAATCTGATGCAGGCTCCAGGCTGTGAGCTGTCAGCACAGAGCCCAACCCAAGTCTCAAACCCACAAACCACGAGATCATGACCTGAGCTGAAGTCGGATGCTTAACCCACTGAGCCACCCAAAAGCAAAGAACCAAAAGCAAAGTATTCTAACAATACTGTCAAATACATTTAATTCCACACACAGCTTAAATACGCTGCAACTCAAGCAACCCTCTGTGCCATTAATATAAGGTACATAAGTTCGGATGTTTTTGACTGTAAGCAGTAGAAGGCTTAAACAACGAAACAATTATTATCCCTAATAACAAAATATCCAAAGTCAGACTGTCCCAGGGTCTGAACTGTGTCTGCAATTTCAGGCATCACCTGACCATGATCAGTCAAAATGGACAATGTCCATAACCTCCTGTGCATTGCCCAGAAAACCCCACTACATTTTGTCTCAGGTACAATTGGCCAGGAAGGTGTAGGTAGTATGTCCATACTTGAGTTTCAGGAGAGACTAGGACATAATAGCAGTAGTAACAACAGTTATCACTAACATTAATTGAGCATTTAATATGTGCCAGCTACTGTCATAAGCACTTTACATGCATTAACTCATTTGCTCTTCAAAGCCATCTATGAGGGAGGTAGTATTTTTATACTTATTTTACAGTTGAGGAAACTGAAGCATGAGAGAAGTTAAATAAGTCATAGTACATGGTGAAGCTGAGATAGCGCTTTGGAAATCTGGATCCAAAGCCACTGATCCCAACTACCATGCATGTTACTGGAGAATAAGTCTTCAATATATATCTTCAGTGGAAGAAGGCTGATTCTGCCAGCAACGGGTGCAAAGAAAAGCTATTGGATATCCTACCTGTAGTGTTTCTCCCTAGGAACAAATTGCCCAAATTTCAGCCCTTGACTGGTACCCACCAAGCCATCAGTGACAGACACTGGCCATTTTGTGAACACCTCCCATGGTCTCTTTAAACCTGTGTCTCCAGTTAACAGGAGCAAACCTTAGGATCTTTCTGGAAGGAACTGTAACAGCAGCTCTACCTACAGAAATCTCTAAACCAATCATCACTGTGCCTACCAGAGCACATCAGGAAGGGCTCCAGGGAACAGACAGCCTTCCACCCAAGGAGAAGATAACAACAGGGGGTGAGGACTGCCAAGGAAGATTCTGGGGTGTTCTTATGGGCTGTCACATACCCACAGCTCACCTACAGGCCAAGTGTCAGTGCTTCTTTCTACCCAAGCTAAAGTGGTGCTAGACAGGTGACCCAGTATTTTCCTTGTACCAGCAGAACTGCATCTTGGGAATCAAATGGCAGTTTTTGGCTTGTGAGAAAACAAGTCTTGCCTGGTTTTTCACAGACAAATCCCTGGGCCAGTCTACTCTGCTGTTGATAAGATCAATGCGGAGTATTTTCCTACTGTACAAGCTTCCCCCATCTCTGTGCCTCACTTACCACTCGAGAGCTCCCACTGCTAAATATGTCTAAAATATTCAAGACAAAAAGCTCGAGCTTCAAATCTAAGCTTCTACCTTCTAGGACTTTCCAGCAGCTAACTCTGCCCTCATGTGCTAAAAATAAAGATTTTTTTCCCCCTGTCATTAATCCAGTACTTTTTTCATATATTTGTCGTTTCATAGAGTCAGAGACATGGTGAGTCAGTTTCCTCCCCTCCCAGGCACATCGCCCAAAGAAAGGGGTGGATATATTCTTAGCCTGAGGGCACTTTGCTCTGCCTTATGTAAATCCCCAGGAGCTGGAGTCTCTATACTCTGACAAAGAGGAGCTCAGGGTGAGCAGAGGAAACAAGAGAACAAAGCCTGTGAACAAGGAGCCCATCTCCCTACTGAGCTCACTTGCTGCCTGCAGATCTGAAATGGAGCCACCAGCCTGTGGGCTGCCTGGCTTCTCTGAGAGAGGAGTAGGTAGAGGAGGAATTCCTCTCCAGATTTCCTCCCCCAGAAGAGTCACAACAGTTCACATGGTGGGCCCCATGTCTTCTCAGCCTGGGAGGTCGAGGTGGGGGCTATGCCACCGAGGGATGAAGGGATCTGGCCCCCTGGACACCTGGGACTACCAACTAGAAAATGTAAGAATTGTTACAACAAGATGGAGCACGTCTTGCTGGATCACGACCAACTACCTCAGGTTACAGAGAGGCCAGAGTCATGCTCATACATGCCCCCACCTACAGTGTTACTGATTTTGATTTCCTAGAGTCAAGAAGCTACAGTCAGTTTTGTCTTCAAGACTGCACAGTCTGGTTGATCCACCTGCCTTTGCAGGCTAAGTGCAAGGCCAAAGATCCAAGAGACAAGCCCATGTTCTGAAAAGCCCCAGTCAAGTTTTATAATAGCTGCTTTCAGAACTCTTCAGCTCTGGTGTGGCCGCTGACCTTGGCCAAGTCATGTCACTTCTCTGGGCCTCCATTGCCTCATCCTGAGGAAAGGTGCAGATGCTGATCTCCACAAGCCTGTGCAGTTCAAAAGTTCTAAACTTCATAAAAAAATCTTGTTTCCCTTTGGAGAGTGAAAGTGTCTTATGTCCACCCCTGCACCTGGCTCCAGTTTCCTTCACTTTCTCTATTCAGCTCTGCCCCACATCTAGTGGAAATGGTAGGCAGATCCATTGACAAATGCTGCAATAGCTTCTCACCCTTGGGTGGCCAAGACAATCAATGAATTATTTATAGACTGTGGTAGGCCAAATGCCCCCCCTCCAACATGTCCATGCCCTAATCCCTAGAACCTGTGAATGTTTGGGGATTCACAAAAGGGACTTTGAAGATGAAATTAAGGTTATTAATCAGTGATGTAGAGTAGGGAGAATATTCTGGATTATCCAGGTTGGCCCAATCTAATCATATGAGCTCTTAAAAGCAGAGAGCTTACTTTGGCTGGAGTGCACCGAGATGCTGCAAAAAGGAAAATCAGACAGATTTGAAGCATTAGAGGGGACCACATAGAAAGCCTGGAATGGAAAATGGGCAGTCTTCAGGTGCAAAAGACCAGGCCCTGGTTGACAGCCACCAAGGAAACAAACCTTAGTCCAACAACCGTGAATAACCAAATTCAGCAAACAACTCAAATGAGCTTGGAAACAGATTCATTCCCAGAGCTTCCAGAAAGGAACACAGCCCTACCAGTACCTGTGAGAATATAAGCAGATGACCCACTGATCTATCCTATACCCAGACTTGTGACCTGTAAACAGGTATTGTTTTAAACCATTAAATTTGTGGTAATTTGTTATATAGCAATAGAAAACTAACACACAGGCTATCCCCTGACAACTACATTACTTTAACATGGAAAGCTTGTCCTTCCAGAAAACCTTCTTCTGCATCTAGAAGCAGGATGGCAAATCCTGGTCCAGGCCACTGAGCTCTGTTTTACCTTCAGGAATTAATATATCTCAAAAGCTTGAAAGGAGGAGAACAGAATGAATGGAAAGAGGCAGGCAGAAAGGGAGAGAGGGAGGAAAAGAAGGAGGGAGGGAAAGAACTCACCCTGATAATGTTACTCCTATAACTCCCAGAGGCATCAAAGCCCCAAAAATGCCCTCTTCATCATTAAGAAATGTAAAGTTGGCTGCAGTGACCATATGGCCGAAGAGAACCAGGAGTGCCCTGGGGATGTTTTGGAATCCAGCAACTTAAATATCTGCAGAAAACATCTTGTGAGCAGCCCTCTGGCTGTGAAAATGCAAATGACCCAAGCTAGCTGCCAAGCATCACCTGGGAAGCCCAGCTGATAAGGAGTTCCCAGCTCCATTGTCAATGCTCTCTCCGGTAGAGCCAGAATAGTAGGACACTCGGCAGCCCAGAGCCTGCCCAGAGATGCTCAGCCAGGGAAGCAGGGCACCCTCACAGGTTTGGAGCTGCCCACCTCACTTCTAGAAGGAGTGTGATGATATAAGGTCCCTCTCTCTCACTCTCTCTCTCTCCTCCCTCTCTCACCTTCAAGTTCTAAAATGAAAACCAAAAACTAACCCCACCTTCTCCAGCTATCCTTACTCCAATATCCTCTCAAATTTATATAGGGAGATTGTAATATTAATTTCTATTCTTTACTAACAAGCAAAAGAGAAAAGATAAAATTTAAGAGGTCATTCAAAAGTCATCTTTCTCTAGCTCTGAATGTCACACCATGCCTATATAGAACCATGCATCTCCAGTCACACTCACCCTGCACTTCTGATCCCTTTCCTAGCAAACTCCCACTGCCAGTTCATTCTGTAGGGAAGCAGACAGCTGAGGGAGCAGAGCAAGGCTGACCACAGATAATCTACAACGGAAAAAAAAAATTCTGAGATCAACAGTCTTTAGACCCTGAGAGAGGCTGAGAGTTCTTCCCATCTGGTAAAATAATTATAATGACTGAACTCATTCTCCAAACAGCCTAAGCACCCAGCAGGGACCTGTCCTCCATTTTAAAGGTCACAAAGATTGGGAATAACAGTCCATGACCTAAGTCAATGTTTCCTGAACTTTCAGTGGATGATTTGTTCATGAACTTCAGAGAGAGTAAAGAGAATATGATAGGAATTGGGAAACAGGACAAGGTTCACTTCCCTGGATATTCCTCTGTGCAGATAAATAGCACTTCACTCACTCATTCTTCCAAGTATTCCATCACCCTATATGCATGTGTGTGCACATGTGCATGCAGATACACACACACACACACACACACACACACACACACACATATTCCTGTCATACCTGGATCCAGTACCACCATGCAATGGGATTTAATCTTGACTCAATGAATTATCAAGGCTGCAGGGACACAGACCATTTTCCTTACCTTATTACCTTATTCTCTTGGGTATTTTAATGGTTCAATTTATGTGTCAACTTGGCTATGCCACACTATTACTGTTATGTCTATGACTGAGTAACAGAGGCTCTGACAGTCCCAAGAGGCCACATTTTCCTTTGAAACCAGAATTTGTGCTTCAAATACAGAAAGAAGGCAAAGGCATTCAAATGAACACAAGCCACCAAGGAACTCCATCATATCCTTTACGTCCCTACAGGTTATTTCTCCATATTAATTGACCACTTATTCCAAAAATGCTGGCATACAAGGAAGAAGATAGGCCCAACAATCCATTGTTCCTTTGTCTTTAGACCATACCTTCTCACTGGTAGACCAAGGTAGAGAGTGTTGGGAGCATATGTACATATGAAATGAAAACCGTGGGACTCATTTTGTGTAGCATTTCCATTGTTCTGGTAAGAATACAATGCATATGCATGTATGAGCTATGAAATACAATTGTGTGATTTCAGGGACTATATGGGAGTTAAATGTTCTTACATTTGAATTTAAAACTAGGATTGCACCATATAAAGATGAACTGTAAAATTCACGCTAACAATTTGAAATTTTAATCTTTCTTCACTTAGAATGACACTAAATAGGAAAAAAAAAAAACTAGGATGAGAGAGACTGTGAAAGAAAGGAAAAGCTTTGTATTTTAGCATATACCTTTTTTTTAATGTTTTATTTATCTTTGAGAGAGAGAGAGAGTGTGTGTGTGTGTGTACGCACAAATGGGGAAGGGGCAGAGAGAGGACCCAAAGCCAGCTCACACTGACACCAGCAAGCCTGATATGGGGAACTGCGAGATCAAGTCAGACATTCAACTAAGTCACCCAGGTGCCTCAACATATACCTTTAACAACACGCTTTTTCTGCTTTTTGAACAAAGGACCCCCCCCCCATTTCTACTTTGTACTGGGGCCCCCAAATCATGTCGCTGGCCTTGAGGAAATGTAGTCTATTCTACAATGATGTAATAATTGAAATAATTATAATTCCTAAGAACTCACATGTAATCAAAACAATGTATTATTAAAAGTAGTTGCTTCGAAGACCATTGCACCATGTGAGGACACAGCTAGAAGTTGCCGACTATGAACCAGGAAGAGGCTCTTGTCAGAATGTGACCATGCAGACACCTTGATCTTGGACTTACAGCTTCCAGAATTGTGAGCAATAAATTTCTATTTTTTTTTTCAATGTGTATTTATTTTTAAGAGACAGAGCATGGACAGGGAAAGGGCAGAGAGAGAGGGAGAGACAGAATCCGAAGCAGGCTCCAAGCTCTGAGCGGTCAGCACAGAGCCTGGATGTGGGGCTCAAACTCACTAGCTGTGAGATCATGACGTGAGCCAAAGTCAGATGTTAAACCAATTAAGCCACCCAGGTACCCCAATTTCTGTTGTTTATTAAACAAACAAATTTGCTTCACAGGAAATAATGAAACCACTTAGGAGCAATAAAGTTAAAGAAAAATCAAAATGGCTGCACTAATGCTTCAGCGAAGCTGGATTTTAAGTAAACTTTTTCCTCTCTTCCACAAACCTTCCTTCTTCTCCTTAGCCTTTTGGGTCAGGAACCTGGTATGTTGGCAGCACATACACAATTTCTGTCAAAACCAGCTAGATTCTGTCTTTCCCTAAATCCTGTATTTCCTTTCTGCGGGCAGGCTTGCAGTTTTGAAGGCCCAGCCTGCCAAGCCTCCTTTGCCCTGCAAAGCAATGAAGCCATTGTTCCTCTTTATCCCAAACTGTCTTCACATTATATTTTCGTTCCAAAGCACAGAGGTTGATTTTCAACAACAATAAGAGAATTTCACACTCATCAAAGACATTTTCTCGTGGAATTTTTAGTACTAGAGGGAGGTTTTATAAGTGTATGGCTATAACACCTAAGCCCCTAGCAAATCCAGTATATGAATACATCAACCTTTTGCTCAAGAGCAATGGCCTTTCTTTTTCTATTGCCACCAGCATTATCGGCAGTAAGAGCTTCTCTCCTGTTCTTACCACCTTTTTTACCCACTGTCATGTTAAACAAAGCATGAAATTCAAACAAGGCAGCTGTGTCTCCTTCATGGCTTGTTTCCTTTCCCTGTGGGTGCTACTTTCTTGTTGCTATTTATTCCCTTTCCTGATAGCTTTATCATCTACCTCTCTCAGTACCGCAAATCATGATCCTGAAATAGCAGACGACTTATATCCAATTCTTATCATGATACACTGAGGGAAAAATGCCTGTAATTATGACGCTTCAAAATCTTGACAGATTGAAAAGTAAGAATACATCAAAAATTGAGAACCTAGAAATCAAGGTACTATCTGGAAAACAGCAACCCAGAAACTCAAAGAAACTTTAAATGGCTTCCCTCATGTTACAGTTGGGAGGTGGTTTACTGTACCAAGTCAATGTCTCTCATCTAACAACAGGGGAACTTGAAGACTGGGGCATCAAACAACTCCAAGGTCTTGAACTCATGGGTAGCAGAGTTAGAATACATATACAGTTAACTTGATCCCTGACTGAGATCCTTTACCAGACCTCAATAAAACACTATCTGCAAAAACTAATTCCTTGAGTTAACCACTCTAGAAGGGGGCCCAAATCATTGAGAGGAAAATTCTGGAGTCTCTTTCTAACTAAATTTAATTGGAAATGAAGCAGATATTTCCATTGGAAGAGGTTAAAACTGTTAAAACTACGCTAAAAAAGCATTCATTTGGATCTCCAGTCAGCACCTGGACAAAGGAAGAGAACCTTCATTTTGAGTTTCTTAAATTTAATAATAGTGCACTGGGTTTGTTAAGTTCCTTTCCTCTGTGTCCTTTTAGTGACTCAAGTTCAGCTGATGAGGCAGCTTTGCACCTGGAAACAAGCACATACCCTCAATACTTTAAATGGAAAATTGCCATTTTCTGTGAGTTGATTTTAATAACTATCACTTGCAGTGTGACTAGCCACGTGCCAAATACTACCTACGCTTCAAGATTACACACTGACAGATGAAAAAGAAGACACCACCCCCTTGCTCTTCAAAACCAAGCTGAGAAAAGGACTCCAACAGTTAAGCAGGATATGATGAGGGGAGGGCCACACCCTGTCCAGAAGCTGAGTGCAGTCATCACTCACAAATGAGGAGGAATCATAGCTTGTTTATTTACTTAGCTTATTTATTTTACCTCCAGATATTTCAGCATCATTGAGTGTGTCAGAGATCAGAGATATGGGGCCCTGAGGACAAGTAAGGAAAGGGAAAGAAACCAGAAAATGGGCAAAAAAAAAAAAAAAAAAAAAGGTTAAGCCAGTTCTGCAAAAATAAACAGACACTTACTCTCTGACAAAACTTTTCTCCTTGACCAAACATTAGGCCCCCTGAGCCATCTTCTCAACTAGTACTCAACCTTGGCCCCAGTCCTTGGTGGGTTGCATAGGCCAGTCTTGGAAAATAACCTCCCAAATCAGTTTAGCAAGAATCCCCTTCCTCCTGATCTCTCTCTTAGTAATCCTAGATACACTCACACCCCCATTCTGATTGCTGGCTATAAAACCTCAGTTATCTTTGCTGTATTTGGACTTTAGCCCAATAGTCTCTACTATTGTGATAGTCATTTTTTAATGTTTTATTTTTGAGACAGAGACAAACAGAGCATGACCAGGCGAGGGACAGAGAGAGAGGGAGACACAGAATCCGAAGCAGAGTCCAGGATCTGAGCTGTCAGCACAGAGTCCAACTTGGGGCTAGAACTCACGGACCATGAGATCATGACCTGAGCCAAAGTTGGATGCCTTAACCAACTGAGCCACGCAGGTGCCCCATCCTCTACTGTAATAATCTTGACATCTATTGCAATAGTCCTGAATAAAGCCTTCCTACTGTTTTGATAAGTGTCAGAATAATTTTTTCTTTAACACTACTTTCAAAATCACCAAATCCTGAATATCCTTTTACCTCTCACCAAAACTTAGAGCAGTGGTTTTTCAACGAAAGTAACAAAGTGCACTATCTTGATGAGCTGTGAAATAGGAGGCAAATTATAAATATGGAGTCACAAGCAAATATAAGTTCCTGGTATGATTTCCCAAACAGCCCTTGTGATCAACAAGCTCCCCGGTCTCCCAGCACCTGCATGCCTATGTGCCCCTTAGGTAAGACCCCATGGGGCTTAATAAAACCCCACCTATTTGGTTTAAATTGAGCAATCCATCCCTAGCCTGGGAACCCCAAAGCACCCTACCTCTGGAGCCTAACAATAGCATGTGCCTCAGGTCCTATCTCTTTCTCTGTTGACACTCTACCTTGACTTCCCTATGTGGCTCCCTGACGCATACCATGTACTTCCTCCAGGACCTGTGAGTAATAAACTCTTCTTTTTCAATTTCCCCTGTGGTCTGTTGTTGAATCAGAGATCACCATCCAGGACTGCTTTGTTTAACAAATGTTAACAAAGTTATAACAGCCATTTATGATAAGACTACAGCTAGTCAATACTCAAGACTCAAGCATATCATACTCAATGATGAAAAGCTAAAAGATTTTCCTCTAAGGCCAGGAACCAGCCAAGGATGACCATTCTTACCATGTTTACTCAACATAGTCCTGGAATTCCTAGCACAGCAATTAGCCAAGTAAAAGAAATAAAAGGCATTGAAATCAGAAAAGAAGTCAAATTGTCTCTGTTTTAAGATGACATGTATTATATACAGAAAACCTTAAAAAAAAATCAACCCCAAAACTGTTGGAATAAATGAATTCAGCAAATTTGCAGGATACAAAATCAATACACAAAAAGCAGTTATGTTTCTACACACTTACAAACCACGAAAAAGAGAAACTAAGAAATCAATCCCACTTATAATAGCATCAAAAAGAGTAAAATACTTAGGAATGAGTATAACCACGGAGGTAAAGTTCTACACAGTGAAACTATAAGACATTGATGAAAATAATTGCGGAAGTCACAAGATAAATGGAAAGACAGTCCATGTTCATGCATTGAAAGAACTAATACTGTTAAAATATCCATACTACCCAAAGTGATCTACATATTCAGTGCAATCCCTATCAAAATTTCAATGATATTTTTTACAGAAATAGAAAAGACAATCCTAAAATTCATATGGAGCCCAAAAGACCCCAAAAAACTAAAGCAATTTGAGAGGAAGAACAAAACCGGAGGTATTATGCTTCTGATTTCAAACTATGTTACAAAGCTACAGCAATCAAAACAGTTTGGTATCCAAAATATACAAGAAACTCAAACACCTTAATAGTGAAAAACAGATAAACCGATTAAAAAATGGGTAAAGGACATAAACAGACATTTTTCCAAAGAAGACATATACATGGCCAACAGGTACATGAAAAGGTGCTCAACATCACTCATCACCTGGGAAATGCAAATCAAAACCATCATGAGACAGTACCTCACACCTGTTAGGTTATCTGTTATCAAAAAGACAAGAAATAAATGCTGGAGAGGATATGCAAAAAAGGCAACACTCGTGTGCACTGCTGGTGGGAACACACACCTCTAGGAAAAAGAGTGTGACATTCCCTTACAAAAATTAAACTAGACCTACCATGTGATTCGGCAATCCCATGTTGGGGTATATATCCACAAGAAATGAAATCATGATCTCAAAGAAATGTCTGTACTTTCATGTTCATTATAACATTACTCACAATAGCCAAGTGTCTGTCGACAGATGAATGGAGTTTTTTAATAAGTGGTACACACACACACACACACACACACACACACACACACACACAGGAATATTATTCAGCCATTAAAAAGAAGGAAATCCTGCCAAAGGTGACATGGATAAGCCCACAGGTTATTATGCTGAGTGAAAAAAGTCAGACAGAGAAAGACAAATACAGTACTGCATGGTATCACTTATTTGTGGAATCTAAAAATAAATAAATAAATAAAAAATAAAAATAAATTCAAAAAAAAGCTGAACTCCTAGAAAGAGAGAAAAGAATGATTAATGCCAGAGGCTCAAGGGTGGGGAAATCAGAGGCTGGTAAAAGTGTATAAACTTTCAGTTCTAAGTTGAGTAAGTTCTGAGGATCTAATGTATAACAAGCTGACTATAGCTGAAAATACTATAATGTAAAGGGATATCTGGGTGGCTCAGTTGGTGAAGCCTCGGACTTTGGCTTAGGTCGTGATCTCATGGTTCGTGAGTTCAAGCCCCACATCCGGGACTCTGCTATCAGCGTGGAGCCTGCTTTGGATCCTCTGTCCCTCCATCTCTCTGCCCTTCCCCCAATCTCTCTGTCCAAAAATAAATAAATAAATAAAATTTTTTAAAAAGAAAATAGTATGCTATATAATTGAAATCTGCTAAGAAAATAGAACCTAAGTTCTCACCAAATAAAAAGATAAATAGGTGAGGTGATAGTGATGTTAATTAACTCGATGCTGGCAATGATTTCATGATGTGTATGTATGTCAAATCATTACATTGGGTAATTTAAATATATCACAATTTATCTGTCAATTACACTTCAGTAAAGATGGAGATGGGGGAGACGGCAGAAAATAACAAGTGTTTAAAAGGATATGTAGAAATCAGAACACTTTTGCATTGTTAGTGGGAATGTAAAATGGTACAGCCACTATAGAAAACATTATAGAGGTTCCTGAAAAAATTAAAAATAAAACTCCCACATGGTCCAGCAATCCCAACTCTGGATTTTTTAAATACATCGAAAAGAATGGAAAGCAGGATCTCAAAGGATATTTTCACACTCATGTTCATAGCAGCTATTCCCAATAGCCAAGGGGTAGAAACAACCCTAATGTCCACCAGTGAATGAACGAATAAACACAATGTGGTATATACAGACAACAGAATATTATCATCAAACTTGGAAAGGAAAGAAATTCTGTCATGTGGTACAACATGGGTGAACCTTGAGGATGTTACACCAGGTGAAATAAGCCAATCACAAAAGCACAAATACAGTATGATTACACTTGTAGGAGGGATCTAACTACAGTTGTCAAATTCACCAACAGAAAGTAGAATGATGGCTGCCAAGGGCTGAAGGGAGGGGGAAATCGGGAGTCGTTTAATAGACCGAGATGGAAAAACCCTGGAAACCTCTTACACAATGTGAATATACTTAACATACTGAATTGTACACTTAAAAAAATGGTTAACAAGGGGGATTTTGTGTCATGTGCTCTTTTACATTTAAGAAAATTTTTAATGAAAGAAATTAAACAGTACCTGAAATAAATATATTGCTACTATTCCTGGCTGCAAAATGTAATTCAAGCACTAATTTTGGCGATTTTCTGAAAGCAGTCAGGCCGGATATGATCACTTAATTCTTCGCAGCTACTTAGTATGCCTCTTCCCCTCCCCCCCACCAGCACTTATTCCTATCTCTGGTCCCCAAATCTACTGTACACAAGGAGCCCCTATCTACAGGGGCTTCTTGAACCCTTGAAATCGTAAGCCAAATAATATATGATGCGATTTTTTCCTGTGGGAAATCACCCAATGACTAAAGGAAAACAACAGCATTGGGGCGCCTGGGTGGCTCAATTGGTTAAGCGTCCAACTTCAGCTCAGGTCATGATCTCACAGTTCGTGGGTTTGAGTCCCACGTCAGGCTCTGTGCTGACAGCTCAGAGCCTGGAGCCTGCTTTGGGTTCTGTGTCTCCCTCTCTCTCTGCCCCGCCCCCACTCACACTCTATCTCTCTTTCAAAAACAAGTAAACATTTAAAAATATATAATAATTATTAATAAATAAATAAAATAAAAATAATAATTTAAGCAAGGTCCCACAGTTGAGTTCACAGATGGGGACAGAGCTAGGATGGAAACACAGCTCGTCTTAGCCCAAACCCCCAATGCTAAGTCACCCCAACAGCAAAGCGGAGCCGGTAAGCCTTAGGGTAGGATAACAAGGTCACGGGAAGAGAACACAAGGCACAGATAATAAGCTGTCACTAAACTGTTAGGAAGACCACGCGAGGATGGTGGTCAAAGGCCTGGGATATTGTTGGTACCCTTTCGCCCCCGCTCTCCATTGGAAGACTCCAACCTGATACCTTAGTGGGAATTGGGCCAAACTGTTGCCCTTCCCAGGAGTGTCTGCATTTTAAGTAAAAGACACAGAATTTCAGTCACCTACTCGGTTGCAAGATAATTTGGGATGCAAGGCTCCGTTCAGATCCTCAGGTCATGGAAGGAAGCCATATTCAACTCTTCGTACTCCAAAAAAGCAGCCAAACTCAGCACTCCCATCCTCCTGGAGCATCCCCTCCAGGTTTTACTGGGGGAAGGAATTCCTTGCTCTGTGTCCTGGGGAACAATAGCAGACTGGCACTGGTTTCAGGGCTAACTAATGCCTCTTAATAAGCTCCTTGCTGGGGCGAGGCCTGGGCCTACATCTGCTCTGAGGTCTGCTTCCGCAAGCCCACTTGGGGAGTGTCATTTAAAATCTGTCCATCTCCGAAGACAGTATCTTGTCACATGACAGCTGAGCCCAGACAAGCAGGATGCTACAGACAGAAGTGTCCTTTCTAATGACACATGCAGAGCAGCAGGAAGAGCTTGCCAGGGAAGAGGCCACGGAAGTGAGCAGTGAATAACACAGCGGCCGGGGGAATACAGGCTCCAAGACCAAGTTGCATTGAAGAACAGCCTCCCAGGGGCCGTGAAGAGGAGCTGCGGATTAACAATTTAATTGCATGACTCAGACCTTGTTTCCCAGTGGTTTATTCTATAATTTGTCCAAACTTCTGTTATAAAAGGAAAGCAATTCTGCATTCAGGAAGCACTATCGATCCTGGCTAATCTGCTCTATAAGGGGCAATTTAAACAGACAGGCAGGTTGCCGTGGTAACGTTCCTGTTTTATTTATAGTAACAAGTTCAAGGTATGGGATGGGAGAGGCAGTGCATCTCACCGCTGTGATTTCCGAGCTGTGTTCTGAGGGCTGGGAGGTTGGGGAAAGATTCTAAAAATGGTGAGATAGAGCACGGGTTCTGTCTTCTACTTCCGTCGCACCTCCAGCGGCCTTGCTTTGATCTCCTACACTTTAGAATTCTGCAGCTTAAAAAAAAAAAGATGAAGAAAAGAAGACCAGAGAACTGTTGCAAAGAGCACTCGACCTAGTCCCAGTCCCTTCCTACCCCAGAAAGGCACAGACTAGCACCCAAGGCTTTTCCTGGCCCTCATGGCCATCACTGTTGCTCTCACGCAGGCCTGCACAGAGGCCCGTGCACCCTGCTGAACCTCTGCTCTGGGCTGGCTCCCAGGTCTGTGGGTCTGCCCGAACCACATCACTCGTCCTCCAGCAGAAGGACACGTGTGCACATCCCAATACCCTGTAAGGTCACATTCACTTGTGTGTGCACAGCCCCCAGAGTCGGTTTTCCTGCCGTCTCTGTTTGTGAAGGAGAATCTTGAGATTCCAGGGTGAGCTGTTATAAGATCTGCTTCCTTTCAAGGGTTTATCCATGTGATCAGGATGTCCTTGATACCCGAGAAGAGGAGGAAAAAGAGGGGGGCGGGGGGGAGGGTGGGTGGAGGGAAGAAAAAGCCTCAGCAGCTAAGGCTGATGGAAGAAAAGCCGTGGTTACCATTCACGGGCCTCTGTACACTATACTCTGATGTGACACGAGCTGTACTCAGATGTGTGTATTAAGCACACTGATTTAGGTTCTTCCCTTTGTTGTTTCTCTCCCCGCATCCTCTCTGTCATTTCAGTCCCAGGGAAGGTGGAGGGGAATGCCCCCACAGGAGGGAAGAGAACACGGCATAAGAGAGGGCCCTGCCCGACTGGAAGAAGGGGAAAGACCACCCTATGCCGCCTTTGAGGAGTGGTGAAGGGAAGGGAGAAAAAGGGAGGCAAGGACTGCACATGTGAACACCTCTGGGACCAAACCCAGAGGGAAAGGTGTGGTGTTAGATGGGCTGAAGTTCTGGCCAAAAGCATAGAGGAGGCTTTATGTCCCACTGTCTGTCTAAAACTCTCCAGGGAGAATGCTGCCAGGTTACCCAGCTAGCTAGAGTGACTGTAGCAGAGTCAAACAGGAGGCATGGGTGGATGGGGAAAGAGCCTGAGTTTGCCTCTACGGAAGCTTCGACAGCCAAATGCCTGTCTCACATGTCAGGGAAAGGGCCCAGAAGTTCTTCCCTGCCTGGAGGGCAGCTGATAGTAGTTGGTTTCCTTGCCAGCAGAGACTGGGATGGAAGGGAAGATTGAGACTACAGCCAGGGACCTTAGGAAAGGCCACTTCTTGAGTCAGGAATCAACCCAGAATGATCAACGGTACTAGGCAAGAATCAAAGCAGGAAGGAAAAAAATCAAGCAAGATGGACCATTCAAGTTCACCAGCCACAGATTTCAGCAGCAGCCAATCCAGTCACCTCAAAGCAGAGAGTAGTGAGGGTCTAAGGATCACTGGGTCTAAGGATCACTCTACCCCTATACCCAGACACTCCCGAGGAAGAGGGGAAGTGGAACGGAATCAGGGAAAAACAATTTTGACAGCCTTGCAAGTACTCTGAATTGACTAAATTGACCCCAAAAAAGACAGTTTTAAAGTAGAGACTCTACAATGGTTAACTGCCAACTTTGGGTCTCCTCCATCATCACCCATCCCCCTACCAGTGGTGTACTGGTAAATGTTTCACAACCACCTCTCCAGGGAGGGATGGAGCTCTGATCTGTAGTGTTTGCCAACTTCTGTGGTATAAATATTCCTACCATGGTTAATTCCAATATGATGTTACCAAACGTGGAGTGGGGAAGAGATGTGCAGTAGTAAATCATTCTACAGTAATTCTACCACAGATATAGAGTAGATGGAAATAACTCCAAGAGCATAGATAACAGTAAAGGTAGAAACAATTATGAAGTGATGTTTTATATATTTATTATCTGTATTTCAATAGCATTTAGTTGTAAGTTTATATAATTTATATAATTTTATATTAATTTCTAATAGCTGGGTTTAACAACTGACTCACAAGATTCATGGAAATGTAACGACTCGCTCTGATGAGGTGGTTTGAACTTCCTCCAGGATATCATTGCCCCCACCTTAACCCTATTTCCCAGTCTTATCTCAAGGTGGAATTCATGAGGAAACCCTCTATCTCAATCATTTAAAAACAAACAAACAAAAAAGGAACACAAAGGTACAGTTCTTTGCAAATCTAAAGAGATGCTATAGTAATTTTTCACCTATGATGCATGATCCTGAGTTTGGCCTGCTTTTTTGTCCCAAGCATCTCAGTGACGTCTCTTTCAGCTTCACCTCACACCTGGGCAATCAACCTCTGCCCTGTACCCTACACTTTGGAAGGCCCTGCTCTGGCTCTACTTCATCTTTGCCTCTCCTCCGTGGATGAGAAGTTTGGGGGGGGGGGGGGGAGAAAGGTAGGTGCCCACAAGAATCTTGGGCCTCCCCTTCTAGCCTTTTCTCCAGGTATGCAGGATTCCCTTACCCAGTAGCCATGAGCCATGAATCCTCCCAAGGGAAACTCTACTGTTACTTGTGTGCTTACCCAGAGGCCTGAGTGGCGACCAAGGGTAGGTTCTTTGTGGCAGTGGATGGAGGTTGGATGTTCAAGCTGGAATGTCCTTGACTAAATATACAATGCCTACATGGTGCCAGATAGAACTAGGGATGGCATGAGAATAGGGTCTCTATGTGCATTCTTGCCCTGGTCCCCATGGGCAGAAATGGGCTCTGTGCTCTAGTCCCTAGCTCCACAGAGTCCATCGTTCTTTCTTCCTGCCCCTCTCATGACTACCAGGCTAGCTCCACAAATATTATGGAAGAAGTCTCAGCCAAAAGCTGAACTTGATCATTTCTTTGATATGAGAGTCTTATCCAAACCTTAGCAGAGCAAACAGCACTGCCCTTGAAGAACAGACAATGACAAGTCTTACGAGTGCTGTGACAAGATGTCTTAACTAGGCCTGCAACTCTCATAAGCCTGAAGAATCTTCCCTAAAGTCTCCAGGTCCTCCAGCAGGGCAAGAAATTGAAAACTCTATTCAGTTCAAAGAGCATTTGCTAAGTACCTATTATGGGCAAGGCACCTGTGTTGGTGCTTTATGCTTAGTAATGTAAGACAGACATTAGGCTCTGTCATCAGGGAATGGATCCTATAATATAACAGAGGAAGTAGGGCCTGATGAAATTGCAATAAAAAAGACTATAATAGCAGGTACATTTTTGTCAGTATAATAACAGGTTAAAAAGTGCATGAGAAAGTGCCAAAAACTGGAAGCAACCAAGATGTCCTTCAGTGAATGAAGGGATACCTGGTACCTTCAGGTTACCAGGATGAAAAAGTTTGGGAGGTAGATGGTGGTGAGGGTTACACAACAGTGTGACTGTACTTAAATACCACATAAAACTACACTTAAAAAGTATTAAAGTGGTAAATTTTATGTTATATGTATTTTATCACAATAAATAATAATAATAGGGAAAACTGTGCACACAGGTGCAGAAGACATGGGAACTCTCTATACTATCTGCTTAATATGTAATAATATAATATAATATAAAGATAAACCCGTTCCCAAAAAAATGAAGTTCTTGGGGCACCTGGGTGGCTCCATGGGTTAAGCATCTGACTCTTGATTTCAGGTCAGGCAGATCATGATCTCACAATTCAGGAGATCAAGCCCTGTGTCAGGCTCTGTGCTGATGGTGCAGAGCCTGCTTGAGATTCTCTCTCCCCCTCTCTCTCTGCCCCTTCCCCTCTCTCTCTCTCTCTCTCTCTCTGTCTCTCTCTCTCTCTCACACACACACACACATACACACTCTCTATCAAAATAAATATTTTTAAGTTTATAAATGAAGTTATTAATTTTTTTTAAAGTATGTAAGAGTTCAAAGATCCTATCCAATGGAGAGTGTGGGCCTGGGAAGACCTGTGGGTAGTTTCTGAGATAAGCCTTAAAACATGTTAGGATTTCAAGAGAGGAAGACGCAGAAGTGGGAAGGAGTTACAAAGAAAGACAATAATATGGGCAAATGTATAGAAAGCACAAAGGACAGATGGTTGGGATGGATAATCACCCAGCGTGACTAGAGTCTATAGGGATGTAGGTGAACAAAGAGAAAAATATTTAGCAACATAAGTACATTCATTAATTAAACAATCATTATTTTAAAACTTGCTACATGCCAAGCCCAGTTAGCTGGTGGGGAAGGAATGTGAAAGTCCTGGTCTGCACAGAGCTCACATTCTAGTGGACTACACTAAAGAGGTCTTGATTGCCAGGTGAGGTGTCTGTACTTAATTCATCAGGCAGCAGGGGGCCAGAGAAGGTTTCTGAGCAGAAAAACTAATACACATTCTTTTCTGTGCAGTTTCTATGTAATCTAAGCGCCAACAAGGTTACAGATGATTTTACTGCAATGTAAATTCATGAAGGGTACTGGCCCTTGAAGACTGTGACCTCCAGAGAAATCGCATTCTGCCTCTCTTTTAATCTTACTATGAAAGCCCCAAATTATTATACCGGTGATTCTCAACTGCTGATGAGGGGAAACTGTTTCCCCACTCCTCAGAAATCTGAGGGCAATCTCAGATGGGTTGGACTGAAAACTAACATACTTATAGAGATTCTGAGATGTGTCTCTAGGAGGCAACGACACCTCTACTCATACACTTTCACACAAAGCAGGATCTGGTCAGAAAAACAGGAACTACTCAAGGTATTTCAAGGAAGGGATTTAATTCAGGGAACTGGAGGGTTACAGAATGGTTGGTTAGGCTGAGGAAACAGAGGTCAGGGAAACATGTCATTAGCCTCCAAAAAGTCTGGAATTATGAGAGGTTCAGAAAGCCACCACTGATGATCTTGGCTTCCTATGACACCAGCAGAGACAATTTGCAGGGAGACACCCAGGAGTTATTGCACAACCTCACATCTGCCATCTCTTGGGGCCAACATGTTTCCCTGCTGCTACCACAGGAAAAATAACATCATTTTCATTGTACAGTGCTTCTTACTGGCAGAAAATAAACCAGAACTCTGATACCCAGGGAGAATGAAGAACATAGTTCTCAGGCTTCCAGCCTCTGCAATACAGAAAAAATATAGGAACTAGGGATGGGTGCTTGGCTGCCAAAAAACACCCCCTGTTGTGGGATGAACGGTGACTCCCAAAAAGATATGTTCAAGTCCTAACCCCCGGACATCTGTGAACGTGATTTTTATTTGGAAACACGGTTTTTGCAAATATAAGCAAGTTAAAATGAGTTCATACCAAATTAGAGTGGGTCCTAATCCAATCAATAGTGTCGTTATAAGAAGAAGGAAGTTCAGACCCAGACAGGGGAGAATGCCAAGGGAAGATGCAGGCAGAAAGCATTGCAGCTACACGCTGAGGAGTGTCAAAAGCTGAAGGGAGGCCCTGTAAGAGGTGAGCAAAGACCCTTCCCTTCAGAGGGAACACGACCCTGGGGACACCTTAGTTTCAGACTTCTAGCTGCCAGAATTGGGAGGCAATGAATTTCTCCTGTTTTAAACCAGTCATTTGTGGGAATTTGTTAGAGCAGTCCTAGGACACTAATCTACCAGTCCTCCCTGTCCCCACCCCCCCCCCCACACACATACACATTATATACAGTTCAGTGCCCTCGTGAGCTGCTGTTACAGACAGGACTGTGCTAGGGAGTAAAGGCCAGCAGTGTGAAGACAAGGAGGTAAACAGCTACTGTTTGGGATGGGGTTCCCCTACACTTGGAAACAGGTGCCACTGAAGGAAGCAGGAAGATAACAACTCTTCTCCAAAGCCACAGTCCAAGCTGGACAGGAGTACCTAAAAGATCATCTTGATTTCCAGATATGGAAAGCTGGTGACGTTCTTGCAATTGATAACTGCCAAAGGAGCTATGTATTTCTGGCATAAATTGGCACACAAGGTATTTTTCATTCACTTATTTTGTGTATAGCTATGCTGGGTTTTTTTCATGTTTATTTTTGAGAGAAAACGAGCAGGGGCACACAAGTCGGGGAGGGGCGGAGAGAGAGGGGACAGAGGATCAGAAGCAGGCTCCATGCTGACAGCAGAGAGCCAGATGCCAAGCTCAAACGTGTGAACCATGAGATCATGACCCGAGCCGAAGTTAGATGTACCACCAACTGAGCCACCCAGGTGCCCCGGGCCATGTTGCTTTTTAAACCAGGTAGAAAATCCATCTGCAGATGGCAAGGGCTGTCTTCTAAAAGCATCCCTAGTCACCAGATTTGTGATGTTCTTGGACCAAAGGAGTTTTAGAAGGGAAAGAAGGGCCTGCCTTATTTCTCCATCTTTTCCCTCAAGCAGTGATCGAGGCATCTTTTTGGCTCACTCTTCAGACAACCGCTACCCAGGCCATATTAGCCTATTGGTTGCTTCTAGGCTCTTGCTTTCTTGAATACGTTTCCCAGAATTAAACAGAAAAATCCTGGGAGCCAGCAGTTCGGCAGAAGCAAGAGGGAAGGTCTGTTTGGTTGTGTCACGTGGATGGAGGTAAGAAATAAGATGATGGCAGCAACCTGCAAAAACTGTAAGATTTTAAACCCTCGCTCTTATTTAAAAAAATTTTTTTTCCTAGACTGGTATCAAAAAGACTATTCTCTCCCCATTTCCCTGGGCAGTATCTCTCCCGTAGAGTAAATCTGAGAAATTACAAAATATGGATACATAGCAGCTGGAATCCTCGTCTTGGGAAATCTGGACTGATCGCCCCTTTTTATCTGGTTATCAGGGAGGGTGACCTAAGATATAGAAATGAACTTTGCACGTTTGGCCAAGTCTGAAAACAAAGTTGCCGGGAGGCAGGAGACGGAAGCTACTGACGGCTGGGATAACCTTCCAGAAGACTGTGATGTGTGTTGGATCATCTAGTGGTTTCTTCTTTGTCTTTAGCAGCAGGGAAGCTTACACATGTGCTAGGACCGCCTCCTCATTCACAGGGTTAGTCATGTTCGGAGTTATTCCCATGAGGAGAAAACCTTACTCCGCTTTCCAATTACATAAAACTCACGTCAAAAGACTGTCAGAGGTGAGGCTTTTAGTTGCCGGATTTTCCTACTAAAACCTGGCAAGGCTTACCATCCTGACCTGTCTCTGGAGGGCTGGAGGGAAAAAAGCAGCCCACCAATGAGCTCTGTGACACTGACATGTTCTGCCCTAAGCCACACTCTCAGATACTATGGCTTCAGGGCTCATCTTTACATGACATTTATCCAGGTTTAAGTGCGGAGTCTCCTCTTTGACACCAGCCCAGGAAAATGCAGACGCAACAACCAGGCAGGCAGCGCACATTGGCAGGTGTTAGCCAGAGGTGATTTCTCCTTCCTAATCAGAATTCATTACCATCAAGAGGGGAGGTTTTCTCATTAATAACCATGACAGTGACCAGCCCTCCTCATTTATCAACTTATTGCTCATCCAAAAATGTCAAGTGATCTAATATGATTAGGTAGCTGTATACCAGTGGTTTTTTGTTGTTGTTGTTTTTTTTTTTTTTTTTTTTTTTTTTATCTCAGGCCCCTTCTGGACAGTTTTAAAGACAACCTGGCTTGGCCTTTCATAAACCTGAATAATCATTAGTTTTCATAGAACAATGGAATTGTAGGATGGCCCAGATCACGACACCCCAAAATGTGCCACAATGGCACATTATTTTGAATTGAAACTACTTGAGAAACCAGTGGTTCAAGAATACTGAGCCTCTCCTCTGTCCCCCTAAAAGGGGCAAACAAATCTGCCCTATGAAAAATACTTTCCCTTTACTAAGATGTAAAGAGACATCCTTATCACCAGAGACAGGAGCTTTCAAGTCAAGACGGCTGCAAAAACAAACCTTGTTGCTTTTCTCAAATCTACTACCTGAGTCTAAATTCTGTTTGGATCTCCCAAACACCTGTTTTCTCTATCCTCTCAATTCCTCACAAATTTATCATCCCTTTGTCCAAAATGTGTAAAAACCTCCTGCCTCGGTCACTTCTTTGGGTCTCAATTTCATCACTGGACCTCCGTGCACATATAATAAAGCTTTGTTTCTTTAATCCTGTTAATCTGTCTCTTACCCGTTTAATTCCTAAACCCGATAGGAGAACCGTGGTGGAGAAGAGGCAAATTTCCCCTCCCCTTCAAAATCACAGAGCTCAAAAGAATCTCAAGATGTCAGTCTTCCTTCCAGGCACAAGGGCATGCAAGCCATTTAGGAGAGCACTCCTTTCCAATCCATAACCACAAGGCATAGATATATATATATCTCACTAAAGGAATGGTGTCTCACTGTACTGAGTACTTTACATGCATTATAATGACTCTGTGTAGTATTATTATTATTCCCAGTCCATGAAAGTGTAAATTAAGGCTGAGAAAGATCAAATAACTCATTCAGATCAGTGGCATAGGTGACATTTAAACACAGGCACCCCTATTACCCCTGAGGGTCCTTTACTTTTGTGCTTTGTTTTGTTTTGTTTTGTTTTTAAGTAGAAGTCGGGGTGGAGGGAGGGAGGAGAGATAAGGAAAGATGAAATACTTTTTTTTAATTAAAAATTTTTTTAAGGCTACAATAACATGGAAGCAACAAGGCAATTGCCCAGATCCCATATCTGCCTTATTCCTCCTGGGTCATAGTCCCCAGGGAGGAATTTCGGCCTTGGGCCAACCAGAGCTACAAGCCAGGCTCACTCAGGACTATTTATAGTGCTGGGCTGTTGGGTAGATCTCTTCCAAAGTGGTTATTTCCAGCCTTTTCCAATTCAAAACAGCCCTAGACAGCCCGGGGCAATAACTGTGTGTTTAAGTGCTTTTATGTATCAAGATCTTGGGTCTCACTGGATGCATAGATTAAAACAATATTAGTCATCCTGGTTTACTCGTAAAATAAATTACTAGTAGCCACACTTTTTTCTGCTTTGTATGGTAAGAGAAAGAGCTTCTGCAGTCACTGCTTTTTTTCTCTGTCCCTTGGAAAGCTAAAACCTAACTGTAACAATGGCTTCGGCTGTGCTTGTTTTAAGCCTATTCTAAGATTCCTCTTCCCCCTCAATAAGAATTCTGAGATTACAGTGTGTCCTGTCTCCAATATAGAAGGCATTATGAATTATGTATATATACCCCATCCGCTATGAGGCCACCAGTCACTGGTATTGAACAGTTCTGATGAAATACCGCAGCCAGCTTACATTGTTTTTCCAAAGACTCAGACTATTGACAAAATAGCTCCAGCTGCCAAAGCAAGCTTCTAGTGAGGAGTGTGTCTTTATTTGGTGAGAAAGTCTGAGTTTGGTAGGGCAGCCTTGGATGACCACCAAAAATGAATTGGGCAATGGAGGTGGAGATCAAGGCTATGGGATCCAGAATAGGAGGGCCTTAAATGCTATTTCTTGGGGTTTATCTTATACTAGGATGAATTTGGGGGTAGGGGAAGAATGACAGTTATTCTCAACTTTTTCATTCTGGCTACTTAAAATAAAAATCTGTATTCATACAAAAGTCGATGAGTAGTCAACCAAATGACATCAAAATGAATTTTTTAATAGAAAGGACTGTACTGAAAAGGGTTTTTCAGAAGAGTGGCCTAGAATCTCATGGGACTTTACACAGTTCTCTGGTACAGCATACGACAGTGCCATAATGTTGGGCTATGCTACATACTTGCTATTTTCTCTATTTTTCTGGAACTGCCATGTAAACTTGAGACCCAGGATCTGAGAGTAGGAGTTAGCCAAGTCATAGAGTCCTCAGTTTTCCTGCATGTTGTCCTCATATTTTGTTTCCTTTTCCAATTACAAAACTGATATATTTTCAGTGTAGAAAACTTGGAAAACATAATAAGTATAAAGAAAAGAATTACCCATAATCCCACCATTGTTAACCCTGTATGTCCCTCTTGTCTTTTCTCTTTACACATACATACAGGCATACAAATGGACATACACACACATACACACAAACATACACACACACACACACACACACACACACATACAGACATACCTCATTTTATTGCATTTTGCTTTGTAGAACTTCACACACAGTGTTTTTTACAAAGTGAAGTTTGGTAGCAATGCTGCATAGAACAAGTCTATCAGCACCATTTTTCCACCAGCATTTGCTCACTTTGTTGTCTTTGTCACATTTTGGTAATTCTCGCAATATTTCAGAGTATCATTAGGCTTATATTTGTAACAGTGATCCGTGATTAGTGATTATAACTCATTGGAAGCTCAGATGATGGTTAACATTTTTCAGAAATAATTTTCAATTAAGGCACATACATTGTTTTTTAAGACATAAAGCTATTACACACTTAATAGACTACAGTATAGTGTAACAATAACTTTTATACGCACTGGGAAACCAAAAAATTCATTTGAGTCACTTTATTGCAGTATTTGTTTAATTGTATGGTCTGGAACCAAATCCTGTGAGGTATGCCTCAATATGTGCATTTTCTACAAAATTGATGACATACTATATACTTTCTTTTATACGTTACTTTTGTCACTTAGCAAGTTACCATAAACATTTTCCTGAGATGGTAAACTTAATTTTTAATGGCTGTATTCTATCACAAGATATGTATCAAAACTTACTTAAACCCACCATAATTGCATATATTAGGTTATTTCCCTATTATAAAAATTCTATGAGGGACATTTTTTTTTTTGCATATCTATTTGGCCGTACTACTGGTTTCTTCAGGATGGACTCTATAAGTCATACTTTTAAAGCTTTTAGTCATAGTCTCAAAATTATCTCCAAAAATGATGCACCCATTAACCCTCCCCAACTATATATGGACGTATCTCTTTTGCCAACACCCTCACCGTCACTGGATATTTTCATTTTTAAATAATTTATTTTTGATATCGAAATTAACAAATAAAAATGTTTTCACTTCCATTTTTGATTCTTAAACAGTTTTCTTATACATACCATTCATATTTGTTCTTATGACTCTTGCATTTGTGCTATTTGCCATTTTCATACTGAGCTGTTTATACCTTTCCCATAAATTTGTTTTAATTTCTTATTAAGTTTATTCATTTTTAGGAGAAAGAGAGAGAGAGAGAGAGAAAGAGAGACAGAGTGTGAGTGGGGGAGGGGCAGAGAGAGGGAGACACAATCTGAAGCAGGATTCAGGCTCTGAGCTGTCAGCACAGAGCCAGACATGGGGCTCGAACCCACGAACTGTGAGATCATGACCTAAGCCGAAATCGGCTGCTTAACTGACTGAGCCAACCAGGCACCCCAGTTTGTTTGTTTTTTAATATTTACTTTGAGAAAGAGAGAAAAAGCATGAACAGGGGAGGGGCAGAGAGAGAGGGAGAGAGAGAATCCCAAACAGGCTCCACACTGTCAGCACAGAGCCAATATGCTATACTAGAAGGGTAAGGAGACTTGTCCTTCCTGCTAGCTTCATGTTCCCATCATCATCATCTTAGGCTCATTCCTCACCGTCATCTTGGCAGTTTGCTATATCACAGAGGGTGAGTCTGGTCTTCAGTTTTTCCCATACGTGCAGGACCAGCCCCATCGTGGCCCTCAAAAACACCAGCACCAGCTGCTGAGGACTTTCTCAAAGTTCTGGACCACAGCCTCAAGGACCCTCCTTCAAGCTCAGAGTCATTAGGACAACCTGAGTAGTAGTCCCTTTTAGAGGCCTGACTTCCAGCTTCTACTCCAAGCTTCCAAGTGGAAAAAAATCCAACTTCTTTCCCTATCCCCCAGCAACAGAATGGTAGCTGCTACCCGCAGCTTCTGAGGGACCTCAACATTCTCCCTTTGCCTTTGCAGTTTTTCAACAATGACTTTACAATTATTTACATTAAATTCTCTCTGTTAAAATACAATGTGTGGTATCTGTCTCCTGACAGGACCCAGACTGAAACATTGAAAAGCAGGTAAAAACCTTGATATTGCCCCCATCTGCCACTGACAAGACAATCAGAAACAAGTCTCCTTAAGAGGTAAAAAGGCAGGGATTGGGGCCACTCTCAAAGACTTAAAGGAGGCTGAGATGATGGTCCCTGTGACATTTCCGTTTAGTTCATTAGTCTGTCCCCTAGAAAAGTTAACTGGATCATTCACCAGTCACCAACTGGTTGTTGGTGGACTACCATATACTTAACCCAGTACTAAGCCCAACCACAGCCACTGCTCAGATGCAGTATCTTGATTTATTACAATGGATCAGCGTGGCCTCTGGCACTTGGTATGAAGCTACTTAATTGGAAAATTTGTTCTTTTCAACCCCCACTAGAAAGGAGGAAAAAAGGGGGGAAAAGATCAGCTTGCTGTCACTTGAACAAAGAGAAATATACATTCACTGCCATGTCCTCTGGGCTATGTTAACCTCTCTGCTCTATGTCACAATGGAGTTTAACAGGATCTTGATCATCTGGTTAATCTGTGAAAGGTCTTATGCATTCATTATAATAATGACATCATTTATTCATGCATGGGCAGCAGGAAGCAGTAATACTCTGGATGCAAGGATCAGATACATGTGGATCAGAGAGTAGGAGAGAAACCTCGCAAACAACCAAGACTTTCCTTTGTTCAGTAGTTTTCAGGTGGGACACTGGTCTGGGACATGACAGTTCACTCCAAGAAAAGAACAGATGAGTATACTTTGCACCTCTTACCACTAAGAAAGTGACACAATGCTTTGTAGAGTTCCAAATTTTGACGACTGCATTCATCATACTTGAAAACTGTTCCAACCCATTTATTAGTGAGTCAGAAGGCTATCGGTTTGGGGTGGGTATAGTGGGTTTCACTGCATACCCCAACTTTGAACCCCTAAACTTCAGTACCTGAGAATGTGACTATATTTGAAGACAGGATGTTCAAAGAGGTGATTAAGTTAAAATAAGAATCACTAGGGTGGGCCCTCATCTGACGGTTATGTTTATTTGAAGAGGAGCTGTGAACACGCAAAGAGACACCAGGGGCTCACACACACAGAGGAAAGGCCGTGTGAGGACGCAGAGACAAAGTGGCCTCCTGCAAACTAAGGAGAGAGGCCTCAGAGGAAACCAAACCTGCTGACACCTTGATCTTAGACTTCTAGGCTCCAGAACTGTGAGACAATAAATTTCTGCTGTTCAAGACACCCAGTCAGTGGTATTTGGTGACAGCAGCCTTAGCAACCAAATACCGTGGGCATGGAGCAAGACTGCTCTGTAGCAGGTCCAGGTGTGGTATAAGCAACTCTAGTGTGTAGGCTTTATGACCAGAGCATCCCACGGTGCTAGACTCTGTAGAAGCTTTGACAAGCCTTAATAGGGGGAATCAATGCAGACACCTGAAGGTCTGGAGCGAGCCCATGCCAACGGCAGCAGAGCCTTCGCTACCAAGAAGACAGCTCCTGAATGCTTCTGAGCCCACGCAGTGACCGAGCACCAGGGCATGGTACAATGAGTGACCACACAACCGGCGCCATGTTTTATGGTGTGGGTATTATCAGACCTACCCAGTCATAAGGGTTGCACAGAAGAAATTTATCATAACCTGGGACTTAGACCTCTGAGAGACAAAGGTCTAGATTACTCCACCAGGCAAGCAACCTAAACCTGCAGACGTGCTGAATGCGGAAGAGGGGCTTTCACAAAGGGTGGAACAGAAGGAAAATGGTAGATGAGCATCTTGACATAAACTTTAAGAGCACACAGTGAGACTCACCAATCTTCCTATTGTAGGTTCTTTTTTTTTTTTTTTTTTTTTTTTTTTTACACTTTGTGACTTTGAAGAATCACTGCTAAGGTAAACTAGCCTAACATGGGGCAGAGGACATGTGAGTGGTACAGAGTCTGGACTGTAGTAGGTGCTGATGGCAGTCTGCCTAGACCCCTTCAACTTCAACACTTCAGAGCACACCACCTTCCTCCTGTCAGCACCTAGATTTATTTGTCTGGGTTTTTTTTCCTGGCATACAGAGCAACTCTACTCCTTTGCACAACACCTAGATGTGCCAGAGAAATCACACCATGTCCCCAGGAGTCACCTTTAAAAAAGATGAAAACTAGTGTATAAATTTCTCATCTCCCTCACCTCCTAGGTGGGATGACTCTGAGGTCCCTGTTTCAGACAAGCACTTAGAGTTGCCCAGAGGGATTACACTCCAGTCACATACAGTGCTATCTTGCCTGATAGAAACCTTTATTTACTGCCCTCTCTTCCCTGGGGTACTTAATCCCTTAATACCCCTTCTTGTGGTCATTTTCAAAGTAAATGATTCATTGTACTGTCTCAATGTAAGCCTCTGGGGGAACCTAACCTAAAAGAAGACATTGTGCCTATCAAATAGAGACACTCTCTAACCAATAACACATCCCCAATTCTTTCTCACTGGTGTCCAAGATTTCCTTCTCCTATGTATGCAGAAAAATGAGGTTGTGATGGGAAAAGAATACTTTGGCCACTTCGTGGTCCACCTTGCAACATAAGGCCACTTCTCGTTTTTCTGGGGGATACAAACCCTGGGTCTCTGTATAGAGACAGTTAGAGAGTGGAGACTGTCTCATCTCCCTACATTTTTCAGTTGTCATTCTTGTGTGATCTAAAATCTGGGCATGCCATAGTATTCCTTGAATCTATTCCACTTGCCTTTTATATAATGAGAAGGGATTCCTCCAAGATTCTGGCATTTGCCACCAGTGTTCTTTCTGTTATCATTGTATATTTCCACATCTTCCCTTGTACTCATTTTCTGTGCTGTCACACGCATTTTCATGAAAGTTACAAGGGACTTCAAGGAGGGGGTGCTACTGCTGGCCACGTGATACTTTAATCTGAACATGTATCTATTCTGTCTCAAGAAGCATTGAAGATGGAAGATGGAATTCTAAAGGCTAATGGAGGCCATCTTCCTGGAATGGGCCATCTTTCCATGGAGAGCCACAATAGATATACACGGTCACCAGTAATACACAGCAGTAGGTACGGTACTGGAAATTCAAGTCCTCATTAGCATGGTTCCTCAAATGATTCTGAAGAAAATTTTTCATGAACTAGGTGTGATAAAGACAGAGAAAGAGAGAGAGCTGGGTCTACATTTCAAAGAGGCCTTAAGTCGTAATTATTTCTCCAGGGACCTAACCTTGCCATTCAATAATGCTTGGAATATTTTGAGAAAAATTAAAAAACTATTTCACTTGAAGTCAGCATTCCCAACTATTCATTTCTGCAAGTGACATTTTAATGGCCAAACAATCACAACACTGTGGTAAATTCCGGAAGGTGTAGTGGTTACTTTCCTTTTGGATGCAGTCATGATTTGAGTGATTTTTTTACTGTTTGACTTTCATTATCATCTGGGTGACACTTCTTGTAATAATAACCTTGCTTTGCTCCCTGTCTTGTTGTATTTATCTTTCCTGACCAGATGCCATTCATGCTATGACCCTGTGATAGTAGCTAGTCTGCCCTGACCTTTGCAGCTATTAAGCCCAAGGGAGCTAATAAGCACTCCACACCAACCCTATTAGCTATTTCCAACAGCTGTAGGAGAGAGACCATTCTGGGTGATCTTTCCATCTTAAAAATTGAGAGAAAGTTAACTTAAGCTGGAAAGGAAAAACCAAAAGGAAAGCACCTTGGAAAACCCAAGAAGCTTCTCAGCCAGACTGAAATCCCATTTTAGCACTACCAAAGCCTTCCAGTGTGACTCTCAACACTTATCTGGAGATGATGATACTGGTTGAAAGATTCAAACACGTATTCAGTGTGATGTATCCAAAAGGTGCTAGGAGCTGAAGAATCATGATCTTTAAAAGATCTGATCTAGCAAACAAGACACCTTACACATTTCAGTATAAAACATTTGGGTCACCGAGACATCTAATCTTTCCGAATCCTCCATTTATTATTGTCTGGGCATATGCTTTGAAGTCAAACATAATCGCATCTTTTTATTTAGCAATGAAAACCCCATAGGACAGTGTTTAACTTTAATGTTTTATTAAGATGACCTGGAGAGGTCATCTCAAGCATCAGATGGTCTCAGATGGGACCTAATAATCTATATTTTAAACAAATATGGACCAAATTTATCCTTAATTCTACTTTTAAAAGTTTAGGTGAATAAATGTCAAAACAGGATTGTGGTAAAACCCAAAGCTTCACCATGATTTAATATCATCACCAATGGGGAACACATAAACAAATAAAGCATCTGAGATCCTGGAAGGAGACAAATTAATCCAGCTCATAAGCCTTATGGTTATTGGAGTTTATCACATTTTTCAACTAGCCTTTTTTGTGCTTTTATTTAAATTCCAGTTAGTTAACATACAATACAATATTACTTTCAGGTATATAGTATAGTAATTCAACACTTTCACACAACACCCAGTGCTTATCATAAAAAGCGCATTCCTTAATCCCTTTCACCTATTTCACGCATCCCCCCCCCACCACCCCCTCTGGTAACCATCAGTTTGTTCTCTACAGTTAAAATTCCATTTCTTGGTTTGCTTCTCTCTCTTTTTTCCCCTTTGCTTGTTTTGTTTCTTAAGTTCCACATATGAGTGAAATCGTACAGTATTTCTCAGACTGATTTATTTCACTTAGCTTAATACTCTCCAGCTTCATCTATGCCATTGTAAAATGGGAGATTTCATTTTTTTTAGACTGAGCAATATTCCATTATATATATATGTATGTGTGTGTATGTATGTGTATATATATATATATGTATATACATACATATGTGTGTGTATATATATATATATATATATACATACATACACACACACACATACACCCCACAGCCTCTTTATCCATTCATCCATCTCTGGACACTTGGGCTGTTTCCATAATTTGGCGGTTGTAGATAATGCTACTATAAACATTAGAGCACATGTATCCTGTGAATTAGTATTTTTCTTCAGTTGGCCCTTTTATATCCATACTGCTTTCAATGTAAAAAATTATTTCCAGAACTAAGAAGGCAAACTTACCCAGTCAGCATTTAGTTTGCTTAAAACTGTTCAGGAGATTATAGAGAAGTGAGAAGTAGAGAAAGACGTCCCCCTGTCTGCAAGGAAATAGGAAAGATTACCACATCCCCATAAAACCAGGAGAAAGCAATGAGATTCTAAATCGGTCCCTGACCTTACCAAGAGATCCATGCAGGCTACAATGTTGCAGAGGGCTTCATGGAGGGGGGGGGGGGGGGGCAGAAGTTATAATGGAACTTGACTTAGGATAAAAACTGGATAGGATTGGGGGAAAGAAGTAACAGGAGCAATTATCCAATATCTGGAATGAATAGACACATTGGAAGTCTAAGCCAAAAGCATCAGATTCCACCAGCTGACCAGCTTGACAGAGACTTCAGGTTGCAAGTAACTTTAGAAGTAAAGAAGTTGGGGCGCCTGGGTAGCTCAGTAGGTTAAGTGTCAAACTCTTGCTTTCTCCTGGTTTGTGATATCATGCTACAGTGATCAGGCTGTGCTGACAGCACGGAGCCTGCTTTGGATTCTCCCTCTGCCTCTCTCTCTCTCTCGCTTTCTCAATAAATACATAAACTTAAAAAAAAAAGTCAAGGGGCGCCTGGGTGGCTCAGTCGGTTAAGCGTCCGACTTTGGCTTGGGTCATGATTTCACGGTCCGTGGGTTTGAGCCCTGCCTCGGGCTCTGTGCTTACAGCTCAGAGCCTGGAGGCTGTTTCAGATTCTGTGTCTCCCTCTTTCTCTGACCCTCCCCTATTCATGCTCTCTCTCTCTCTGTCTCAAAAATAAATAAATGTTAAAAAAAAAAATAAAAAAAAAAAGTCAAGAACTCCTAAGATATGGAAGTTGTACTAAAATTGCAACCTTTGGAGTAATTTGGGGGGAGAAAACACAAGTAAATAGCTGGGATGAAGACTGAATCAGGCTAGCCCTGAGACCAAAGCCTGGATTTGCTGCTGCCTGCCACACTGCATGGATCCTGAACTACTCTGTGGTTTGGTCTCCTTTCCCCCTGATCCTCCAAGATGGGGTCAACGCTGTTTACATCATCAAGATCTCCTTGAGTTCTGAGTAAATGAGAGAGGTACCTGCAAAGGACTGAGGAGTAAACCATAAAAAGGAAGTTTGAAAATGTACAAAAACAACAGTAAGTAGTAAGGGTAACCAGTAACCACAGGGAAGAGCTCCCTTAAGCAGTGCAGCTGCTGTAGCTGACAGCACCTGAGGCGTCAGGGCTGGGATCAGAAGACAGGGCTGGGATCAGAAAGTGCCCCACTCCTCAGGATCAGCTACCTAAGAGGAAGGAGGCCCCACTAAGAATCAGAAGTACAGGCCCCAGAAATGAGCAGACGTGTACAAAAGCAACACTTTGTCAATCTATTAAGGGGCCTCAAGACTACAGTCTAATCAGACTGAAAGGAGACAGGACGTGTTTGATACCCAGTGGTGCAAAGGCACCCTAATGTTTGCTGCCAACCTCCAACTCCCCATGGAGGGATCTTTTCTCTTCCCCTTTTGCACAGCATTTTCACATGCTATTTCCATCAGTGCCAAATCAGACTTAATCCCACCCCTGCTCCACTCCTATCTGGAAATACAGATCCAAAAGTATTTAAGTAGCTAGTACAAAACCAATCATACAAATGCCTTTATAAGAAACAGGCTGTGTCTCCCAATGTAAATCTCAAAGAAGGTACATCAAGCAAGAAACTTTTTTTCTTTCCATCTTAAGCCCAAAACATTTTTAATGCTAGCTTTCTAAACAAATCTGCAGGAGAAAGCCATAGGCAGCAACATAGTGATATCCATCGTCATTTTAGAGGTTACTTCCTCTGAAATGCTGTGTTTGCAACTGGCATTTTAACCAGGTGAGTGGTGGTACGTGGGTTAATTATATCTTATGAGCAGACAAAGACTCAGTATGTGTAGAAATGAGTCCCTCATTTGTCCTTGTAAATCTTAGCTGCAGTGAGATCCATCAGCAACGGTTTGACAGGCTTTTGCAGGGAGTAGACTTCACCTATCCATACATTTCTGGATGGCCAAAGACTCTAGCCTTCCAGCAAAAGACCTCCC